>NC_065539.1:53929000-54240750 GCF_932294415.1 Quercus robur
ATTAAATTATCTAAGTCATGCTATGTAATAGAATAACATTATATTTCTTATATAGTATCTTATAATTCAATAAGATAACATCTATGAAATCAAAGAAAAGAAAAAATATAACAACTTTAAAATACAAAACTAAATCACATCAACCTAAAGTAGAGTTATAAAGAACACAAAAATTCATCAACCTAAAGTAGAGATGCAAGAAAAATAATAAAATCCACCAAAAAATGATAAGAGAGAGAGAGAGAGAGAGAGAGAGAGAGAAATAACTTTTTGTGTGTGGGAAGACTATGCATATAAAATGAGAGTGGATTGCAAATTTAAAGTAAGAGGACAGGCCCCTCAGAAAAAGAAAAAATTAAAAAAAAAAAAAAGAGAACAGGAATAAGAAAAGCCAAAAATAAAAGGAAGATAAGGGAATAGAGGAAGAGTGATATTAAGGTAAATAGTAGTAGGGATATAAAAAGGCAAAAGAGTTGGGAAAGATTGGAGAATGTGTAAAAATAAGTTGGGAAATTAATGATGGGAAGATCATGAATTGAGAAAGAGAAAAGATGATTAATTATAGAGAATGTGTGAAGTGGGAAACCCAATTAATATATATATATATATATATATATATATATTACTACCAAACAAAATTAGTTGATGGGTATATTCTATATGACATTGAATGATTTCAATACTTTTCTTTTCTTTTTTTAATCAAGAAAGAGAAATTTATAAAGAACTGGCAAAGGAATCCGGTCAAATTGGGCTCGGCAATTCATGAATGTAGTATTGGTAGCTATGGAAATGGTTGTGGTGCTGGCCACGGTGGTGACTTGGACTTTTGTTTTGGGGAAGATGGTCTTCTCGTTTCAAAAACAAATGAATAAAATGACATGAAGCTTTTTGAAAAATCCACTATCAACTTTCTCTATAAATAGATTAACCTTCACAGCACGCGCTCATCCAAATCAAATCCAATACAATCCCAAAAGTTAAGAGACAACATTTTTTCCTGCAATATCTAAAGGGTCACCTTGTGTTGAGTATACACGTTGTAGAAGTCCCACTTGGAGAAAAATAAATAATTTGAGTAATCTATATATATATATATATATATATATAGCCAAAACTCAAAGAAAATCCAATTAAATTTTGATTGGATTCTTAATTTTGGAACACATGTCCTATTTAATTTTTAATTTTGTCCCAAGTGAATTATTGATCATAAAAATCGAAAAGTCTAAATCCAATTAGATTCTAAATTGGATTTCAAATGGAGTCCAATTTTCCACCACGTGTCCATCTAAATTTTTAATTTTTGTGTCAAGTAAATTATTAGATGCAAAAACTGAAGAATCTAAAACCAATTAAATTCTAAATCATATATATATATATATATATATATTAGAAATGTAAGGTTTAAAAAAAGTGTAAGCTAATACCCAAATATGATTTGAACATCTTCTAAAAAAATACTAATTTAAACCGTATAATTGTGATTGTTTTTAATTGTATTCATGCATATACATAAGGCTGCACACTGATTAATATAACATAAATGAGTCTTAAGTCCTTAGGTTTAATCTTTTTTTTTGTAAGTGGTATCCCTTAGGTTTTAATTGGAGTTCCACCGAGGTATTATCTCCCTAGCATTGACCTCGATCGTAAGTCTCCCCCAACATATTATCTTCCTGATCAATTGGACATTAAAGTAGTTCAAATATCCCAAACTATTTGCCTTGGTTTGATTACCATACCTTCAGTTCTACTTTTTCTGTGTCCTGTTACCAAGTCATAAATACACTCGAATAGTTTCTGTTGGTGCCTAATTAAGCATGACAGAAGCTAAAGCTGCTATACCTGTATAACTAATCCCTTAACAATTATTTCCCAAAGTGAAAGTTCTGGAGAGGCTACAAATGTTCCACAAGACTTACGTCACAAGAAGATATTATAGTCCCAGAAACATTAGACTATGAAAAGCATATTGAAGGGATTACTATACACCAAAAAATCATTCACAGAGAAGAAATTTACCTCAAAGTTGTCATTAATTTACAGAACAAAAATTTTAAAAAGTGGAAGCAAAAAATGTAAGGCAGCTTAGATAAGAAAACAGATAGGAAACTTTCCTACAAGTACACGCCAAGATTTCAACATGAAAATGATAATACGTACATAATTCGTTCATCACTCATCCACAATTCTCTGAAGAAAATTCCTTCTCTCATCATATCAGCAAGACATTGACTTTTTCACCCAATCATTATTCCAGAAAAAGCAATATAGTAAGAAAATAAAAAAAGAACATTTACATAGAAGGATCCACTTCGTTTGTTCATAATTTGCAATTACTTTGGTGGGGTATTTGCAGACTTCCAAACATATTGAGAAAATATGTCATATTCTCGTTGTCCACTAACTTCACCAATGGGTACAGCATCATGAATTTCTTTCAAATCGTCTTTTGTAAGCTTTACAGCCAATGAACCAATGTTGTTATCAAGGTTCCTAACTTTAGTTGTCCCTGCAAAATATCAAGAAGGAAACAAGAATCATCCATGTGATAAAAATCTCATGACATGCTCAAGACCATGTACATCAATCAAGATTTAGGCATAGGTTAACAAAGGAAAAGTATAGTTTCCATAACAAATGAAGATTAGGATTTCTTTTTGCATAGTCGTGAAGAAACCAAACAAGCATATACCAAATTAATTCAATCACATATATCAAAATGATGGCATTTATAATGGAAAGAGATGACTATACCAGGGATAGGGATTATGTCAATTCCCTGATGGAGAAGCCATGCCAAAGCTAGTTGAGGAGTGGTGCAGGCATGCTTTGCAGCCAGATTAGAAAATTTGCTATAAAGAAGTTTGTTTCTATCCAAATTCTCATCATTGAACCTTGGATGATAAACCTGTGACAGGAACAAGAATTTGAGTTTAAAATGCAAATTCCTCTGCCAAACAAGAAATCATTCACCCATATGTGTAATTCATAATCTGGTAGGACAGCTTCAAGGTTAGGATCTGCAGGGAATTTCTTGCATAATCTAACTCATTCAAATTAATAAATCAAAAGACCATAATACAAAAATTAATATTGCTCATTATTAATTCGTAGTCACATACCAACAAACTACCAGTGGGTAAGCTCTCAACAGCTCCCTTGCCACCAAAGAACCCACGACCAAGAGGACTATATGCCACTATCCCAATACCAAGCTCCCTGTAATAAAGTGGTGAAGCTTCATGAAGTAGATGATAAATTCTTCATTCAGATTTTGAAATACTCTTGAGTGTATCTAATTCAGAACCAATCCCAAGATTGCAAAGGCTACAACTTTCACCTATGTACCTTACAAATTTGGTTTAACAATGCAAAAATTAAATAGAGCTATATATCAACAAACCGGCAAAGTGGAATTATCTCATCTTCAATTTCACGGGTCCACACAGAATACTCCATCTGTAAGGCAGTGATGGGATGAACTGCATGAGCTCTCCTTATTGTGTCTACACTAGCTTCTGATAACCCAATGTACTTTATCTTTCCTTCGTCCACCAGCTTCTTGAGCTCTCCCATCTTCCTTACAGAATGCAAATCAGACGTAAACAGAAATCACAATTTCGAATATAGTCTTGTGTGTTCAAATAATAGATCAAGAGTTAGAAAAACATTTAAGAGGAGAAAAAAGAAATCTCTTTATGCTTACAGTATCCTCAATTGGCACTGAAAGGTCAACACGATGCTGATAGAAAAGATCAATGTAGCCTACATCAAGCCGTTTAAGACTAGCTTCACAGCATTTCCTGACATATTCAGGAGTGCCCTTTGCCCCATATTTACCCTCCCCTAATAGAGTGACTCCAAATTTTGTAGCCAGTTGAATTTTATCCCGAGGAAGCTGCTTCAAAGCCTGCGAATAACAACAATACTGCAATCATTTTGGGGATATAAATTTTCCACTAGATAATTCCAACAAAAGATTCATATCTGAAAAAAAAAAGTATTCTGGTTAAACCGTATTGCATATACTGTGCACAAACAATCGCATTCTTGCCATGTTTGAAGCATAAGTCAACTGGTCATATCATTTTTTGTGCCTTACTGCATTTATCTTAATTCATATTTTCACTCAATTTCCATGTTTGAATATTTCTCATTTAATTAAGAAAGAAAGGAGTTCCCACAACCCCCGATGGGAATAGTGGGGCTGAGGGAAGGTAAATAGAATAAAAATTGAATAATCAAAAAAATGAAACATGATCATTTGTATGCTCAATTTATCAGCTTCAAACTTCAAAATAAAAATAAAACAATACCTTGCCAACCATAATTTCATTATCATGATTATCTCCATAGAGATCTGATGTGTCAAAGAGGGTGATACCCCTATTGAATACTTCCTTGATAACTGAACAACCATATTCATGAGAGTGAGGAGTGTTGTATGCTCCTGACAGCCCCGCACATCCAAAGCCCAATCTAGAAATCTACAAACCAGAGAAGAACCCATTAAGAGAAAACATTAGTCTTATTCAAATGCAGTGAAAATAGTGATGAGAAGCTACAAAATCAAAACATTGGATGTCTTTATTCTTGGTAGGTCAAGTTAACACTTAGTCCCCAAGGTCAGCTCTATTTATCAATTAATTTCTCTAGATCTTACACAAGGAGTTACTTTCATGATGCTGGTAACGCGTTCAAGATTACTCACATGATCTTTTTGTAATTAATAGGAAAAAAAAACTCGCTAGATGTGACTTTGTAATTATTTCTTTATCAAATTTCTTATGCTGGATGACTCTGAAAGGCCTTGATTGAATTACAAAACCTATTATTGGAAGTTGTAGGAAAATAGTGAAGATTTGCATCTGCTTTTGCGATCATAGAAATGCAAAAGGTACCTCTTGGTGTTTCCTAATAGAGAAGTCTACAGTTTAAATCCCCTCACCCCCATTATAACTTTCAAATTGTAAAAATAAAAAAATGGCAGCGGATGAAGAATCAATTTTTAAATTAATTGTCATGTAATATTGTTCTTTCTGGCTGATATATTATTGGAATAAGATTCTAGCATCCCAATAAATCCTAGAAAGCAAATCTTACACACTGTGATTGAAAAAGTTAAAATAAGATAGACTCTACAAAGTGCACACCTATATAATAAAATTTGCAACTTGAGAACATGTGATGTTAGTGTTGTTCCATTAAACACTTGGCAGTATAGTAGTATACACACCACAGTAAATATCAGACAGGCAGCTATTGTCGAAACTAGATAGAAAGCCCAAGAAATGGATGCGAATCACAGTTGCAGTTGGTTTAACACTTACTTAATGCATGAGCAAAATGAAGAGTGTCCATCTAACAAAATAAATGACTTCTCCAAAATGTTAGGAGAGAAGGAAATGACAAACAAAGTTACCTCCAATCCCTGACTGCCAAGTTTCACTCTTGGGATCTGGATTTGGGGCTTCTCCTCCATTCTTGACAAACAGGAGCTTTGCAACGCTAGCCAAAATGTTTCAATGAAAAGTACTTCTCTTTCAAATCTGACAAGGTGCCGTAGTTTAATTTTTTCCCACCAATACAATTAATACAGTTTGGTGGCTAGGGACTACTAGCAGAGTGCAGACGTTGACTTTTTTTTTTTCTTTTTTTCTTTTTTTTCAATCCCTGGTTTTTTACCTGAAGCATATTGTAGTCGGTGAGAGGAGAGGCACACGGTACACATGTAACACTTGAGCAAAGGATTTTTGAAGTCGGTCATGGATTTTTGACTGAATAGTAATGAATACAAAATATTAACTGGAACCAGTCCGCCACACACACAAATTCACACCTAATAATTTAATTTAATATGTTTAGTTGTCAACTTGTGATTAAATTATAATTCTTACATTTGGGATCACCACCAGAGGTATCTAATCAAAAATTGAAATTATTGTACACTAATCACTAGTTCATGCTTAAATATGCTGTGAAATTAGATGTGGGTTTAGCTGAGTCCCTATAGTTGTACACTTTGTGTTTTGGCTGTTTGGGTTTTTAAAGAGAGTTCTTTTGCTACTGTTATTATCTCCTAATTTCATATATAGTTAAACTGAGAGTACTTGTGCTATTGTTATTATCTCCTGATTTTATATATAGTTAAACTGTGATCTTATTGTTGTTAGTGGATGTAGGCTTGTCAAATCATGTAAATTTTGGTGTTTTTGGTTTTCGGAAGTGTGCTGATTAATTATTTTTGTCTTTACTATTAAGTCATTAACCCCCAAAGAAAAGGTGGTCTTTAATATGACTAGTTTGAATTTTGTGGGTGCTAGTTGCACAACAAATGCTATCAAAGCAAGGTTAAGATTAAATCTTTTAGATAGTTAGATTATAGTAAAGATGATAGGTATCAAGCATAAAGTAGAGAAATTTTATGGTAAGGAAAAATTTTCTTTTTGGCAAAGGTGAATAAAGAACCCCTTAATCTAACAAGGAGTTATAAATACCTTAAACCCGAAAAAATGAGTGACGAAGTCCAAAAAGAGATGAATGAGAATGCAACCAATGCAATTTGTCTCCACGTAAGTGGTGTGCTCATTCATAACATCCTATAAGCATAAAAAGCATAACGGATTTGGAAGAAATGACAAGGTCTCTATATGAAAAAGAATCAAACAAACAAATTGTACGTGATAAAGAACTTTATGACTTGCAAATTAAGGAATGATAGTATCTATTGGAGCATTTCAACATGTTGAATTTTGGGGTAAAGCTTGAGGATAAAATGACACTTCTATTAGCATGGCTTCCCACATCTTTTGATTACCTAGTGAATATGTTGATGTTTGAGAAAGAGACACTAGAACTCTAAGAGCTGGACTTCTTGTGAAGCAAAGTCAAACAATCGTAGTAGAAGCAAGTATATAAACAAAGAGCTCTAACAAGACAATATCTCTATCAAGATCACGTGCAAAGAATGATATAGAATGATTTTGTTGTCACAAGAAATGAAACTACAAATATCAGTGCACAGAGTTGAAATAACACTTGGAGGAGAGAAAGAAGATGTTTTTATAAATTATAATAGACCACTTGCCTCAAGTATATATCCTTAAAAACCCTCCATCTATAAACAAAATTGTAACACATGGGTAAGCTTTACACCATTCCAGACTTGTCCAGGCCTATAAATCCAAAACACCAAAACATGATAAGAGAATGATGCTACCCAAGCTGCTTATCTCATCACCCTTTAAATAACTGAAGTACTAGAAATAGTAGAAGTAATACCAATAATTAATAATATAATTGCTATAACTAATAATGCAAATATTGTGGATTACCTAATACGTTTACTACGTGTAAATGAATCTGAAACTTGTATTAGCTTAGAACCTCTCTCTCTCTCTCTCTCTCTCTCTCTCTCTCTCTCTCGTATGTGTGGGTTTGTTTCTCAAAAAAAAAAAAAATTAGTAAGTGATATCAATTAAACGTTTGGTGGCGAATGACACTTATAAATTCCTATGATTGGTGGCTATTCTACAACCCAACACACAAGAAAAACCTCACCGACTAAAATTTGGTATTGACAACTTGATGACTCCAGTGGGTACACCAAAGGATTCAAACCCAAATATTACTATTATTTTGCATATTATAATGTAAATAATATGTAATATAATATGCACAACATATAAAATAAAATAAAATAACATAATAAAGGAATAATAACGCAAACAAGAATGTTCTGTCCTTTTAAATCATGTAGGTTTTAAAGATGCGTAACAATTACTTCCGCTAGAAAAAGTTTTGGAGAGGATACGTAGCAATGTGCATTTCAAAATTGTTTAACACCCAAGAAATTAAGATGTGATAGCTTCATGAAGTGATAAAATAATGTCAAGCATAGTAACTGAATCAGCATACACCAAAATTCATTTATGGATGAGTTCTCTCTCTTGTGCTGTTATGCATCAGTTACTTGGAACAGAAAAGAATTACAAAACGATCGAAGCTGGAAATATGAGCGTAACAACTGTTTGATTAAACATGCATAAGTTTTCTTCAAGAAAATTCCCTTTGGCGTGACTTTTTTTTTTTCATGAACAATCTCAACTCAACTACACAGCTTTATTAGTCCTAGCTAATTGAATAAGAGCCGGCTCCATTGATCTTTTTTCACTCATCAGCGTAGGCTACGTCTCTTTATCTGCAGTTTTCCTGAAAATAAAAAATAAAAAATAAAAAATAGAGAAAGCAAAAATAAGTTAGAAAGGGAAACACTTTAAAGTTAAAAAGGATCTTAATATTGTTCTGCCTTTATGAATATAGTTTGGGATTACTTTGGTGGGGTATTTGCAAACTTCCAAGCATACTGAGGAAGGGAAATTAGTCTATGGCCAACAACTTCATCAATGGGCACAGCGTCACAAATTTCTTTCAAATCATCTTCAGAGAGCTTTACAGCCAAAGAACCAATGTTGGTATCAAGGTTTCTAACTTTAGTTGTACCTGTATAACATCAAAGAGAGAGAGAGAGAGAAGAAAAATCATCCATGGGATAAAAATCTCAAAACATGCCTAAAAACAATGCTTATCAATCAATATAATATATAAGTACTGGTTGATAAAGAAAAATTGTAGTTTCTTTCTCATAAATTAAAACAGAAATACATCAAACCAGATAAATAATTATTAATAACCCAGTTTTGCATGGTAATTGATGGTTTTTAGATCCCTTAAAAACACAATTGGATTAACCTAGGTAATTAGCCAAGTTGTTACTTAGTCCAAATTCCAAATCTAGGTTATCACAATCAAACAATCATATTATGCAAAGCAACGAAAAGATAAATAAGACAATGATATGATCACCCAGGAAACCAAACCGGTAAAAACCTGGGGAGGATTTAACCTAACTATCCTCAAAGTAAACCTGAATCCACTATGAAAGAATCGAAGTTGTTCAACAGGACTTAGACCACTAACATCCTATCGCTACCCACCAGTAGAAACTTACTGACACAACCATGTGCAAGCTCCGAAACCACGGACTCTTTCTTTCTTGGATTCTCCAGCAAGTACAAGCACACCCGCTTGTGTTTCTTTAAGTTCTTATGGCAACAATTGAATGATAATCAAGCTCTTGAAGAAATCTCCTTCTTGATAATCCTAAACTTGTGTAAAGGAAAGCTCCTCACAGATCTCACAAGAGATTTACACAACCAGCAATATGAGCAACACTAAAACGTGACTAGGGTTTGCCTTTTATACCTAGGACAAATTAGAAAATCCTAAACGTTTTAAAACAAACTAGGGCTGAGTTGGAATTCTGCAGAAAAACGCCTCAGACCCAATTTTCGATTGATTGAGCCTAAACTTCGATCGATCGAACCAGGCCGAGAAGCATAAATAACTTCTGCAACAGCTTATTCCAACTTTACATAAATGAACCAACTTTGAGCAAGTCTAAACACCACTAAACAACTTGTTTTAATCATGGTTTGCCAATAATATACATTAGAGTTCTAAATACGTAAAATCCTAAGTCTTTAGAACCTAACAGTAATGAATAAAACTATTATTAAGTTAATTAATTACATGAAAAAAAAAATTGAAAGAGTCAATTATACCAGGTATTGGGATGATGTCGTCACCCTGATGGATAAGCCATGCTAAAGCCAGTTGAGGAGTAGCACAGGCATGCTTTTCAGCCAGGTTGGCAAGTTTGCTATAAAGAATTTTGTTCTTTTCTAAATTCTCCCCAGTGAACCTTGGAAATTTATTCTGCGACAAGAACATAGATATGACTTTTAAAAGCACATTCTAGTATTTATATTACAAACAAAAAAAACAGGAAGTCATTCACTAATATTTTCATGTTAGTAAGATAGTCTGTCTTTAGCAAAAATTAAGATAACTTCCTATTCATATGCATTATGCAGTAGATTCTCAAAAAAAAAAAAAAATATATATATATATATATATATATGCATTATGCAGTATATACATACACGACAAAGTGATTCCCCGAAAGCAGAAAGTTAAGACAACATTTTATTTCATGTAACATACCAATACACTCTCAGTGGGCAAGCTCTCAAGAACTGCCTTCCCAGCAAAGAACCCACGGCCAAGAGGACTGTATGCAACAATTCCAATACCAAGCTCCCTACAAGTAAATAGGTGGCAGATCACTTGAATCATGCAGCACAAATTCTTTAAGGGGTTTGAGAATATAATCAAGAACAGAAAAATATAAATAAACTTTGGAGGAATCAGCATTAAAATGGGATAAAAACCTAAGAATCATCGCTTAGGGTTAGCTGAACTCAGTATCAAACTATTGGAAAAATTCCAACTGAAAATTTACAAATCAAGCAAGCTGTAAATATTACGGAACTCTAAATTCTTTGAATATGGTTCCAAACTTATCAGATCAGTTAGGAAAGGAAACAATACTAACAAATTATATTTATTTTATTATTTAGTAAGAAAAAATAAATAAATCCAACTAGGAAAAGGAAATGACGTTTAGCAAATTACATAACAAAGTGAATAAAATAAACTAAATCATATAAATTAATTGATTGAGCTTAAACCCAATTGGTATTAGGCCATGTCCATAAAATCACTTGTTGGACCAACTTTGTGGGTCAATGTTCATGTGTATGTGTAATTGAAGCCATGAAGGCTTGTATTGTTGTATCTAGTGCCTGCTCAGCTGCTCCCCAACTTGACAAAATATATGACATCCTAAATTCCTTTTTTTCTATTAAAAAAATTCCTAATTTTGTTTAGTCCGATTTTGTAATATTCCTCATGTAGCAAATGCAGCAGAATTTTAATATCATGAAGATTGAAGTATTTGACATATGTATACAAACTTATAAATTGGGATTAAAAATGTACACACTGGATAAGTAGATATGAACGAACCGGCAAACTGGAATGATCTCATCTTCAATATCACGGACCCAAAGGGAATACTCTATTTGTAAGGCAGTGATGGGGTGAACTGCGTGGGCTCTCCTTATTGTGTCCACACTAGCTTCTGACAACCCAATATATTTTATCTTTCCTTCCTCCACCAGCTTCTTAAGCTCCCCCATCTTCCTTACATAAAAGTTAAACAAAGCAACATTAATCTAGATTGAACATTAGGTACATTAAATTAATGGATAGAGCCTAGGAACAAAACTAATTTAGTAACATTTATCACAGCTAATTGAGCTGGAAAGGTGTAGTTAAAGTAATATCACATAGGCCTATTAATGACATTTCTTTTATTATGCATCAATTATAACATATCATGTTAGGAGTTGGGAAAATTATTAGTATAAAAATTTTCTGTCACTAGATTCTAAGAGGACAAAAAAAATTGGATGCTTACGGTATCCTCAATTGGCACTGTAATGTCAATGCGATGTGGATAGTAGAGATCAATATAGTCAGTGTTGAGTCGCTTAAGACTAGCTTCACAGCATTGCCGTACATATTCAGGGGTGCCCCTTACGCCATAGTGACCATATTGATCCCCCTGTATGACCACACCAAATTTGGTAGCCAATTGAACTTTTTCTCGAGGAAGCTGTTTCAAAGCCTAATAATACAAAATATATATAATGATTACAAAACTGAATCGCTTGATCAATGTGAGAATGTAAATTTTCCATCAGATATTTGCTACAAGAGATGCATTTCTCAACAAAACTAATCATGTTTATGTAGTATCGTGTTTGTTTTAATTCTACAATCAAATATTGTAAGTAAGCATAAACTTAACCAGTCATTGATTTTAATAATATTATGATTATTGTCCTTACTGCGTTTTAATTATCTTTGTTCTTATTATCGCTCGATTGCCACATTATCAATATTTCTAAATTAAACATATTTAGAACACCCACCTAAAAAGCAATATCCGGTCTAGTACACACCATAGCAAAGATCAAGTGTCCCACAAGGCTCCCATGAGGAACTTGATCCATAATCTTCTTTTCCTCTTCTGACTTTGGGATTGTTCATTGGGATTGTTCAGAAAACAACAAGAAGCGATGTGTGAATGGTGTTTTTACCGGCTTTGCCTTGCTCATGCCCAACAACTCAAGCAACTTCTCCATAAACCTCCTTTGGGAGAAGGATGCATTTTGAATGTAACAATAAACATTTGAATAATCAAAACATTTGGTATTGGTTTGATCCACATTGACGTAGAATTAGTAACCCAAGTTTTCATTAATCAAGGAGACTATCATTAATCCAAATACAAGTGTGGGTCATGAAAGGTAGTAATAGAAATTTCAAATACTAATGGTAGAATTGCATGAAATTTGGCGGCTTAAAAAGAAATGATGTGAGAGCAAAATTCATGGCTTTTTGCCATGATTTTAGTTGTTTTTACACAAATTCCTTCATTAGATCTCAATTTTAGCAAATTTGTAATTTATGAAATTTTTATTCTTTTTCTTATCATTTTTGTTTTAGAACTCAAATTTTGTGGATTTTATAATGTATCTTAGGGTAAGTGGTATCAATTTATGTGATTTTCTCAAATTTACATTTTTTTTCCTAAATTCGTACTTAACACGAATTAGGATTTATCTATATGTTCCTATATAAAATTAGAGGCTATAACTCAAGCACTCTTATGCTAGTCTTCTTGAAATAAAAGTATTCTATTTATTGTGTTTAATCCGCTGTGTCACACACTAATGAAAAATGGTCATTTAACGTCATAATTCTGGTTAAAATTTCAAAATAAATACAGAAATATCAAATATTACCTTTCCAACCATGATTTCATTATCATGATTATGGCCATAAAGATCTGATGTATCAAAGAAAGTGATGCCCCTATCAAATGCTTCCTTAATAACTGAACATCCAGCTTCATGAGAAAGAGGACTGTTATATAGTCCTGATAGTCCAACACATCCAAAGCCCAATTTCGAAACCTACTTAGCAGAAAAGGACCCATTAGAAATCTGCCGGAAGTCAGAGGCTTATGTTATATATATATATATATATATATATATATATGCATTCATAGATAGGAATGATAGCTGTGTGATACTTTTTTTTTTTTTTTTATGGGAAGCTGTGTGATACTTTGATTATTGTTGTAGACATTATTCCACTTTCAAATTAGTGTAAATTAAAAAAATGAGGAACGAAACGAAAAGACTGAAAAGTAATAATGTTTAGAGACAATAATATGTAATGTAGGTGATAAATTGAAAATCAGAAGAGCATATGCAAATCTTTCGTGGGACGTGTATTGATTGTAAAGTATTCAAAGTGTGCAAGTTCTGCTAGCTAGACTGTTAAGAAATTTAAGAAAGTTTAAAAAGAGAAGAGGCTGACCTTTAATCCCTGAGTGCCCAGTTTGACTAATGGTAATGGAAATGGGATTTGGATCTGATCCTCCTGCTTCTCTTCCATTGTTAAGAACAAAACTCTTTTTCTCGGACTCGGATCTACAATTCTAGAACTACAGTCAGTCAAAACACTGTTTTGTTTTGGGAAATCCAGCTATGAATAAAGTATTGTGCCACCATCTCGCCACATGGTGGCACAATACAATACTTTTCCTAAAAAAAGTCAAACTCTCGTCGGTTCTGAGTTCTGACACTGGATGATTTTATAACTTTTTGTGAAATCCAGCTATAAATTCAGTTTTTTTGCAACTTCGTGAGTCCGTGACCCAACCTAAAACTATGAGTATGTTTGGATTGAACTTATTTTGCTAAAACTGAAAACTGAAAACACTGTAGCAAAATAATTTTTAAATGTGTGAATAATGCTGTGGGACCCATTTTTAATGAAAAAGTTGATAAAAAGTAGAGTTTGTGGGACCTGTGAACAGTGCACAAGAACACTGTTCACAGAAGACCGGTCAACCATTGTAGGCTAAACCAAAAAAAAAAGAGAAAACGCAACATTAGAAACGCAGACTTGAGTTTTACAACCCGTACTAATGGAGGGCTTAGCTAGTCAGGCCAAGCCCGCCCATATAAAAACTTCCATAGACGCCATGATTAAACCGTCCACCTGTGCCCAAGGTCATGCCTTTCAAGCCCACTCTCTACAAATCATATTGTTGGGGCCCTTTGCATACGAGCCCAACGTCATTCTTGGGCCGTTAAATAAATCGTGTCCCTACACCAGCATTTAGGCTAAATTCTAATTCCAGCATTTAGAGCATGGACTCAAGACAGTATTCATCATTCACTGATGTCTTACGGGGGAATATTAATAGTGAGGATGAACTTTTCGGTTTATCTGAAAATAGTCCTGTGTTAGTCCAAGATTCTCCAATGGATGATGAAGTTGCCACTTCTAAGAAAAAAACATCACGTGGTGCCAGCTTCAGTCCTGAGGAAGACAAGCTGCTTGTAGCAGCATGGCTCAATATCAGTGTCGATCCTGTGCATGGTAATGAGCAACATAAAACAACGTTTTACGGCAAAGTTGCAAAATACTTCAAGGACCACAGGACTGACTCTACGCGTAGTATTTCATCCCTAACAAGCCGATGGGGAGTGATTAATAGGGAAATAGTTAAATTTTGTGGTTCCTTAGCTAAGATTGAAGCAAAGAATGAAAGTGGAACCATTGCTGAAATGAAGGTATAAATTTTGCAATGGTCTTTAATTTTTTTAGATTTACAACACAAATGAAATGATTGAAGAAACTAATTATGTTATATTTATTTAATTTTTTTTAGATTGAGAAAGCAAGGGAATTGTTTAAAGAATTATACGGTTACTTTTTCCTATATGAACATTGTTGGCAAATGTTGAAGGATTTTCCCAAGTGGGCATCTACTATGCCTAGGGAAGATTCAAGAAAAGAAATGCCTCAAACTCCAGATTCAATAGATCAAGGAGGGGGGATTGGTGACACTATGAATTTCGAGAGGCCAATAGGTAGAAAAGCTGAAAAGGCTAATCGATAGAGAAAAAATGATGGGAAAGATGTTGCAACGCAATATTTGAAAAAGAAAATGAAAATGCTTGACGAATCTTATGCACAAGAAAAAGAGAGAGTTCGTCTCAAAGCGGAAAAGGTTCGCTTGAAAGAGTTGAAAGAGAATGAAAGAATTATGATACTAGACACAAGTGGCATGAGTGAAGACCAAAGAACTTTTTATGATGGACTCAAAAAGGAAATCCTTGTAAAACAAAGATCAAGTAGTTCGTTGGGTTGAGATGATGTTGGGGATGTCTTATTTCAACCTTATTTTGGTAGTAACTTATTGTAGGCCTTTTTTTTTTGTTGGTAGTAACTTATTGTAGGCCTTTCTTATTTGGGTAGGAACTTATTGTAGGCCTTGATATGTATTTTGTGGTATTTTTTAGATGTAGCTGATTTTAGGCCTTAAATATGTAAATTGTGATCTTAGCAAAAGGTCTAGACTATTTTATTATGTAATCCTAACATTTTAGCTTATATAAAATGTCATGTATTTTCTATATTATGTCTTCTCTTATTAATTGCCTTTTATTAAGTACCAAGATATCTACCTACTATATAATTGTATAATTGTTGGCATGAGAATGTATGCTTTTAGCTCATTTACCTTTGTCCCCCACCTTCCTTGATACACATGTTCATGTGGCTTGGACTACTTATTAGTACATGAATTCCCCAAAACCATTAAATATTGGTGTAGGTTTGTTCCTTATGGTTACTTCACTAATTATAGTTAATTTATCTATTTTTAGTGTTAAATGAAAAAGAAGAATGCACTTGCAGTTCTTAATTTTTCGCAGAAACTTGCAATCATGATTGGTGATTAGCTGTGAATAAGTAATAGACTTCAACTCAATAAATGAAAAGATTCAACAAACTTTTTGATGGTATTTAAATCCTTAGTGTAAAATTAGTTCATTATGTCACAATGGTTATTTATGTTGAACACCTTTTGTGGCCACATTATTCTTATGTTAATATTTCTAGATGGTTTGCTGTTTGGTTTCACTGTGTTTACATAAATTATTCAGCACTTAACTTTCTCAGCCATGACTGTATTGTGATAAAGATGCGAGTGTTATGCCTATTTAAAACATTGAATTATTACTGCCTATATGTAATGGTATTTTTTTTCGGAAAATTTTAAATGAAGAAAAAGAAAGAAGGGAACAGGAAAGAAATGAATTTCTTTTGTGCATGGACAACATAATAAGACCAATAATGTTCTATTGTGAAAGTAATTTCTGATTGTATGAGCACTTACAAGAGATTGTTAACTATGCTTAATTAAAATTTCTCAAGAAACTGAAACTGCTAGATCAAAGTAGAATGATGCATTTCTAAAATAAGAGAAGCTCTACCTTAAGCTTTATGGTTTCCTTGAGAGCTGTAAGTATATGAGATTCAATTATTTTGATTCGTTGTCCACTATGATATGCTATGGGATTCATAGTTTTTGGAGTAAGTGTTTGAAGATTGGTGGATGCAAACTCTAAAATGTCGTGTATTTTATTATGTAATCCTAACATTTTAACTTATATTACTGTCATGCTTAATGTTGGTGTGCTATTGGTGCTGATTTGGTTATATGTATCTATTGTTTCAACCTTATTTTGCTATTGATGCTGCTGTGCTATTGGTGCTGTTTTGTTATTAAGTTGGCTTGTGCTTGTAAAGTAAATCTTTTGTAGTTTGGAAGGATCTATCATTGGTTGTTGTTCTTGTGATGGCAGGATGGTAGCTAGGTGTCTCTTTCCTTTATTTTGTCTTTCCTGTTGTACTTCAGTTTCTTGTGGCAATGAATTTATGTTCCCCATCCCAAAAAAAAAAAAGGGATTAAACACCTGATTAATGGCTGCAACCTTCATTGAAGGAATTATATTTTTTTATCTATTAATTTATAGGTAATTTCTTAGGTGAAATCCATGATGGAGCCTATCAATGCTGTCTTTGTTAATTTCCCCCATATATATAAAACTTGGAGGGAGGGAAGTTGCCATAAAAGATAGCAAAAGAACATAGAAATTAAAACTTGCTCCTGAGTCCTGACTATCCAGTCAAAAAGAGAATAAAGGAAAAGTCTAAAAAGGGGTTTTCAATTTTACAACACTAGCATATCTCATAATCAAAACAAGGGTAGAGTGGGAGCAGCTAGTAAAAATAGTGGCAGCAGTAGGTTAGCTTGTTCATTCTTCCTCATGCCTCCACCAAATCCAACTTCATGTGCTAAAGAAAATAAGTTTATATGTATCTATTGTTTCAACCTTATTTTGCTATTGACGCTGCTGTGCTATTGGTGCTGATTTGGTTATATTTTCTATTGTTTCAACCTTATTTTGCTATTGTTGCTGCTGTGCTATTGGTGCTGATTTGGTTTTATTTTCTTTTAGTTTCTATGCTTGTCTTGACTCTTAGGCTCTTCTAATTGTTGCTGAAATGTATTCATTGGTTTACAATTCTTAAGTGCTAGAAGAAGATAGGAGAGGATCTCATCTTAGGTCACGTTTGTATTTAAAGAAAATTTTATATTCTTTACATAATGATCAAACCTTCTTTTAAAGTTATCAATTTCATTTCATATTATGTTTCTTGCATCTATATTGATAATTGCTTTCCAATGTTTTCTTCTAGTTTATCTCCATGGGTCGTTCTTTTTTTCGTAAATTGCTTGATGATGACTCAGATGAAGATGAGATAATTATGAAACTTCTCATGGGTGAGACATCACAACGTAAGCGTCGTCGGTATATCGACCGTAATCATTTGGCAGGCCATAAACGGCTTTATGATGACTACTTTGCTGAAGAACCTGTACATCCTCCCAAAGTATTTCGAATGAGATTTCGAATGAGACGTTCTCTTTTTCTCCGAATCCTATCTAAAGTAGAAGCTCACGAACCTTATTTTATCCAAAAAAGAAATAATGCCAAAAAGCTTGGTCTATCTCCCCTTCAAAAGATGACCGCTGCACTTAGGATGCTTGCTTATGCAGTAACAGCTGATCTTTTGGATGAATATGTGAGAATAGCCGAAAGCACTGCAATGATGAGTCTAAAAAAATTTGTTGCAACAGTAGTTGCTATTTTCTCAGAGCAATACTTGAGGTCACCAAACAATGAAGACATCGCTAGATTGTTAGCCTATAGCCAAAACCGTGGATTTCCAGGCATGTTGGGAAGTATTGATTGCATGCATTGGAAATGAAAAAATTGTCCAACTACATGGAAAGGGATGTATTGTGGTCATGTTCGTCAGCCAACTATTATTTTGGAAGCAGTGGCTTCATATAAACTTTGGATATGGCACTCTTTTTTCGGATTACCTGGGTCCAATAATGATATTAACGTGTTGGAGCGGTCTCATTTATTTTCTGAGCTTGCACAAGGACGTGCTCCTGCAGTTAATTACTCAGTTAATGGTCATGATTACACAATAAGATACTATCTTACTGATGGTATATATCCAAAATGGTCAACATTTGTGAAGACAATCTCATCTCCACTAGGAGATAAAAGAAAATTATTTGCAAAAACTCAGGAGGCATATAGGAAGGATGTAGAGCGTGCATTTGGAGTGCTTCAAGCGCGATTTGCAATTGTACGTGGATCTGCACGGTTTTTCTATCAAGAAACATTACATGACATTATGAAAGCATGCATAATTCTTCATAACATGATTATTGAAGATGAGCGTGATGAAGCTGAACCAGTGGACTTCGATTATGAACAAATTGATGAGATTTTATGTACACCAATGTCAAGTGAGCGGACAAATGAATTTTCGGAGTTCATTCAAGTTCATCAACGCATTATGGATAAAGAAGTTCATTCTCAACTTGAAAAGAATCTCGTTGATCATTTATGGCAATTACAAGGAGAGTTGTGAAAACTTTTGGTTTTGTTTATTTCTCTCCTCTTCTTTTTATGGAGTTGTCATTAAAACTTTTGATTTGGTTTATTTGTTTTATTTTGTTTATGAAGTTGCCATTAAAACTCATTGGCTATGTTTTTTCGTTATGTTAAGTTTAAGTACTAGCCAATTGTTGTGTTGTGTTAAATTTAAGTATCATTTGTGATCAAGGAAGTGGCAAGCTCAACTCTATTTAATTCAAGTATTTGTGTAAATTTAACAGGTTAATGTTATTTCAAGTATGTCTGTTTGTGTAAATTTGACAGGTTGATGTTATTTAAGTATCATTTGTGTTGTGTTAATTCAAGTATGTTTGTTTAAGCACCATTTGTGATCAAGGAAGTGAGTAAATTTGACAGGTTGATGTTGTTTAAGTACCATCTGTTTAAGCCAACTATGTGTGTAAAATTTGAGTTGATGTTATTGGATATAAGTTGATGACAGGTTCAACATTTTTTTTTCCTGAAGATGACAGGTTCTGTGAGGGTTATTTTTTATTTTTTTGATTTGAACGTGACAGGTTCAGCTTCAACATTTTTTTTCCTGAAGATGACAGGTTCTGTGTGAGGGTTATTTTTTATTTTTTTGATTTGAACGTGGCAGGTTCTGGGTTTTTTTTTGGGAAGCTGACAGGTTCTGAAGTTTTTATTTTTATTTTTTAAAAAATGCTAAATGGAAAATATGGATTTAAAAAAATATGACAGTTGAATAGGTTGATTATTTGAAAATGTTACCGTTGGTTAGAACCAAAATATTTGAAAAAGAATGCAATGTTACCGTTAGAACAAGAATTTGGCTGGTAGGAACAAATAATAAGAAAGAATAAAATAATAATAAAAAAGAGTTAAGAAATAATATTTAAATGAAGTTGTAAAAATATAGAACATCTGATAAATGGTATGTTGTAAAATGATGTGCTAAAATGATAAAGTAGGTTTTTGGTGTGTTAAAATGACATTTTTTTTAGAGAGCTGATGGAAATGCTCTTAAATATGTTGTGAAATTAGGTGTTAGAGTTGTACATTTTGTAAAGAGAGTTTTTGTGCCACTGCTATTATCTCCTTGTTTTATAAATAGTTGAACTTTAACTTTATTTTTGTCAGCGGACGTAGGCTTGTCAAATCATGTAAACTTTGGTGTTTTTTGTTTTTGCAAGTGTGCTTATTAATTATTTGTCTTTTCTTTTCTTTTCTTTTTCTTTTTTGGTTATCAGGATAGATATTATATTAACAACCAGCAACAAACATTATAAACTGTCCATAGAGGCAAGAGTACTTGCAACATGCCTATAATAGTACAACCCATTTTTATCAATCAATCAAAATATACATATCAACAAAGGGGGGAAAATCAAACACAACAAAATTCTCCATCATAGAATAGCCCCTTTTAGCCAAAAAGTCGGCACATTGATTTGCCTCTCTAAAAACATGCCTCACCTGGAGATTATTTTTGTCTTTACTATTAGTATTAAGTCACTAACCAAAGCCACAAAAAAAAAAAAAAAAAAAAAAAAAAAAAAAAAAAAGGTCTTTACTATGACTAGTTTGAATATTGTGGGTGCTAGTTGCACAACAAGTGCTATCAAAGCAAGGTTAAGATTAAATATTTTAGATAATTAGATTATAGTAATGATGATAAGCATCAAGCATTGAGTAGAGAAATTTTGTGGTAAGGAAAAAAAATATTCTTGGTAAAGGTGAATAAAGGACCTCTTAATCTTACAAGGAGTTAGAAATACCTTAAGTTAGAAGAGATGAGTGACGAAGTCCAAGAAAAGATGAATGAGAATGCAGCCAATGCAATTTGTCTCAATGTATGTGGTGTGCTCATTCATAACATCCTAGAAGTATAAAAAGCATAATGGATGGATTTGGAAGAAATTACAAAGTCTCTATATGAAACAGAATCAACCAAACGAGTTGTAGTGAAAAAACACTTTATGACTTGCAAATGAAGTAATGATCGTATCTATTGGAGCATTTCAACATGTTTACATCTTGAATACTTAGTTATCAAATTTTAGGGTAAAGCTTGAGGATAGAATGACACTTCTATTAGCATGGCTTCCCACATCTTTTGATCACCTAGTGACGATGTTGATGTTTGAGAAAGAGACTCTAGAACTCTAAGAGCTGGACTTGTTGTGAAGCAAAGTCAAACAGTCGTAGTAGAAGCAACTAAAAAAAAAGAGCTCTAACTAGAAAAGATCTCAATCAAGATCACGTGCAAAGAATGATATAGAGTGATTTTATTGTCACAATAAATGACACTACAAATATAAATGCACAGAGTTGAAATAACACTTGGGAGAGAGAAAGAATATGATTTTATAATTTATAATAGACCACTCATCTCAAGTATATATGCTTAAAAACCCTCCATTTATAAGCAAAATTCTAACACAAGGGTAAGCATTACACCATTCCAAACTTGTCCAAGCCTATAAATCCAAAACACCAAAACATGATAAGAGAATGATGCTACCCAAGTTGCTTATCTCATCACCCTTTAAATAACTAAGGGTAAATTATATATTTGGTTCTCAAACTTTATATCATATGTTAATTTGGTGCTTAACCTTTTAAATGTGTCAATTTGGTCCCTGATTTTTTAATATTATGTCAAAATTGTCCCTACTGTTAAGTGATGGATGGAAAATACTGATATATGGCTAACAGCCAAAATAAAGTATAATTTTTTATGCCACATAGACTACCATGTGTACTGCCACATCAGCATAAATTAAAAAAAAAATGTAAATCAAACAAAATCTCTAAATCTCAAAACACATATCTTTGATTCCACCTCATTAAAACTTGATGACAAATTCAGAGAACATTAAAAGAAAAACAAAATCTAACACAAAAATTCCAACTTGAGCATAAATAATGCGTAATAACAATCGTCCATAAATGTTTTTAAATCAAATGGGTAATTGTTAAAAAAATTCCAATCTTTCCATAAGAGTTTTTGGGAAAAAAATATAATAAAAAAATATAAAAAAGAAAAAAAGAAAAGAAGAAGAAGTAATCCCCAAATCAACGAAGACATGGATGAAGAACAAAATTGGTATTTTTTTTTTTCTTAACAAAAAAAGGGTTTATTTTCCAGTATTTTCTTTGGAACCAAACGCAGTAGAATCGGTACCTAAAAAACTTGAAAAGGCTGATATGGAAGGTGAAAACGCAAGGGCGACAGTGGCAGAGAGAATATTCACTAAGAAAGAAGAAGGGGGAGACCATCAAATAGCCTAAGCCTCTAGTTCAGTCCTCACTGTGACAGACCCAACGAGTAATCTCACCTCTATGTAATCACGCCACAACTTTACAACAAAACCCAATAGAGAAATTGGACTATTTAACTCAAAACCATAAACAAAATGACCTCATTACACGCCTCTTATATTAGGTAGTTCCCACCAATGATGGACAATAAATTTTAGGACAGTGATTGTGGGTTTTAGGATGCCATTGCAAAAATAGGCTGCACACAGAGAAAGACGGAGTAATCCCTAGGTTTTTATTTGATAGATTTTCAGATATCTTTATTTTTGTTTGAAGAATTTTACTAATAGTGACGATAGATTGAGAGATTCTGTTTTTTGGCAAGGTGGGGAGATGGGGATTGATTAAGGATGGGAATAGAGAGATTTTTATTTTGTATTAGTTTAATCTTTAATGACGTGGGAATCTAAGTGTCAATTTAATGATGTGGTTTTTTTTTTTAGGGTTCTACTGATGTGGTAGTATAGGTGGTAGTTATGTGGCAAAAAAAATTATACTTTATTTTTACTATTAGTCATGTCTGCATTTTTTTTCCGTCACTTAATGTCAAAGACTATTTTTACCCCAATATCAAAAAGTCAAGAACCAAATTGACACATTTGAAAGATTAAAGACCAAATTGAAATATGGTGTAAAGATTATGAACCAAATATGTAGTTTATCCAATAACTAAAGTACTAGAAATAATAGAAGTAATACCAATAATGTAATTGTTATAACTTATAATGCAAATATTGTGGAGTACATAATACATTTACGACAAAACTTAAGTACAGTATTTTAGATGTTGTTCCTTAAGTTCCACTCTTAAGATTCAGTCATATGGCTACTTAATTAAAAAATACACTTTCATCCTATGAAAAAAAATTCACATAGCAGAAACTTAAGAAGGAAATCTAAGGAACAGTACCTAAGTCTTGCTCATACATTTACTACATGTAAATGAATCCTCAAACAAGTCAAACCTATATTACTGGTCCTCAGATAATTTATTACTTGCTTAGAATAGAGTACGTTATACTCTCTTCACCTTGGTTAGTAAATACATAATATTGTTTCTCAGGAAAAAAAAAAAAAAAAAAAAAAAAGGTTAGTAAATAATATGATCACACACACTATGGTACACCCTTCTTTAGGCCAAGTGCTTATAAGACAAGGGTGAGAGGCATCTCTCCCCGATGTGAAATTGAGCAAAACCGTGCGGGTGAGAGCAAGGGTCGACTTTGCCCATCCCAAAGCGGACAATGCCTAATTGGGGTTGAGACTAAGTTTCCTCCCACAATATCAATTAAACGTTTGGTGGGATGTCGGATTTCTCAACAAAAATAAATAAATAAAACGTTTGGGGGCCAATGACGCTTATAAAATCCTATGATTGATGGCTATTGCCTATTCAACAACCCAACACACAAGAAAAACCTCACCGACTAAAATTTGGTATTGACAACTTGATGACTCCTGTGGGTACACCAAAGGGTTCAAACCCAAATATTACTATTATTTTGCATATTATAATGTACATAATATGTAATATAATATGCACAACATATAAAATAAAAGGGATAATTACACATAACCCACCTGTGGTTTGGGCGAAAATCACTTTGCCTACTCGTGATTTGAAAAGTATCACTTAACCCACCTGAGGTGTGTTTCCGTCACTCTCCGTAACCCACCTCGGTCTCTGCCGTTACAAAAACACTTTTTAACCCCAAAACAGAACATAAATCGAATCAAAACCCCCAAAACTCAAACACTTTTCGAGAGAGAGACCCGGGGTGCGATCAGCTTGTTCTTCATGGTTTGGAGCGTGTGGAGAGGGAGAAAACACTTGTTTTGCATCATCGAACCTAGGCAAGGTATGTGTGACTGTTGTTCATCTGCATTTGGGTCTGTTCTTGATTTAGGGTTTCAGATTTTGTTCAAGTGTGAACTTACTGTGTGAAAGTCTAAATTTGTACTTCCCAGGAATCATGTTATGTTGAGATGTCTTCATCAAGTGGTAATTTCTCAGGTTCATGTGGACATATGTGCAATGAGCAGACTTGTGTTTTGAGAACAAGTTTGAGTTTGTACAATTTTGGGAGGAGGTTCTTGGGTTGTAGCCGTTATAAGGTTGGTCCTAAGTGTCCTTTCTTTGTTTGGATTGATAACCCAACCTGTCCTCGTGGGAATGAAACTGCACCTTTGGCTCTAGAGAAGATGTCTAGGCTTCAGACTGCTCTCTAACTTGCAAATGAGAGGGAAAGGACAGCTCTGGAAACGGCAGAAGAAGCTAGGCAAATGGCAGAAAAGGCTCTTGAAGAGGAAGCCAAAGCCAAGGAGAGGGAGAGAAAGGCTCGAGCTATCTGTACAAAAGCTAAGGAAAAAGCCATTCTTGCTGAAGAGAAGCAAAGAATGTGGAAGTCTGCATGCATTTTGTCATGGATCTTTTTTGTTGTTGTGTTTTGGCTCAATTGAGTTCTCTGGAGTAAAGAGACCTAGATTGTTGCCCCTGAAGTAGTTAATTGGTTAGTAGAGATAGTTATGGCAATGGTGTTAATGAATTTGCATTGTAATAGCACTAACCTACTGATGTAATGTTTTGATGTGTCAATGAATGAAGAATTGGTCAATTATTGAGTATTTTGTGCATATCATAACAACCATTCAATGGAAGAAGTAATGGTCAATTATCAATTTGGCTGTGCATACCATAACAACCATTCCACAATAAAAACTTCCATACACTATATTAGAAAAATATACTTGAACACAATTTGTAATAGCAATAAATAAACTTCCATATAATTTGGCTATGCATACCATAACAACTATTCCACAATAAAAACTTCCATACACTCTATTAGAAAAATATACTTGGACACAATTTGTAGTAGCAATAAATAAACTTCCATATAATTTGGTTGTGCATACCATAACAACCATTCCACAATAAAAATTTCCATACACTCTATTAGAAAAATATACTTGGACACAATTTGTAGTAGCAATAAATAAACTTCCATATAATCTAGTTTGGACAAATATTGTTCCATACAAAATGAAATATCACAACTTCCATATAACAACCTGGAGTGTATTGTACCTTAATTACAAAAAAGCACATTCCAAGGCCAGCAGTGATTGTTTTTTACACTAATTAATAATTACAAAAAAGCACATTCCAAGGCCAGCAGTGATTGTTTTTTACACTAATTGATAATTACAAAAGGCCAACAGTGGTCTTCACAAAAAAAAAAAAAAAAAAAAAAACAAAAAGGCCCACATGTTCCCACTAGCTTTACTCTCAATGCTGGCATGCGTACCCATTAGCTTCATTCATTTCTTGCCTTTACTCTTTCCTCTTTCCACCCACTGGATTCATTTTTGATGGCCTTTATGCAGCAAGCTGTCCTTTAGTCCTCACACCACCAGTGCTCCCATTTGCATGTGAAGGCTACAAAATAAAAAATAGATCCACTTGTTAAAAATATCCCAAGCTACACAACCATCCAGGACTAAGTTACCTGTGAAGAACTTGGTAAGGTATCCCAGGTCTCTCTAGGTATGTGAAACTTTGGTTGTGAGGAAGAGAACCATCCTGCTCTCTTGTGAGATAGCCTAGATTGATTTCCTTGCTGTGAGGATGAAGGCTGAGTGGCAGACATCATGTTGTAGGTCTGGGTAGGCTGCTGGGATGGTGGCTGAGGTGCAGGCTGAGGTGCAGATCTAGGTGCAGGCACCCCTTCCCTTGCCTGCAACAAAACCCAGTTTCAATACAGTGTTTATTGTAAGTTTAAAAACAAGTTTTTTTTTTTTTTTTTTTTTGCCATTTAAATCCTAATTACTTACAGCTTTTTCTCTTTGAAGTCTCTGTCTCCTTTGCCATGGTGTCTCCCCAGTGATGCCAGCCTTGCACCCTCTTGAGTTATGCCCTTCCTTTTTGCATTTCCCACATCTTATAGGTCTGTTCTGTCTACTTGCTTTGTAAGGGTTCCTAGGCTCATCAGAAGCCCTCTTTCTTTGCTTGGGTGGTCTGCCTGGTGGTTTGTATATGTGAGGTGCTAGGGGAGCAGGCTGTCCAGTCTCAACCCATTCTGACTGGCCAGGCATGGGAGGAAGTACCTCCTTGTATATCTCCATGTAAGTTTCTTTGAAGTAGCATGGGTGGGTATAGTCTTCTGGTGTCTCAATGTTTGTATAAATGGCTATTATGGCATGTTTGCAGGGAATGCCATTTAAATCCCAAGACCTACAGCTACATGTCTTCTTCACCAAATCAACTACATGCCTCTCATACTGACTGCCAACCTCATAAAGGAAACTACCAGCTGGGGTAGTACTAAATGCCTTACTTTCAACCTTCAATTTCTCCAACCTATCTTGTATGCTTGGACACAACTTTCCAGCATACTTCTGTATCCCTTCCCTTTTTGTGTAAAGCCTAGTCATAAGTCTAACCCTAATCCACTCCAACATTGCCAAGATAGGCTTGTCCCTAGACTTCAATATCATTGCATTAAAAGACTCACTCAAATTATTTACCAAACAATATGTTAAGGCCCTAGGAGTGAAGTGTGACCTTGTCCACTGTGCAGGTGCAATGTTTGCAAGATACTCATATGCCTTTTCATCCAAATCCCTTATGTACTGCATGCATCTCTCAAACTCCCTTACTGTTGTGGCAGCAGCACACCTCCACAATGCATCCTTCAGCTCCAATCCCTTGTGATCAACTTTGAAATTGTTGTAGATGTGTTTCACACAGTATCTATGCTCCACGGTAGGGAACAGTGTCTCTATTGCAAGTATAAGCCCCTGTAAATAAGCAAACAAACAAACAAAACAAGTTAGTTCAGCAAACAAAGTCAACTATTCAAGTGTAACTGAACAAAACAAAACTTGCATACCTTTTGCCTATCAGAAATGAAGACCAACTAAAGCTCTTCTGGCCTCCCTATATCATCAGCAAAAATTTCCAAAAACCATATCCAAGACTCCCTGGTTTCTTGTTCCGCAACAGCCATGGCTACTGGAAAAATGTTGTCATTTGCATCCTTGGCAGTGGCAGATAAGATTTACCCACCAAATCTGTGCTTTATATGACAACCATCTAAACCTATAAATGGCCTGCATCCACCTAAAAATCCTACCTTCTGAGCATTGAACCTAACATACATCCTCTTAAATTTTGTTTGGGAAGTCTCCTCAGCCATTTCTGTTTGCAGTATAACCCTACTCCCCTTGTCTACAGTGGTTATCATTTGTGCATAGTCCCTAAGGACACCATATTGTAGTTGCTCATCTCCATTTATCAAATCCTTTGCCTTTCTCTTTGACCTATACACTTGGTTTACACTTAGGTCAATAGATAAATTTTGCATTACATGGTTGTGTACACCACTCACCTCCCAATTTGGATTTTTGCTAAAATCCTCAATGAACCTCTTAGCAACATAAGCTGATGTTGCTTGGCTGTTTTTGAAAGACTTGGGACAAGTACAGTCATCAGTCAAGATCTTAATTTGAAATGTTAGCTCTCCACTTATTTGAGATGCATAACATCTCCACCCAAACCCATTCTTGCAGTGAACTGATATCTTGGTCTTCTCATTAAGCTTGAATTTGATGTCAATAGGTTTTTTGATTGCATACTCCCTCAAAGCAGCTCTGAACACCTTTGCATTAGGGAACTCCATCTCCTTCTTCAGTACAACATTTCTCATGTCACTCTTAGCATTAAACTCTACTTGCTCAGGTACTTGCTCATCATTAGACCCATCCATGCTTACCAGGTCATCCTTAAGGGCTGGCTCAGCCCACTCAGGGTCTGTGTGGGGAGCATTGCTTGATTCTGGGGCTGTGTGGGGTGCATTGCTTGATTTTGGGTTTGTATTGGGAGCAGAACCTTGTGGAGCTGAGTTTTGAACAACAAATACATCATCACCAAAGCCATCCCCCTCTAGGCCTTCATTTAGCCAATCATCATCATCATCATCATCTCCTTCAACATTCTGTTCTTCATCTCTTGCATCAATGTCAACATCCTCAACATCTTCTTCATCATCACTCTCATCATCATTCTCATCATCATTCTCATCATCTTCATCATCATCACTATCCAATTCTATTTCAACCCTTACTGCATCACCACTTACATCACCACCTGCATGACCACCTACACCATCTGCCACTCCCCCTCCATCACCACCTACACCACCATCTGCCACTCCTCCTGCATCAGGATACTCAACTACCAATGGCTCCACATCTATGTCAGTATAGATTATGATTTTTTCAGCATACCATGCCTTATGAAGGTTAGTCATGTTTACGACATCTGTATCTGTTTCTATGTCTCTTAAATCATGCTGTAGATCACCATCAGGAATTAAATACTTATATCGACTGTGTTCCTTAGGAGCACCAACTAGATGGCATAAATCCCAAATTTCAAAGTAACTCAACTTGTTAGGGTCAATCTCTGTCAGTAAACGTACAGACCCACCCACATATTGTATGGTTGGCTCCTCCACAAAACATCCCCCAACATGAATTTCAAGGTCAAATGTGAAGTCAACCATCTGCAATTAAAGTAAGTATTTTGTTTACACACTGACATGCAGAAAGTGACAAGAAGCCAAAAGAGACAACAAGCCAACAAATTGACAACAACACACGGACAAAGGACCACATAAAGCACATGCAAAACCAGATTCCCAACAAATTCATAAGGACCACACTACCCACAATTCACAAACAAGTGCAATCATTGACAAATAAACTTGATTCTTTCAGGTATATGCATTATAGAAACAACCATAGCAAAATGCATATCCTAAGCGATTCTACACATAAATAGGAAAATGCACATTTAACATACAAAAAAAATTTTATTGTGCAGATGAACAGCAAAACCTAACTACGTGGGTGGGTCACCATAAAAAAATGACATCAAGAACCCAAATGCAGATGAAAAACAATCACACATACCTTGCCTAGGTTCGATGATGCAAAACAAGTGTTTTCTCCCTCTCCACACGCTCCAAACCACGAAGAACAAGCCTGATTGCACCTTGGGTCTCTCTCTCGAAAAGTGTTTGAGTTTTGGGAGTTTTGATTCGCATTATGTTCTGTTTTGGGGTTAAAAGGTGTTTTTGTAACGGCAGAGACCGAGGTGGGTTACGGAGAGTGACGGAAACATACCTCAGGTGGGTTAAGTGATACTTTTCAAACCACGGGTAGGCAAAGCGATTTTCGCCCAAACCACAGGTGGGTTATGTGTAATTATCCCAAAATAAAATGACATAAAGGAATAATAACGCAAACAAGGCTGACACAGTCAAGATTTGTACAAGTGACATGGCCTGCATTTTTCCTTTGACATTGGTTACTTTTAAATCATGTAGGTTTATAAATCTGTCCTTTTGAATAACTCCCGCTTATGCCTAATTTAGCATAAGTTGAACTTGATATTTTTATAGATGCCTAATAACAATTACTTCCACTAGGAAAAGTTTTGGTGAAACTATATTATTGGTCCCTCATGTTTATCCTGTAAGCGTAATTGGTCCCTTAAGTTTTAAGTGAGCGCTATTGGTTCCTTAAGTTTTAAAAATGTGCAGTATTAATCTTTCTGTTAACTGCCATTAGTGATGTTGCTTATGTGACTAACAGGATAGTGACCTAGTAATTTTTTTTAATAATGTGGCATTTTTTAATTAAAAAATTGCAAAAAATATTTTACACGTTGTAAAACCATTAATACCAAAATACTTGACCCAGTAAGTAGCAGGTAATACCAAATTCAAGAACTGAAGTGGGAGCAATGGTGGTCAACGACAAGATTTTTTTATTTTTAATCAAATTCTAGGTAGATAGGGTTTGAGCAATGGGTCAAATTCAATGCTCATCATCTTCAAAGTTCACTTTGTCTCAAGGTAGTCAATACCATACTAGTACCGGCCGGTACGTACTGTACCAGTACGTATTCCGGTATCGAAATGTCAACGTTTCATACCAGTTTAAATACCAGCCATACTGGCCAATTTTGAACAATACTGGCCGATATAGAAAAAAAAAATTTTATTTTTATTTTTTAGTTTTGTAATTTCAAACAATAAATAACACTATGCTTATATAGGAGACTTGAGTCAGCTAGCATATCCAAAACTAAGAAAGACTAGACTTCTTTTCCAGACACAAAAGGAGAATCATTCCTATTCCAAATAGAACTCAAAATCAAGTGGTAGACAAGAATTCTAATAGAACTTGATAACTTCAAATAATAGTAACTCAAAAGGAATAAAATTCATTTCTTATCCACAAAGAGTCGAACTCTTAATTCAAGCCATATTCTACAAGCTACGAGTCTTTATTTGCAGTTTTCCTTTAAAAAAAAAAAAAAAAAGCTAAAAGGATGATCTTAATGTTGATAGTTCCTTGGATATCAGTAGGTTGATAAGTCCCGAGCGCTGATGATCTTTGGGCTAGATCCTGAAAACAAGAACACTGAATCAGAGGAGACCGGTGGGGACCGGCCAAAAGTCCTCCGATGGTGAAGTTAGTGAACTTGGAATTCTCTGTGAGAAGGGAGTGATTTCTTGAATAAAAATGTCTGAATGCCTTACCTTCTCATCGAAGAATCCTTATATAGCATGTGTGGAACGGTTATCTATTTAATAACCGTTCCTAATGTTGAGGAGTCCAAAGAATTTGGAGGTAACTTCCATAACCACCATGGAAGTTACCTCAGTGGGACTTGCATTCCATGGAGAATTTGGCACTTAGTAGTTCAATCCAATGAACTCGTCCATCCTTCATTAAGGACAGACGAGACTATCAAGGACGAGTCGTCCTTGTCCAAATGACTAAGGATGGACAAGCTTCCCATGGGACCTCGTTTGTCTAAAGACGGACGAGTTCAACCTAGAAGCTTGGGATGATCACCTTGTTTGCCTGATTTGCCTTTGCTGGTCTTTTATTAGACGAGCCATATGGACGAGTTCAGGAGTTGGTGTTTTTTGTGACACCATCAGTTGCCCCCTTGTCCATGTGGGTCGTCCAACGAATTGGGTGACCTGCTGGCACGTCCTTGGATGTGCATAACTGGTTAATGAACCAATGCGCCATGTGTCACCTTTTTATTGGCAATGAGTCTCGTCGATTCATTTTTTCGAGGCGAGTGCCACGTGTCATCTCCTAACCAGTTGTGTCGTTTTATATGCCTAGGTCAATTTCCTATAAATAGGGGAATTCCTTCGTTGCCCTCTACGTTTCTGAGATTTTCCTTCTTTGACATTCCTCATCTAGAGCCTCGTCTAGGAATTTCCTTGCGTCCATAGCCTTCCTTCTTCTCTCGTCTTTTAGGTTTCTCTTTGATTTTTTTCAAAAAAAATGTCGTCTAGCGACAGTCTAGAGAAAGCCATAGACGAGTACCAATACGAAAGTAGTACAAGTTCTAGTGGCTCTAGTAGTAGTGATGGGGGGAACTCCACGGACGAGGAATATGTTTCTGGCGTCCCTGGATTTCCCTTGGAGGCTATTCAACAAGAGCTTACAAAGGCCTCGAGGTCCCAGGCAGGCACCTCGTCCAAAGTCCCTCCGTCCATCCCTTTGGACGAGGAGGAGGTAACCGTGTACAGTTGTGCAATAGATATCCCTTCCAAAACAGACGAGCAAAGACTAAAAAATTTAAGGACATGGTATCAGATCCCAGACGAGCTTAACCCTAGGTTGCTCGTCCGTGGAGAATGGTGATGTGATCCTCATTTTGGGATAGGTGTCTATGAAGCTTATCTTCTAGGGGGTTTGAGATTTCCTTTAAATGCTTTTACTAGGGAATTATTAGTTAGGCTAGGTTTAGGAGTATGTCAATTCTATCCAAATGCATGGAGATTAGTCATCTCTATGCAAGTTTTATAGAGGGAGGTGTTCGGGGGGTACCGTCCTCTTACGGTGGATGAGTTCCTCTGCTGCTATAAACCTTCAGAAATCCACCAATCCCTTGGCTTTTACTAGTTCACTGCCAGGGGCAAAGATTGTAGAATGATTAGGTCCCTACCCTCGTCTGACAAAAAATGGAAGACGGAGTTTTTCTTCGTCTCCGGCTCCTGGGCTGGGAATCCTTCAGACGTTGGCCGGGACACATTTGGCCATTGTACTGGGGACCTAGGGAACCTTCATCCTGAGGGTAAGTCCCTTTTTTTATTTATTTTATTTATTATTTTTTATATTCTAACTTGTTCCTTTACAGCTATTGGACGACCTTCTCTTAGCAAGTTTCACCGTGATCGTGTCCACAGAGCTCGTCTACACGCAGATAAGAATTTTCATTTTTTAGTGACGCTTAGACGACTGGCTAAGTGGGGGTTAGGCCCTAATCCTTCTGAAGAGGCACTTGCACACAAGATTACAGTAAGGAGAAGTAAGTTTTAAACTTAGAACATCCTTTACACACCTTTTCTTTTTGTTTTAGTTCTAAAAACTTCTCTTTTTCTCCCTTTTTTTTTAAGGAATGGCAACGATGAAAGGAAACAAAGGAAAAGAGGTTGCAGGTGAGGGGGATCGTCCTGAGGCTGGGGATGCTCGTCCTGAGATTCCATCCCAGACTCGTCCGTCTGCTGGGGACAAGAGGAAGTCCCTACCAAAAAATTTGGATTTGGGAAGTCTCCTCAGCCGTCGTGATAAGAGGGTTAAGCATGCGTTGTCCAAGGTGACCAAGCCCAATCTTCCTCAGTCCAATCCTACCGTCCAAACAATTGATGTGGATGTGTCTCCACCTGTTGAGATTACCTCGTCCAAGACCCCTCCTAGGACGATTACATCTGTCTTGTCTCAGCCTCCTTCAAAGGTATCCTCGAACATTATTGAGAATGAGGATTTGGCTTGGGAACACTTCGGGGAAGCTGTGAAGGACGAAGACATAAATGCCTGTTATGATATGTCCCTAAAAGATTTTGAACATTAAGGTGTTCATGATCTTTCTAAGGTAACTTTACTCTCATCTCGTCTTTACTATTTGTGAGAGTGCCCTTTTCGTGACACTCAGGCCCAAGGATCCCGGGCCTAAATGAAAAGGAGGATTTAGTGGACCGGGCCTTGACTCACCGCAGCTAACGAGCTGTTTAAGAATCAAGTGAAATGCAAAGAATACTCCTGACAATATAAAGAAAATGACAAACAAGGATATCGAAGAGTGCCAAAAATTAACAAGGTAAATTCAGAAGGAAAGAAACAGGATTAGCAAAGCAATAAAAATTAGTGCTGTGGGGATCCTGGGAAATATGAAACAATGTTTCATTAATACATTATCTGTTTGATTACAGAAAGCTCACTAGGACGTAATACAAGGTTCAATCAAGCTCAAAAATTGCAGTCTTGAATGACTATTTCAGCCTTCAAAACTTGCAAAGTTTGATTCTCGTTGAATCCGAGTATGTGCAATAGTGGCTTTTACAGGATACCGGGAAGCAATATTTTTTTTTCCCTTTATATTTTCTCTTCACTCTTGATTTTTCTGATAGTTTTTCTAGAGAATTTATTCTTTCTTATCTTTCTCACTTTTTCGCTGCTTCCTTCTTCACAACCCATCCTCTCCTTTTATAATGGAGTTTTCTGGGCTTCCCGGGGAACCATTGGTTCCCCTTTTTTTCTCTTTTGCAAACAGAGTATGTCTTGTCCCCATCGTCTCGGTAAGTCCCTTTTCCGTTTCTTCTCATTCTTTCCTTCTCTCAGTTCTGATTCTTTTGAAAGCTTCTGGTTGGCCATCTTCTTTGGGACGTGCTGAGGTATGCCCTTCTCGGCATCCCTATTTCTGGCGTCTTCCACTTTTCCTTTTCTTTCCTATTTGGGCGGAATCCTGTTCTGCCATTTTTGAAAGTCGTTTGTTATCATTCTTCTTCCCTGTCTTGGTTCCCCGAGGCCTTTTCTGTCTGTGCCATGAGAGGTCACTCGCGTTTTGCTTTTATTTCTTGTTTTCTTCTTCTATCTTCTTTCTATCGATCTATCCCATTCTTCCTTTTTCTTTGTGCCTGAAGGGATCCGTGCTTATTGATGGTTCCTGAGGATCCTTACTTCTTATACTTTGCCCTGGTCCTCTTTTTTTTTGGATGCTTCTTTTTTCTGGGCTTCAGGATCCTCTGGGCCTTTCTTTTATTCCCTCATGGGTCTCCCGTATCTATTTCTTTGGGCTCAGCTTGAATTTTCCTTTTGGGCTGGACTTGTTCTTTTTTTGGGCTTATTTCACTATGACCCTTTTTTTTTTTTTAGACCTCAACATTTAGCCCCCCGAGCTCGTGGGTTGCCTGAAGCCCACGCGTGAGTGATTTAGGTTTCCTAAGATTTTCGTGGGATCCCCTTTTTCTCAACTTCTACTGGGTTCCCTTCCCTTTTTACTTGGGATCCTGGCCCTTTTCTGCTGCTTTTGGTCACCTCCTTTTTGTGTGTCGCACTCCCTTATAATTATTACTTTTTGCAGCTTCCTCTTTACACGGGACGTGGCAGTTGAGTATTTAAGGTAAAACTCCTCTACCCACTTTTCTCATTTCCCGTTACTTCTCATTAATAACCGCTGATTAATCCCTTCTTCAAATTAAATTTCTTTTTGCAACTAGCGCGTCTTTCCATGAACTGTTTTCCCCAACTGCTATTTGTGCCTTTATTGTAGCCGTTTCATCTTATCACTTTGCTTCTCTGAGTCTTTCACTCTTTGAGTTTCTCTTTCTTCTTCTCTTCTTCTCTGTTACTCTGGTCTTCCTCCTTTTCGCACTTTCAATCTCCTTTCTTCTCATAGTACGTGTTGTTCCGATGGCTTCTTCTTCTTCTCGAAAGAGGAGAGAGCGTACTCCCAGTCCTTCTGAGGGTGAAGGTTCTTCTGGTTCTGTTCTGAGTGATTCTCACGAGGTTACCGAAGGTCCGGCCTTCCCTTTACGAGATCCTTGGTATTCTCCCAGTTTATTTTTCCCTCATATATCTCATGGTGAGGCTCCTCCATCCCCTCATGTTTGGATGTTTTCTGGCCAAGCAGGTTTCGCTGGTTCCGCCCAGGTTCTTGACCCTAGAAAGATTTTCGATCTCCAGATTAGACAAGGAATCCGAGAGGCGGTTCCTATTTTCTTTGATTTTGTTCCGGGAAAGATTTAGGGTTGGCCTATATGGGTAGACAAGGAACTGTCTGATGCTGAGTTTGTGGGTCGCTTGGAGCGCGTCGGTATCCTAAAGGCAGTGGCTATTTCCAGAAACCTTGAGGGCTTCAGAGACGCCAAAGGGCTCAGGCATCTGGTACATCGTTGGTGCCTTTCCCTTCATACTTTTTTCTTTTCTGCTGGTGAATTGACGATCACCTTGGAAGATGTGGTTAATAACTTCCTCCTCCCGATGTTTGGTGAAGAGAGCCCCTTTGATATTAACCTTTCTGGTGAGGATCTCGTGGTAGAGGATAAATTGTTTGGTCATTTTGGTGGTCGCGCTGCCTCTTCTAGTGGTAAGCCGGCTAGGATGGGGAGATGGGTGATGACCCTTTCTCGTGAGAAGGATAAGGAAGTGAGGTGGGCCGGTTTTCTAGCTTTTTGGCTTAGTAAGTTTTTGTTTAGTGAGTTCCCTGGGTACGGAGTTAAGTCTTCGTTTTTTCCGTTGGCAATCAAGTTGGCTCGAGGCACCCAGTATCCTTTGGCCCCTCTGTTTTTGGGTCATGTTTACTCTCAATTGGACCAGCTTCATGGAGATGAGACTGAGGGTGATTCTTGTTATGTGATCACTTCATCTCTTCACTGTGCCATTCTTCAGATTTTCATGTGGGACCATTCTGTAGCTACTTTGGCCAAGTGTAGGAATTTGAAATTGGTGAAGGACAAGTTCCAAGGATCCCCCGACATAGTGAAGGGTCTTTGTGGCAATTCTACCGATGCCTTTCCCATCATTTTTCGTTGGATTAGCTTGAAAGGTGGTGGCCTTAATCTTGTGGAGTTATTTGATCAAGCAGGGAGCTTACATTGGAGATCCCCTCGTGAGTTTGGTCCTGGCTTCGCGTGTGATTCTGTGTTGTCTTCTTTTTTATCTTCTACAGGTAATACCTTTGACTTGCGCCGTGGTGATGAGGGCAGTCTTGCCTGCATTAGCCCCTCCTGGCTTCCTGTGCCTTCTTCAAGTGGCGCAAAATATACTTATTATTCAGCACACCGGGTGCTCCGAAAATTTGGTTTTGACTAAGACATTCCTCCAGTCTTTAAGGACGTGGTGCCATCCCTTCCTTCCTTGGATCCTTTCCTGAGGCTACAGGCCTTTTCTTATTGGTCACGGAGGAGCCCCCAATTTGCAGTGCCTAACTCCCAGAGAGGAGTCTTTGCTTCTAGCGGCTATACCAGTTATTGGAGAAGAGTACAAAAGTCTTTTGTTGACTATGTTGGCTCTGGTACAGTTCGGGAAGCCCCGAATCCTAGCATTGTTTCTGCTCCGACATCCAATAGACGTTTATCCCTTCCTACTGCTGGGATTGTTTCTGCTGCTGCAAGCAGCAAGACTGGGTTCGTAGAGTGGCATGCCTCCAGGGGAGGTTGGGTGGCTTATGGACAGGACTTTCCTGAGACTTGGCTGGGTGATAGTCTCATCATTGGCGCTTCTTATGGAGTGCCCATCAAGAAAGGTGCAATGGAGACAATAAGTGCTGCCACTGCTCCGAGTAAAGGTAAGGACGTCAGGCCGAAGAAAATGAAAGCTGTTGATGTTGGCGAAAGTACAGGGGGTGTGGAGATAGGTTCTGAGGTGAAAAGAAAAAAAACTGGGAAATCTCAAGCACAATTGGCATCTCAGGAAGGCAAGGATGTCAAGGAACCTTTGGTTTCAAGGACCCGGAAGAAGACCAAGGTAGAGTCTTCTTTTTCCCAGGTTCCTGTGACTGCTTCAGTTCATGGTTCTTTAGGATCCTCTGGTTTGGTATCCCAGCCTCCTTTAGGACCCTCTGGGCGTACTCGTAGTAAGCAAAAGACTTCTAGAGAATCTGTAGAGAGAGAGAGAAGGGTAAGACTTCTTTCCTTCTTCTCTCTTTTTTTTTTACCTGTTCACCTTGTTGCACTTATTTCTATTTTGCTGACGAGTGGTGATTTCCCTTGCAGTCCAAGCGCAAGTCTGATCACAAGAAGGGTAAAAGCCAATCTTCTGGTGACAATGTGGTATGTGTGTGCCCCCTTTTTTTTTTTTCTCCCTTTTGTTCTGACATTGTGTTGTTAGCATTTCCCGTTGTTTTTTTTTTTACTTGGCGCTGCCTTTTCCTCTTCTTCTTCCTTTAGGTGGAGGTATCCCCTCCTATGACTGGCAAGGCTCTGGGATAGGAAGCTATCACAGCTCTTTCTGTTGTTTTTCCTGCTGTGGGGGAGGAGTCCCCTACTGATGGTTCAGCTGAGGAAACCGGGCAACCGATGCAAGATTCCCAGGATTCTCAGGATCCCAAAGTCTCTAGGATCCCTTCATCTCAAAGTCCACATCTTGAACGTACTCCTAGTCCTATCAGGACTGTGTTTCCTCAATCCTTGTTAGATAAAGGCGCTTTGGGAGACATTCCTTTATCCAAACAAACAGGTAAGCCTTGTTTCCTTGAAATAGCGTTATATCTTTATTTTCTTTTCCAGTTTTTTTTGAGTTCCTCCTTTTCTTTCTCCCTTTTAGGTCAAACCAGTGAGAAATCCGCTCCCAGTGTTGCCTCTTCTTTAGAATCAGAAAGCTCAGAAGGTGAGTGCGAGCTGCTCCCATTGTGTTTCCTTTTCTTTTCTTTCCTTCCCTTCGCCCTTCTCTTTCCTTTTCTTTTATGGCGAAGCCCCCTGCATCTATTCCTTCCTTTAGCCATTTTGCCGTTGGTCCTTCACCTTTTCTTCAACTTGCCTTATGTTCTTTCCTAGAATTCTCGGGGAAGTTAGGGGATCAGGAAGAAGAGGCTCTGCCCCAAGAAGCCGGAATTGGTTTGTCCTTCTTTTTCCTTTTTTCCTTTTTTTTTTTTTAAGAATAAATCTGTTCTTCCTTTTCTTTTCTTTTTTGAATATTGATACAGGCTTTGCAGGTTCTGAGCCTGTTATCCCTGAAGGAATTGTGAGACCTGTTCAAGTTGCTGACCTTCATCCAGAGCGAAAGGCTGCAAGTCCCCCTGTCTCTGTAAGTGGTGACACAATGATGGGGGATGCCTCGAAAGTGGCTGCCTCAGATCTTGATACAGGGCTTTCCTCCTTCCTGGCTCGCTTTGATCTCTTGGAATTTAACAGTCTTCCTGCCAGCCACTTCCATGTTTTTGGGTCTTCTTATGGCAGCTTCCTGCGCTTCTCTGTTCCTGTGGAAGGCCTGCCGTTGCTATAGAGTCTGCTCAAGAGTCACGGGGATTTCACCAGTGGCTTTAGGGGAGGCATCTTTCTAGGCAATATTTTGATGGAGTTGCTGTGTGCCGTGCTGGTTTCCCTGAGGAATTCCTCTGTAGATTCTTTGTCTGAAGAAAAGCTTCTGGAGTGGAGAGGGGTGGTGCAAGACCTTCTGGAGGCCAAGTTCAATTTGTCTTTTCTGCTGGATCACTTGCGTCTGCTGGCTCATATGCTGTTTCAGAGGCAATCATTCAAGAGTATAGACACTGAGATAGCTGCTGCTGAGGAAGCTTTGGCTCATGCTCACAAGGTTTTACAAGACTTGAAGGTCAAGCGGCAGAGGATCCTTTCTACTTTGACTGTGCCTGTTATTTCTCCGGATGCCTCCCTGTTGGCCGACCTCATTCCTTAGCTTATTTTAGATTTACATAAACAATTTGGGGTTGTATAATTTTTTTTTGAACATTGCTCTACTCTTTGCTTTCTCTTTTTTTTTGTGTTTCAAAACTGCTTCTCATTTCTTAGTATGTGAATCTGCCTTTTTCTTTGATATATTGCCTTTTCTTTCCTATGACTCTTTTCTTTCCTGAGTCCTGGACCATGGTTTCCACAGGCTTCACTGTAAGTTCTGGTCCAGGTACCCGGCAATCTATTATGCAAGTACTGAACTGGGTACGCTGGTATCCTTTCCTATGTATATTTTTTTTTTTTTTGAGATACGGTCCCAGTTCATGAACTTTGACAGGTTACCCTTTTGCCAAGTGCTAGGCTAGGTATCCTAGATACTTTGCTTTTATTTTGTGATCCTAGACCTATGCACTTGGAACTGTTTGTGGGATATCTGAAATTATTTGTGAGGTGGATCCTGGGCCATATGTAAAAGGGCATTACATACTCTTTTTTTTTTTTACTCAGGTATCCTTCCTTAAATCTATCCAAATTTGGTCTCTGCAGTATTTAAAGAAAGATTTAAATGTTGAAGAAACAGGAACTTCACTAAAACATGGTCATTTTTAAGGAACAAAGAAAAAATCATTTGGTGCAGTTTTGACCACAAAGTGTCAATCTATCACATGTTTCTGAACAAAATTATCTTAGACCAGAATTCATGATAAAGGCTGAAAAATAAAAAAGATAAAAAAAAAAAAAAAAAAAAAAGAACTTAGCAGATAGTGAAGCTGGTAAAAGGACCCTGAGGTACCGGGATCCCCTTGTCCTTATGCATAGAATTGCTTCAGCCATTTCCCGTTTATGGGTTCTGTTAGGACTGTCCCATCTTCTTTGGCAAGGTAATAATACCCACTCTCATGAGCTGCATTGATGATGTAGGGTCCTTCCCATTTTGGGGTGAACTTGGAAGGCCCTGGCAGGTTCCTCCTCACGTGCTCTGCCATCCTTAGTACTAATTGCCCTTCAGTGAACACTCTTAGGCGTACTGTTTGTGCATATGCTCTGGTCATTCTTTGTTGGTATCTCTGGCTCCTTTTCTTGGCCAGCTCTCTTTCTTCTTCTACCCCTTCCAGATCTGCTAACCTCTTTTCATTGTTTGCGTCCTCACTTTCTCCTTGATTTTCCTCCAGAATTACCCTTGGTGTAGGAATGACTAACTCCACGGGGCTGATGGCTTCTGTTCCATAGACCAGGGAGAATGGGGAAAATCTTGTGGCTGTCTTTACAGAGCTTTTACATGCCCAAAGCACATCTGCCAGATGGTCACTCCATTTCCTTCCATACTCATGCTTCATTTTCTTAAGGATCTTCAACATTACCCTATTAGTAGCTTCAGCTTGGCCGTTTCCTTGTGGGTAATATGTGGTAGATCTTCTATGCTTGATGTGGTATGCTTCAGTTAATCCCTTCATATCTTTGTTTATGAATGGGGTTCCATTGTTACTGATCAATCTTCTGGGGATCCCGAACCTTGTAATGATGTGGTCTTGAATGAAATTTACCACAGCTGCTCCAGTAGCTTTTTTCAAGGGGATGGCCTCTACCCATTTTGTAAAGTACTCCGTGGCTGCCAGGATCCATATATAACCGTTGGATGGAGGGTTTATAGGCCCTATGAGATCGAGCTCCCAAGTATGAAAAGGTCATGGCGTCGTCATATCCTGTAGGACATTTGGATGAGTGTGAATTGCATCTCCCAGGACTTGGCAAGCATGACATGTTTTGACCAGCTCCTCAGAGTCCCTTTTCATCGTTGGCCAGTAATATCCCAACAACAGTAACTGCTTATACAGCCTTCTTTTCCCTGGGTGACTTCCACAATCTCCAGAGTGTACCTCTCTGACTACTTCTCTAGCTTCCTTTGGTCCCAGGCACCTGAGGGGATCCCCATGGTATCCCTTTTTGAATAAAATGTCATTATGCAGGAAATACCTGCACACTAACTTTTTGAGTTTGTGGGCCAGTTTCCTGTCGGTTGGCAAGATCCCCTGAGCCAGGTATCCTATGAAAGGAACTCGCCAATCTTCTGCAATAAACACCGCGTAGCTTTCTTCTTTATCAATTGCCAAACGACATTCCTGGCATTTCCCCTGTATGATTGCTGCTTCCTTGTCCATATCTGGCCAGTAATACCCCATGCGTTGCATCCTTCTATATAGACTGACCTTTTCTGCAACTCCACATACTTGGGCGTAATTCTTCTAGTTTCGACTTTCCTTCCTTCTCGGTGATACATCTGGACAGTATCCCTCCTGGCAGCCTTCTATACAATTCTCCTTCTATCTGAGTGTAATCCATTAGTTCTTTGATGTTCCCTCTAGGACCTACCTCTTTCATCTTTTCTTTGACTTCGTCCCTCCAGTCCCACTGTTTGGACTCTCCGGGGTACATCCCTTGGAGGATCCTTACAATAGAATGTTCCTGCCTTCCTATTTTTATCAGCGTATCCCTCCCATTAAATGGTATTTGGGATCCCAGGGTGGCGAGCGCATCAGCAAACCTATTTTCACTTCTTCGAGTGTATTCTATGCTGAAGGTGTGAAATTTCATCTCCAGCCTTTGTGCCCAAGTCCTGTAGGCTGCTAAGCTTTGTTCCCGTAATGTAAAGTCACCTTTCACTTGGGAGACTACAAGATTGGAATCTCCCAACACTCTCATATGTTTCACTCCTATGCTGAGTGCTATATTCAACCCAGTTAAGTATGCCTCATATTCAGCTGCATTATTAGAGCATGAGAAACCAAGCTTGAAAGACAGGGGCATGATATCCCCATTTTCACAGCTTAGTACAATTCCTACCCCATTTGAAGTTGCTGTAGCCGACCCGTCAAACCTCATGGTCCATTTCTTCCCTAGGATCTCCATCACTGCTACCTCACCAGGGATTTCTTCGCTCAGCGGGCCTTCCTCCTTTCCTAGGAATTGAGCTAGCAAATCTGCTATTGCCTGGCTTTTGACAGCCTTGGGAGTTCTTATACCTATATCATATTGTGAGAGCAACACTAGCCATTGTGCTATCCTTCCTGTGAGAAGGGGCTAGTGCAGGAGCGCTTTTATGGGGTGGGACTTGGTTACCAAGAGGATTTGGTGAGCTGAGAAGTACCTCTTCAACCTTTGGGATGCATAAATGATCACTAGGCAGGCTTTCTCTATTCTGGGGTACCTGGTCTCGATATCCTTGAGTGTTCTACTTACATAATATACAGGCTGCTCATTTCCTTAGTCATCTTCTTGTGCCAGCAAAGCTCCTATTGCCTGAGAGTTTGATGCTAAGTATAGCAACAGAGGTCGCCCACGTACTGGTACCTAGAGGGTGGGCAGATGATTCATGATGCTCTGAATTCTTTGAAAAGCTTCCTGCTGCTCTGTCCCCCAGGTAAATTCATTCCCCTTTTTCAACAGTTTGGATAGGCCTGCGGTAGCTGAGGCTAAACCAGGCACAAATCTCCTAATATAGGAGACCCTTCCCAGGAAGCTTTTGAGTTCCCTAACAGTAGTTGGTCTTCTCATCGTGGCGATAGTTGTGGCCTTGGCTGGGTCCACGCTTATGCCTTTGTGATGTACCAGGAACCCAAGGAACTTTCCAGCAGACACTCCAAAGGCGCACTTCATGGGGTTCATACGTAACTTGTACTTCCTGTATCTTTCAAAGACTTGCTCAAGTACTTAGAAATGTCCTGTTTTGGTTTTTGACTTGACCACAATATCATCTACATAATCTTCCATCTCCTCATGCATCATGTCATGGAAAATGGCTGTCATGGTCCGCTGATATGTAGCCCCCGCATTTTTTAGGCCAAAGAGCATTATAGTGTAGTAAAAATTCCCAATCGGAGTTCTGAATGCCGTCTTCTCTGCATTTTTGGCTGCCATGTGGATTTGGTTGTATCCACTGTACCCATCCATAAATGAGAACATTGAGTTTCCTGTAGCTGAATCTACAAGGAGGTCGATATTGGGCAAGGGGAATTCATCTTTAGGACATGCCTTGTTCAAGTTACGAAAGTCTACACAGCAACGGATCTAACCATTTTTCTTCTTCACAGGTACAATGTTGGAAAGCCATTTTGGGTGTTGGATGGGTTTGATAAAACCAGCTATTAGCAATTTCTTGACCTCTTGAACTATTTGAGCTTCTACCTCAGTGTGGAAGACCCTAGCTGGTTGGACTACTGGCCTCATTCCTGGGTCCACATTAAGAGAATTGACTACCAACCCTAGGTCTAGACCAGGCATCTCATCATAGGTCCATGCAAACACATCTCTGTATTTTTGAAGCAAGGTTACCAGTTGTTCTCTTTCTTGAGCCACCAATTGACTGCTAATGAAGACAGGTTTTCGGGATCCTGGTTCTGTCCCCAAATCTATTTCCTTTAATTCTTCCTCAGGCTGAATCTGGGCCTCTTTAACTGGTTCTTCTGGGATTACTTCTTGGGCCATCATGCAGCTTGGTGGTCCGGGACCTTCCTGCACAATGCATTCGGGTCCCGCGCACCTTCACAAACGATAGATCAGCCTTCCTCCAGGTTCCCGCACCACCACACATTCTCGGGATCCTGAAGAGCTGGGCTCCCTCTTTTGTCTTTTTCTTTCTAGAAGGTTCCTCAGGTCACGGGTGCCTCTTCCTCCTTCTTCTTCTTTTTCTAGGATAGGTGCCCTTAGGGTCCCTGGGGCGGGGTTCTCATCATCTAGCTCCAACTCATCATAAAACATTGTTTCTGCAAAGTTCACTTCTCCCTGGCTGAAAGGATTATGGTTGGCAGGGATCCTTATGGGCCTTCCATTCAGTCTCCCTTTAATGCATTGATGGAACGTGGATGGAATAAGGTGATGTTTATGAAGCCACGGGCGTCCCAGCAACACGTGATAAGAAACTTCTGCATTAATCACATGAAACCTTGTCAAAGCTACTATTGGCCCTACCCTTAAGGCTAGCTGCACGTATCCTTCTGTTGATTCCACCGATCCTCCAAATCCTATTATTTCCATGGGAGCCCCCAGGATCCTTCTGTCAACTAAGCCAACAGCTTCCAGGGTACTCAAGGCTATGAGATTGAGTGATGCCCCCGTATCCACCAGTGCTCTTCTGACTTGAACGCCGTTTATGGTGGCCATTATATAAAGGGGTCTACGGTGGTCTGGGTGCTCAATCTCCATGTCTTCATCAGTGAAGGTTATTGCATTGGTTGTCTCCAGGAAAGCTCGACTAGCATGTGACTCAGCTGTAAAGCATTCCATCCCTGAATCTGCTGCTATGCTCATGAGAGACTCTGTGGCCACCCTTCTTGCTTCTGGTCCGAATCCTAATTGATTGAATAATGACCTGAACTTAGGATTCTTCTAGAGGGTCCTGACTGTGCTCGGGTGGAAGGATCCTTTAGATTCTCCTGCTTCTGCCAGGTTCCCATGTATTACTACTGCTACCACCCCTTTTCCTTTGTGGTTAGGCAAGGGGTTCCTCTGCACTTCCGACTCCTTCTGAGTGAGCTCCAGGGTTCCTTCTCTCAACTTTTTGTGGAAGAGTCTGCGAAGGGTCCAGAAATCCTTGGTGGAGTGCTTGACATAATTATGGATTCTGCAAAATAAAGGGTTCTTCCTTTCTTCTTCAGTTGGTGGTCTGGACACAGTGAATGGCTTAACAACCCCATCTCCAATCCATTTGTCTAGGACATGGCTTAACTCCTCAGCTGTACATGGGATCACTGGTGGTTCCTCGAACACCTTCCCATCTGGTCTCTTCCTTTTCTCTCCTACTGATGCTGTCATAGCTTGGGATGCGGGCAGCCTTTTTGTCCTCATGGTTTGCGCTGTCCTTCTAGTTCTCTGTAACAGGTCAGCAAACTACGCGATACATAGGTTTTCAAGGTTGAGCCTATAATCAAAAAGCATGTTGGCTATACAGGTTTTCACGAGCTCCTTTTCTTCATGGTCCCCATAGCAGTCTAGGGACACATCTTCAAATCTTTCGATGAATTGAACAGGATCTTCTCCAGGTCTCTGCCTCACCATTTGCAGATTCTAGAAAGTGATTTTGTCTTCACCAGGGTAATATTTGGCGCAGAATTTTTTCATCATCTCATTCCAGGTTTTGATGGACCCGGGTCTCAGCGTGGTGTACCAAGTGTATGCCCTATCCACTAAGGATTTGGCGAATTCCCTCAGACATAATTCTCTGTCTCCTGCATAGGGGCCCATAGTGTGAACAAACCTACTCACATGTTCCACGGCACTTCCGTTCCTCCCATCGAAAGGATGGAACTTTGGGGGTTCGTACCCCTTAGGGCATGGTTTGCCAAGAAGTTCTGGAGGGAACGGGGGATCCCGAGAGAATTGCTTGGGGATCCCTGAGAGTTTTTCCCTTTCTTGCTCCAGAAAGACATTGACATCTGCCAGTGTTAAGTACTGAGGGTTGGCTCTTCCTCCCACTGCTGACCCTCCTTCTGGCTGCGTCCCATCTTGGTGGCCAGTAGGGGGAACATTGTCTCTGATTTCCTGTGTCCTGCCCTCTTTGAGAAGACGAACTTCTTGCTCCAGATCCTTTAACATTGCTGTCATCCTGGCCATGAGGTCTGGTTTCTGCCTTGCGTGTCTTTGTTCTGACACAACCTCCTGTTCTACCAAGGGTATCCCACCTCCTTACCTGGAAGCTACCTCGTTTTCTCCTACGGGCTCAGAGGCCGTAGGTGGCACATTAGTTCCTTTGCTGTTTCTTTGTCTTGGAGGCATTCTCTGTGAAGGGGTTGCTTCTTCCTTCTTCTTTGCCCAGTCCCCAGTGGAGTCGCCAAAATGTGAGAGTGCCTTTTTCGTGACACTCAGGCCCAAGGATCTCGGGCCTAAATGAAAAGGAGGATTTGGTGGACCGGGTCTTGACTCACCGCAGCTAACGAGCTGTTTAAGAATTAAGTGAAATGCAGAGAATACTCCTGACAATATAAAGAAAATGACAAACAAGGATATCAAAGAGTGCTAAAAATTAACAAGGTAAATTCAGAAGGAAAGAAACAGGATTAGCAAAGCGATAAAAATTAGTGCTGTGGGGATCCTGGGAAATATGAAACAATGTTTCATTAATACATTATCTGTTTGATTACAGAAAGCTCACTAGGACGTGATACAAGGTTCAATCAAGCTCAAAAATTGCAGTCTTGAATGACTATTTCAGCCTTCAAAACTTGCAAAGTTTGATTCTCGTTGAATCCGAGTATGTGCAATAATGGCTTTTACAGGATACCGGGAAGCAATATTTGTTTTTCCCTTAATATTTTCTCTTCACTCTTGATTTTTCTGATAGTTTTTCTAGAGAATTTCTTCTTTCTTATCTTTCTCACTTTTTCGCTGCTTCCTTCTTCACAACCCATCCCCTCCTTTTATAATGGAGTTTTCTGGGCTTCCTGGGGAACCATTGGTTCCCCTGTTTTGCTCTTTTGCAAACAGAGTATGTCCTGTCCCCATCGTCTCGGTAAGTCCCTTTTCCGTTTCTTCTCATTCTTTCCTTCTCTCAGTTCTGATTCTTTTGAAAGCTTCCGGTTGGCCATCTTCTTTGGGACGTGCTGAGGTATGCCCTTCTCGGCATCCCCATTTCTGGCATCTTTCACTTTTCCTTTTCTTTCCTATTTGGGCGGAATCCTGTTCTGCCATTTTTGAAAGTCGTTTGTTAGCATTCTTCTTCCCTGTCTTGGTTCCCCGAGGCCTTTTCTGTCTATGCCATGAGAGGTCACTCGCGTTTTGCTTTTATTTCTTGTTTTCTTCTTCTGTCTTCTTTCTATCGATCTGTCCCATTCTTCCTTTTTCTTTGTGCCTGAAGGGATCCGTGCTTATTGATGGTTCCTGAGGATCCTTGCTTCTTATACTTTGCCGTGGTCCTCTTTTTTTTTGGATGCTTCTTTTTTCTGGGCTTCAAGATCCTCTGGGCCTTTCTTTTATTCCCTCATGGGTCTCCCGTATCTATTTCTTTGGGCTCAGCTTGAATTTTCCTTTTGGGCTGGACTTGTTCTTTTTTTGGGCTTATTTCACTATGACCCCCTTTTTTTTTTTTATAGACCTCAACACTATTTCATAATTTTTTGGCCGTCTAACCAAGCATTTTTCTCTTGTAGGCCATGTCCAAATTCATCGCAGCTTCTAGGCAGGCCACTAAGTTGGACAAGACGAGAATCTTACTGGAGACGACCATCTAAAATGTGAAGGATGAGAGTAAGAAATGGGTTGGGATAGCTGCTGAGGCTAAGGAGAAGGCAATAGAGCATCAAAACTTAATCAAGGAGTTGAGAGCTGATATAGTGGAGAAAGATACTTGTCTTGATCATATTCAAAAGAAGAACGACGAGTTGAGTACTCTTCTCTCCAAGGCTAAGGAAGATGTCGTTGCGGAGTTCAAGGCGTCCAAAGAATTTACGAACTTATTGGATCGCAACTACGCAGTAGGTTTCGAGGATTTCAGGTTGGACGCTGTTGAAAACTTCCCTGAGGTGGACTTCAGCTCCATAAAGCTTAATTTGAATGCTGCTACCAATTCTCTTCTCCAAACCAGCTCCGAGGACGTTAACATTGAGACGATGCCTCTACCCAGCCATCCAAAGAAGATCCCAAGTTAGACGCCCCCCCTGCTTAAGGACGTCTTTACAAAACTATATTTTTCCTTTTCTGTATAGTCCTTTGTTTTGGGACCTTTTTATGTAACTCAAATACATTAAGCTTGTCCATGGTTTTAGGACGAGTCATAAGGGTGTTTGGACGTTGGTCGTCCGCCCTTAAAACAATTGAATGAATGCAATTATTTCTTTCATACATGCATGAACGAAACTTTTCATTTTCATATACAAGATTTCATGCTTGACTCATCCATATCTTATATATGTACTTTACCATTTTTATTGGAACTTCACCAAATGTAATTTGTTTATAAAATGGTAATTACTCGTCCTTGGACTAAGCTGGTTTCCATATTTAATGGGGATGAGACATGTACCCTGCTCGCCCATGGATTGGGTTTTAGCACAAAACACTCGTCTATGGATTTTCTCGTCCATGGTCTGGACGTGCATGATGCTTTACTTCGCCCATTGTATAGACGAGTATGCCTTGGGCTCCTTGGCTTGTTCAAGTTATAGGCTCTACTTCGTCCTTTGATCTGGACGAGGGGGCCTTGATCTTGCTTTACCTTTATGGACGAATACGCCTTAGGCTTGCTCAAGGTATTGGCTTTACATCGTCCCTTGATCTGGACGAGGGTGCCTTGATTTTGCTTTACCCTTAGGAAAGCTTAGACGTTACATCTCCGCATCCAGAGAATTTATTCATCTTACTAAAAATTTTGTTTTTAGCCACCTTGTGGGTTAGCTTTGAACGAGAATAGCATGGAGATTTAAAATTCACACAACATTTTGTACATAACATAAATATCGTTTACAGATAAGGCACATACATACTAATGCCTTTTTATTTAATAAGTACTCCATAACTTCATCCATAACCATGACACAACATTATAAACAATAAAGTAGTAGTATCAAACACAAACAACATCAAATATAAGTAGTAGCAAACACACAGCATCAAACATAAGTAGAACATGAGTAGACGGACAAGGTCCAAGCTTGTCCATAGTAATACTTCGTCTAGGATCACTTTTATTGATAGTATCTCCTCAGGTGCTTCACATTCCAAGAATGTTCCAATTTTCTCCCGTCCAGGGCCTCCAAGTAGTAGGATCCTTGCTTTTTACAGTTGATAACTCTATAGGGTCCTTCCCAATTTGGGCCCAATTTCCCATGTGCTAGGTTTTTGGTTGCCAAAGAGACCTTTCTCAGGACAAGATCTCCTATGTTGAAACGCCTTGGCTTCACCATTGCATCGTACTGCCTAGCCATAAGGCTCTTGTACTTTGCTGCCTGTGCTCTGCATCTGCCCTTACCTTGTCTATCAGATCAAGGTTCAAATGGAGTTGCTCCTCATTATCCTTGTCTTGATACATCATCACCCTGTGATTGGTCATATGTACTTCCGCAAGTATGACTGATTCGCTTCCATAGGCTAGCTTGAAAGGAGTTTCCCCCGTAGGGGTTCTCACTGTGGTCCTGTACGCCCATAGAACACCTGGTAACTAACCTGACCATACTCTCTTTGCCCCCTCAAGCCGAGTCTTGATGATTTTCAACAAGGATCGGTTTGTAACTTCAGCTTGGCCGTTGGCTTGGGGGTGTGCAGGTGAGGAATAATGATTCTGAATTCCAAAGTGTATACAAAAGTCCCTGAAGAGTGCATTGTCAAATTGTTGTCCGTTATCAGACACCAATACCTTAGGCACTCCAAATTTACACACAATGTTCTTCCACATGAAATTTTTTACATTCTATTGTGTGATATTTGCTAACGATTCAGCTTCCACCCATTTGGTGAAATAATCGATGCCCATCACTAAAAACTTCATCTGCCTTGTGCCTAGAGGGAAGGGACCCAAAATGTCTAGTCCCCATTGTGCAAAGGGCCACAGTGCCATCATCGGGGTGAGGTACTCTAATGGTTGTCTGGGGACGTTACTAAACCGTTGGCATTGGTCACAGACCTTGACGTATGCTTTAGCATCAGCTTGCATATTTGGCCAGTAATACCTTGCATGGACGACCTTGTGGACAAGTGACTTGGCTTCTGAGTGATTGCCACCCACTCTCTCATGAACTTCTCTCAGTACGTAGTTTGTTTCGTCCGGAGCCAAGCATCTAAGATAAGGTTGAGAAAAACCTCTCTTGTATAGCACTTTGTCCATAAGAATGTACCTAGCCGATCTCACCCTCAACTTCCTGGCTTCGTCCTTCTCTTCTGGTAGTCGTCCATCTCTCAAGTATGATATAATCAGGGTCATCCAATTTCCTCTGCTCTCCACCTGTTATACTTCTGGGATATCTATACTTGGCATATACTGAACTTCATCAAATTCATCCATAGATTCATTTGCTAAGGCTACTTTTACTATGGTATTAGCTTCCACGTTCTCCTCCCTTAGGATTTGAACAAAGTCAACCTTTTCAAATCTTTTCATAAGGCGGATCACCCTACTAAGGTATTTTCTCATCCGTTTTTCCTTTGCCTCATACATCCCATTTACTTGCCCCATAACCAACTGAGAATCCCCCAAGACGAGTATAGACTTGGCTTCCACAGACTTGGCTAATTCTAGCCCTTTGAGAGGGGCTTCATACTCGACTTCATTGTTAGTTGCTTGGTACTGCAGACGAACCTTATGTTTCAGTTTGTCTCCTTCTGGGGATTGTAGGACCACACCAATTCCACCTGCATGCCGTGTAGACGAACCATCCACATGGACAACCCATCTCTTACTGTCCTCTGTCTCATCATGATTTGCGGTAAACTCCGCAATGAAATCTGCTAGTGCTTGAGCTTTTATGGCATGCCTTGGTTGATATCTAATGTCAAACTCACTGAGCTCTACAACCCACTGGATCAATTGTCCTGCAGCTTCTAGTCTATTCATCGCCTTCTTGAGTGGATGATCTGTCATGACATTAATGACATGTGCTTGGAAATAATGCCTCAGCTTCCTGGAAGCAGTGATCAATGCAAAGGCTAATTTCTCCATTTGTGGATACCGTCCTTCCGCTCCCCTCAATGCCTTACTCGTATAGTACACAAGTCTTTACACTTATCTTCTTCTCTGATCAATGCTGAACTCACGGCATGCGGGGTTGCTGCTAAGTATAAATACAACTCCTCTCCCACCACGGACGGACTCAGTAATGGAGCCATGGTAAGGTATGCCTTCAAATCTTCGAAAGCTCTCTGACACTCATCGGTCCATTCGAATGCTTTTCTAAGAACCTTAAAAAATGGCAAACATTTGTCAGTGGTTTTAGAGACAAACCTGTTAAGTGTGGTAACTCATCCAGTGAGGGTTGGATTTCTTTGGTATTTTGCGGAGGCTTCATGTCTAGTATTACTTGAATTTTATCAGGATTCACTTCAATTCCCCTGTGGGAGACCATAAAGCCAAGGAATTTCCCTAATGATACTCCAAAAGCACATTTGCTAGGATTCAGTTTCATGCGATACTGTCTTGGTGTGTCAAATGTCTCCTGCAGGTCGTCTAGATGCCTACCTTCATCCTGACTCTTCACTAGCATGTCATCTACATAGACTTCCATATTCCGCCCAATCTGCGGACGAAACATGTGGTTGACCAATCTCTGATATGTCGCCCCTGCATTCTTTAAGCCAAATGGCATTACCTTATAACAGAATAAGCCTTGACTGGTGACAAAGGATGTTTTCTCTTGGTCTGCCTCGTCCATCCTTATCTGATTGTATCTAGAAAAAACATCCATGAAACTAAGCAATTTGTGGCCCGTAGTAGAGTCTACCAACTGGTCAATGCGTGGCAACGAATAACTATCCTTGGGGCAAGCCTTGTTTAAGTCAGTGAAATCTACGCACATTCTCCACTTGCCGTTTGCCTTTTTGACCATTACTACATTGGCCAACCAATCCGGATAGTACACTTCGAGAATAAACTTCACCACAATCAACTTTTGGACTTCGTCTTTGATAGCATCATCCCTCTCAGGGGCAAACACCCTCTTCTTTTGTCGCATTGGCTTGGAGGAAGGATATACATTCAGAAGGTGGGTAATAACACTAGAGTCTATACCCGGCATGTCCTCATGACTCCAAGCAAACACATCAATATTTTTCTTCAAAAACTGGACGAGGTCCTTCTTAATCTTCTCCTCTAGATCTGCTCCAACCCTGGTACACCTCTTAGGGTTATTGTCGTCCAAGAAAATATCTTCCAATGCTTCAGTAGGCTCTACTACAACTCTCTTTTCTTCAATATTCATGGCTTGAACTTGTTCTTCCATGGCCAACATGGCCAGGTAACATTCCCTTGCTACTAGTTGGTCTCCTTGTACCTGCCCTACTCCGTGTTCTGTTGGAAACTTGACTGATAGGTGGTAAGTAGAGGTAACAGCCTTCCAACTATTTAAAGTTGGTCTTCCAATTATGGCGTTGTAAAAGGATGAACAATCTACCACAAGGAAGTTCACATCCTTGGTGATTTGTTGTGGGTATGCCCCCACTACCACTAATAAGGAAATAGTACCCACGGGTTGTACCTTCATTCCACTAAAACCTACTAGGGGAGAGTTTACTGGACAGAGCTGGTCTCGTCCTAACCTCATCTGCTGAAAAGCTGGATAATATAAAATGTCCGTCGAGTTTCCGTTATCCACTAGGACTCTTCTAGTTGTGTAGCCAGCAATTAGTAAGGAGATGATGATAGCATCATCATGTGGGTGATGAATTCTCTTAGCGTCTTCGTCCGTGAAGGTGATCGCTTGTTCATCCATGGACCTTGCTCTCGGAGATCATCCAGAAAGTTGAACGCTCTGCACTACCTTCAAGTATGCTTTCTTGGACTTAGACGACTGGCCTGTCGAGCTTCCCCCTATAATGACTCTTATTTCTCCGAGCGGTGGTCGCAATGATTCTTCCATCTTTCCTTTCAGTTTCTCGTCCCTGTGGTCTCGTCCAAGGAAATTCCTCAACTTCCCTTGCCTTATGAGACTTTCAATTTGCTGCTTTAAATCAAAACACTCGTCTGTATTATGACCAAGATTCCTATGGAAGCGACAATACTTGTTCCTATTGCGCTTATTGGGATCTCCCTTCATTTTCTCCGGCCACTTCAAGGAAGGATCATCCTTGATTTGCATAAGGACCTGCTCAAGTGGCATATTCAAAGGGGTATATTACTGGTTCGGTGTTGAAGAGCCTGGCTTCTTATTATCTCGGTCTTTCCTTTCTTCCGTCTGTCCCTTCTTTGAACGAGAGCCTTGCTCAGGATGGCGACTAGGGTTTGCCTCTACTCTCTCAGATCTCTTCCTCTTCTTAGCAATGATCGCGTCTTCTGCGTTCATAAAATTTTGAGTCGAATGGATAAGTTCGGCCATGGACTGTGGCTCTTTTTCATAGAGTTTATGTATAAACAAATCCGAATTCACCCCATTATGGAAGGCCGCCAATAGGAGCTTGTCATCTGCTTCGTCCACACTCAGGGCTTCTCTGTTGAAACGGGTGATAAACGACCGCAAGCTCTCGTTCTCCCCCTGCTCTATGGTCAACAAGTTGGACGAGGAACGCTTGTGCCTCTGTCCGCCAATGAAATTATTAACAAACAACTTGCTCAACTCTTCAAAAGAACTTACCAAATTTTGGGGTATTTTGTTGAACCAAACTCGTGTTGGGCCTATGAGGGTAGTAGGGAAGGCTCTACACATTATTTTGTTGGACACCCCTTGAAGATGCATGGTGGTCTTAAAGGTGGCGATGTGATCAAACGAGTCGAGTGTTCCATTATACGAATCCAGAGAAGGCAACTTGAACTTTGATGGTAGAGGGTGACCGTTGATGGAAGCCGTAAAGGAGGAATCAGTTCTGTGAACCAAATCTTCTATTGGATTTGCCCTTCTCATATTCTCTTTCATTTCCTCCATGACTTTCTTCATTTGGTCCATCTCTTTTTTCAAGTGTGGTACCATTCGTGAAGTGGTGCCTCTTAACTGACTTCCAATTTCAGTATTTTCTCTATCACTATGACTCTGTGTTTGTCCTTATTCTTCACGTGTCTGCCTCCTCAAATTAATCTTCATTCTTAACTCTTGATTTTGGCGAGTCAACTCCGCCATAGATTGCACATGTTGGACAGATGATGTCTGCATGACCGGTGCAGATTGGCGATCGCGATGAGGGTTACTTGAAGCATCCCTACTTCCCTAATGGCCTGGGCTAGTAGCCTTCGATCTGGTCCGAACCATCAACCTTTTGTCACGGAGAAGTAAACTGTAAAACAATCTTCTTTCCACAGACGGCACCAACTGATAGTTCCTTGGATATCAGTAGGTTGATAAGTCTCGAGCGCTGATGATCTTTGGGTTGGATCCTGAAAACAAGAACACTAAATCAGAGGAGACCGGTGGGGACCGGCCAAAAGTCCTCCGATGGTGAAGTTAGTGAACTTGGAATTCTCTGTGAGAAGGGAGTGATTTCTTGAATAAAAATGTCTGAATGCCTTACCTTCTCATCGAAGAATCCTTATATAGTATGTGTGGAACGGTTATCTGTTTAATAACCGTTCCTAATGTCGAGGAGTCCGGAGATTTTGGAGGTAACTTCCATAACCGCCATGGAAGTTACCTCAGTTGGACTTGCGTTCCATGGAGAATTTGGCACTTAGTAGTTCAATCCAATGAACTCGTCCATCCTTCATCAAGGACGGACGAGACTATCAAGGACGGGTCGTCCTTGTCCAAATGACTAAGGATGGACAAGCTTCCCATGGGACCTCGTCCATCTAAAGACGGACGAGGTCAACCTGGAAGCTTGGGATGATCACCTTGTTTGCCTGGTTCGCCTTTGCTGGTCTTTTATTGGACGAGCCATATGGACGAGTTCAGGAGTTGGTGTTTTTTGTGACACCATCAAATATTGGTCTGCCTTTATGACAATAGTTTGTGATTACTTTGGTGGGATATATGCAAACTTCCAAGCATACTGAGGAAGGGCTATTAGTCTATGGCCAACAACTTCATCAATGGGCACAGCGTCACAAATTTCTTTCAAATCATCTTCAGAGAGCTTTACAGCCAAGGAACCAATGTTGGTATCAAGGTTTCTAACTTTAGTTGTGCCTGTATAACATCAACAAGATAGAGAAAGAAGAAAAATCATCCATGGGATAAAAATCTCAAAAAATGCCTAAAAGCAGTGCTTATCAATCAAGATAATATATAGAATATAGGCACAGTTTGATAAAGAAAAATTGTAGTTTCTTTCTCATAAATATATTAAAACAGAAATACATCAAACTAGATAAATAATTATTAGAAATTCATTTTGCATGCTAATGAATAAAACTATTATTAAGTTAATTATACGAAGAAAAAAAATAGAAATTGAAAATGTCAATTACACCAGGGATTGGGATGATGTCGTCACCCTAATGGAGAAGCCATGCTAAAGCCAGTTGAGGAGTAGCACAGGCATGCTTTTCAGCCTGTTTAGCAAGTTTGCTATAAAGAATTTTGTTCTTCTCTAAATTCTCCCCATTGAACCTTGGAAATGTATTCTGTGACAAGAACATAGATATGACTTTTAAAAGCACATTCCAGTATTCATGTTACAAACCCAAAAAAAAAAAAAAAAAAAAAAAAAAAAAGAAGAAGAAGTCATTCACTAATATTTTCATGCTAGTAAGAGATTCTGTCTTTAGCAAAAATTAAGATTACTTACTATCCATATGCATTATGCAATATATATGCACGACAAAGTGATTCCACGAAAGCAGAAAGTTAAGACTACATTTTATTTCATGTAACATACTATGAGAGTGCTTTTTTTCTTTAGCACACAGGCCAAAGGATCCTGGGCCAAATAGTTGTAGTTTGGTGGACTAGGCTTGGTTCACCGCAGCTAAATGGGGGCTGATTACGAACCAAGTTGTGCGCAAGTCACATAAATCTCCTCAAGGCAAAAATGCGATTCCTCCTAAGCAATAAAATATCATTATAAGTGTTTTAGTATCATAAAATGACCATTTACTCTTACAAAATAAATAAAATAAATATTCATAATATTCACAATGAGAAAGAGATTGAAATAGAATATTTAAGGCTTATCTTTTATCGTATAAACATTTAAAAGAATTCATTCACTTGGTACCCCAGACGTACTGTCGTGGGATCCCGGGGCGTATTAGGCCTGTAAGAACCTAGAATACTGATTCTCTACACTATAAAATCTTTTTCCATGCTTGTTATGCAATGGAGTTTTGTCCTTTCCCTTTACCTCTATAGGTCCTACACAAGAACAACTATACAATACGCATATCTTCAAATAATTGTTAGTTTCTTAGATTATGATATATATTTTAATACATATACATATATGTAAATGAATTTCATGATAATGATTCAGTCATGAGGATCCTGGCCCCAATTCTCACAGACTTAGTGCTTTTGCACAAAACTTGTGGGATTTGGAACTCAAGTCCGAGTGGCTTTGCTTGGGCATTACCTTCCAAGATGGTTAGGTGAGAAGGATTTTTGTGAGAGAGAGAGATATCTGATGTGTGTATGTTTTGGCATATATTTCTTTGGAGGCTAAGTGTGTCCAAGGCCCAAGTTGAAGTGAGGACCCCGGTAAAAGGACTCAGCTTTTGGCTGAGTAAAAAGAAAAACTAACAAGCAAGAATATATGTATTGAGCAGCAAGAAGCAGTAAAGGAAGATAATATAATAAAGAAATACTCGAAGTAATTGTTAGAAATCCTCAAATCAATATGAGATATTTCATTATTTTTCTTAATTATGGATTACAATGTGCTCACTAAGACATGTTACAAGGTCCAATAAGCTCAAAAATTACAGACTTAGATGGCTATCTAAGCCTCTAAGACTTGCAAAGTTTGAATCCCTTTGAATCCAAGTATGTTCTATAGTGGTTGTTTCTGGGATACCGAGCACTGTTTTCTTCTTTCTTTGAGTTTTTGATAGAGTTTTCTCAACGATTCTTATTATGATTCCCTATTTCTGAATTCCCTTTATTTGTTGGCTGTCTTCCCCTTTTATAGTGTCATTTTAGGGTTTGGATACCTCTGATTCTCCCCCTTTGGCTCCCTAGGTACCAGAGCCACTGTTATGTCAGCCACTTTAATGGCTGGTTCTTTCTCTGTTTCTGATAGTTTTCATCTTTTAGTGCTATTTCTCTAAAAGTCACTTGCTGACTTTCCATTCCGGGGCGTCCTTGGGTAGCTAACTTTCAATCCATCTTTTTTCAAGGTTTCTTACTTTTCAGACTCAGCTTTTGGTTGTCTTTCCTTGCTGTGATTTTTCCCAGGTGAGTGGAATCCATTTCTGCTAGGTTGAAGATTTTCCCAGCCACTTCCCCTTATAATTCTTCATTCTGGATTCCCCGAGGTACCAGCCTTTTGTTCATGAATTGTCACTCTCCAAGCTCTTTGGTTCTTTGCTGCACCACTGGGTGCTTGAGAAGGACATATCTGTTCTTCATTTCTTGTAATTCGTGGTACCCCTTTTGAGCTGTCTCAATCCCACGTTAGCTGTGCTGCACGTCCCGAGGATCCCGAGCCTCTGGCAGCCTCTAGGTATCCTGGCCCAATTCTTTCACTGGACTTTGCTTGGTTTTTTTTAATGGTCTTTTTGCTGGAAATTTGAACATACATAGGGCCTTGATGTTGATTTTTCTTGCTACTTGAATTGGGTCTTCTTAACTTCATTAATTGGGCCTTCTTTTGTTAAGACCCATGGTCTTTCCATACTTTTCATGGAATGAGCTTTCTTGTGAAATTTTGGCCCTCAACACATACCAATACACTCTCAGTAGGCAAGCTCTCAAGAACTGCCTTCCCAGCAAAGAACCCACGGCCAAGAGGGTTGTATGCAACTATTCCAATACCAAGCTCCCTGCAAGTTATAAACAGGTGGCAGTTCACTTGAATCATGCAGCACAAATTATATCTTAAAGGGGTTTCAGAATAATCAAGAACAGAAAAGTATAAATAAACTTAAGAATCAGCATTAAAATGGGATAAAAATTGTTAGGTTTTAAATACTTAGGATTTTATGTATTTAGAACTCTAATGTGTATTGTTGGCAAACCATGATCAAAACAATATGTTTAGTCGTGTTTAGACTTGCTCAAAGTTGGTTCATGTATGTAAAGTTGGAATAAGCTGATGCAGAATTTATTTATGCTTCTCGGCCTGATTCGATCAATCGAAAATCGGGTCAAATGCGTTTTCTGCAGAATTCCAACTCAGCCCTAGTTTTGTTTTAAAACATTTAGGCTTTTCTAATTTGCCCTAGGTATATAAGGCAAACCCTAGCCACGTTTTTGTGTTGCTCATATTGCTTTTTGTATAAATCTCTTGTGAAATCTGTGAGGAGTTTTCCTTTACACAAGTTTAGGATTATCAAGAAGGAGATTCATTCAAGAACTTGATGATCATTCAGTTGTTGCCATAAGAACTTAAAGAAACACAAACGGGTGTGCTTGTACTTGTTGGAGAATCCTAGAAAGAAGAAGTCTGTGGTTTCGGAGCTTGCACGTGGTCGTGTCAGTAAGTTTCTACTAGTGGGTAGCAATAGGATGTTAATGGTCTAAGTCCTGTTGAACAACTTCGATTCTTTCATAGTGGATTCTTTCATAGTGGATTCAGGCCAACTTCGATTTTTGCACCCTCTAAATTATAGGGTTTAAAAGTGTATTTTCCCCATCAAAAGTTAATATACTTCTTTTAATAAATTTGCTCTTGAATTTAATCCATGTTTGGACTGCACAAAGCATGTTTTAGTTACTTATTCACACAACAACAAGTGATGTGTGAATGATATTTTTACTTGCTTTGCCTTGCTCGTGCCCAACAACTCAAGCAACTTCTCCATAAACCTCCCTTGTGAAAGTGGGAGAAGGACGCATTGAATATAACAATAAAAATTTGAAAAATCAAAACATTTGGTACTGGTTTGATCCACAGTACTAACGTGGAATTAATAAACCAAGCCTTCATTAATCAAGGGGACTATCATTAATCCCAATACAAAAGTGGGTCATGGTAGTAATAGAAATTCCAAACACTAATGATAGAATCGCATGAAATTTGGCAAACTGAAAAGAAATGATGTGAGAGCAAAACTCATGGCTTTTTGCCATGATTTCAGTTGTTTTTTTCCCAAATTCCTTGATTAGATTTAACAAATTTGTAATTTATGAAATTTTTATTCCTTTTTTTTTTATCATTTTTGTTTTAGAACTCAAAATTGAGTATTGTGGGCTTTATGACATTTCTTAGGGTAAGTAGTATCAATTTATGTGATTATCTCAAATTTACATTTTTTTTTTTCTAAATTCGTACTTAACACGAATTAGGATTTATCTATATGTGCCTATATAAAATTAGAGGATGTAACTCAAGCACTCTTATGCTATTCTTCTTGGAATAAAAGTATTCTATTTCTTGTGAAAAATTCGCTGTGTTACACTCGCACACTAATGAAAAATGGTCATTTAATGTCATAATTCTGGTTAAAATTTCAAAAAATATACAGAAATATTAAATAATTACCTTTCCAACCATGATTTCATTATCATGATTATGGCCATAAAGATCTGATGTATCAAAGAAAGTGATGCCCCTATCAAATGCTTCCTTAATAACTGAACATCCAGCTGCATGAGAGAGAGGAGTGTTTTATAGTCCCGATAGTCCAACACATCCAAAGCCCAATTTAGAAACCTACTTAGCAGAAAAGGATCCATGAGGATTTGGAAGTCGGAGACTTATGTTTTATATATATATATATATATGCATGTATAGGAATGATAGCAGTTTTAAATTAGCGTAAATTAAAAAATGAGGAAACAAACGGAAAAACTGAAAAGTAAAAATGTTTAGAGACAATATATGTAACGCAGGTGATCGTTAAATTGAAAATCAGAAATCAGAAGAGCATGCAAATCTTGTGTGGGGGCCGTGTATTGATTATTGTTTCAATGAAAGATGATGATGAAAGAAGAGAGTAGTGATGAGTAGCCAACTCAACTCTCGCATCTAATGGTATTATCATATTCACATATGTATCCAAACTGTGCAACTGCTAGCTAGCTCGACTGGTAGCTATGAAATTTAAAGAAAAAGAAAGATCGAAGAGGCTGATCGAGTTCGAGGCTGACCTCTAATCCCTGAGTGCCCAGTTTGAGTAATGGTGATGGGATTTGGATCTGATGCTGCAGCAGCTTCACTTCCATTGTTAACTCTCGGACTCAAACACTGTTTTGTGAAATCCAGCTACCTAGCTATTACAACAAAGTCACAATTTATCGTTGGTTCAGACTTCTGACACTTGGATCATTTTTTTACTTTTTTAACATGTTTCTATTTTTAGTAACTCCCAGACCGTGCAGCTGCAACGCGCTATATATATATTGAGTATGACCAATGATTTGGTGGCCCCAACCTTAAAACTATGTCGTATCAACGTCTGCATTTTCAGAAAATAAAAACGACACCGTCTAATTAAATTAAGACCCAAAAAAAAAAAGCGACATCGTTTGAGGACCCCAAGCTACACGGTGTCGTATCGACGCCACAACTCGCCACATGGCGAGTTGTGATTAGTGAAGGCGTGAGTCAGTGGGGACACACATTACTCTCCGAAACCGAAACCGAAACCGAAACGCACTCTTTAAGAATGTGTTTCCTTCTTGTCCTTGAAATCTGAGAAGAAATTGAAAGTGAGAATTGAAACCCACCCACAAAATTGAAGGAAGGAGAATCAGGAAAATGGAGGTAAGGTCTGAGAAGAAGACGTGGATGGTGATGGTAATGGTACTATTGAGCTTGACTGGAAAAATATCCTCTTTATCGGTGACGGTAAACGAGGTCGAGTGCGTGTACGAGTACGTTCTCTACGAAGGCGACACCGTTTCAGGAAATTTCGTGGTGGTTGACCACGACATCTTCTGGAGCTCCGATCACCCCGGCATCGATTTCACCGTACACTCGCTAATCTCTTCTCTTCCTACGCTAATCTTTTCTTTTTAGCCTCAATTCACTTTTGATTTTTTAAATAAAGATTCAATTTTTTTTTTTTTTTTTTCATTTTGATTGGTTGCCCTAGATTTATTATGATTTCTTGTGGGGAAAAAGACAAATCTAAGCTCAAATTCAGTTTAGGAAATCACGAAATAAAGAAATTTTGTAACTTTATTTTTTTGTTTTTTGATTTCAGTTGTTGCATAGATTTGTTCTAAGCGTGTAATTTGGGAATTGATGCTACTTTTATGTGAGGGATGTGTTTTGCAATTCAAGGATTTGAGTGCTATGTTATCTTTTGCATCAACAAATTTATAGCTTTGTTAGAAATAGAAGAAGGTGTTTTATGTTTTTCGATTCTATCCATAACAAAACTACAACTTGTAGTTGTAGTGTTCTGTATGCGTTTCAATCTGTATTGTGAGTTTATGATTTTAAGGTTTGCTTTAGACACAATATTGTTGATATCGTATTTGCTGCTATTGTCGTCACTATATCATCAATGGATCCAATACAAATACACAGGGTTTCCCCTACTAGCGGTGCATTGCATCGAACCCCAGCTGCATTCAGAAGCGGGCAAGGGCTAGTTAGGGCATATAATATAGTGTATGACTTTGAATAGAATAGAACAGCAGAAAATAATACACTAGGTCAACCCTGACTAGACTGTTGAGGATTTGATTTGCTTCTGTTGTCCCCAAATCCAAGATTAACACTGATATCTTTAATTAGATGTGTTTGGATGTCTTCTAATGATTAATTTGACTACTTGGTGTTGAATCATAAACTCTCATAGTGACTTGAGAAATAAAGTTCTAGTGAATTTTTAATGATGCAAAAGATTTGGCCGATAATCCCTCTTGTAAGGTGCATTGGGTAGGACAAAAAAAGTGAGGACAGAAAAGGATGGAGACAAAATAGAAGATGGATTGGTATTTTCTCTTGTTTGGTAGAGTAGAAAAGTGAAAGGAAGGAAATAAGAAGAGATGATTATTTTCTCTTGTTTGGTATTTTCTCTTCTTTCCCTTTTTTTTTCCCATCCTCCTTACATCTTTCCTCTCACTTTTCTATCCTCTCTATCAAACAATGCCTAAGAAGTTTGAATGATGTTCTGCCCACTTATAAATAACTTAATAATAAAATAAAAAAGGAGGAAAAGTTGAAAGAGTTCTTTGTGTGCGTGTGTGCGTGTGTGTGTTTGTGTTTGCTAAGTGAAGATGGGGGGGATCAAACACTGGAAGTATACCCACCATGGTGGTGGAAATGCCAATAGGCCAAAGGGACATTGGTAGTTGAAGGAGTTTTTATATTTAGTCTCAAATTAGTCATTTATGAATAATACATCCTAATTGTGGTGTTTTGTGCAGGTGACATCTCCCGCAGGTAACGTGGTGCAAAGTTTAAAGGGTGTTTCTGGGGACAAGTTTGACTTCAAGGCCCCACGAAGCGGAATGTACAAATTCTGTTTTCATAATCCTTACTCAACACCAGAGACTGTTTCTTTCTACATTCATGTCGGTCATATTCCCAATGAGCATGACCTTGCCAAAGATGGTTTGTTAAAATCTCTGACAATTTGTTGTTATTAGATGATTCTGATAGTCTACCATCATCTATATATATTCAAATATGAAATTTTATAAGAAATAAAATTTACCGATTATTTTAATGAAGCGCTATTTGCCCAAACAACATGTTTGAGGCTGATACGCCCGCTCTTGTTTTGCCCTACCTTTTAACATTACCCGGTGGCTTTTCAGAACATTTGGACCCAGTAAATGTTAAAATTGCTGAGCTGAGAGAGGCATTGGAGTCTGTTACAGCAGAGCAGAAGTACTTAAAAGCACGTGATACTCGGCATCGTCATAGTAAGTAGTTCTCTTTTCTATTAATTTAACTGATGATCATGGTTTGAAATAATCATGTCCTTTTGTGGTGTTTTACAAGCAATTCTAGATATATGCCTAATTCATGGACAGAATTTATTTCCCATCTGCTATGGTTGCACCCCTTTTGTCTTTTCTGTGTCTGACACTAGACAGCCATGTATTTGCTTTTGTGATTACTGCAGGGAAAATATAAACTCTCATTTTTGTGTGCAAGTTCAGGGAAATGTTCAGTAAATATGCATAACATGATGTTTTTAGCATCAGTAACATAAAGCTGTTAATAACATGGATAGATTCATTTCCTCGTTGTATCAAAAAATGCATGATGCATGCCCTCTACCGTAATTTACTGTTAATTCACTTGTAAGCCTTAAAATTGTTTGTTAAATCCATATATGTATATATATATATATAAGTAATGATATTTTGTTGAAAAAAGAACTGCCTCACATACACATGGGTATACAAAGTAGTCTTGAAGAGATACAAAAAGAGATAATTACATCTAAATGAAAGAGAATCAGGGAAATCTATGATGGAATGTATCTCAATTTGACCCAAAACACCACTTTTCAAACAAAGTTCTTAAGAAAGATGATTTTAGCTGAATAATTTAGATGCTGTTGGTGGGCATAATCTTTCTACAAACTATGGTCATTCCACAATCCATACAAGGGCACCAGAATTACATCTCTTAAGGAATGCAATATTTTCTTTATTTCTTTCCTTATTCCTCATATCTATCAAGAAAACCTAGATGGGTGATTGTATATTATGGTGGTAGAAACTCTTTGAGGAGCTTGATAGGGCGTCTGGTAGTAAACCATTAAGCAAAGAGCCTTTTCCATGTGGGAAGTGGCAATGCTACAATATCCCAACCTTGTTGCTTGTTCATTGTACCTGTCTAAAATGTCAAAGATGAATCACTAACTCATTATTTAGTTGGTCCTAGACATCTTTAATGTGCTTCTTGTTTGTTGTTTTGCTGCTTCTGAATATATCTATTCCTATATTCCATCGATTCACAAGATCATTTTCAAGATTTTATGTTGGGCAAAATGACAACTTCTTACCAATTACTTACCACTGTGTTTCTGCTGCAGCAAACGAGAGCACCCGAAATCGTGTTATATTCTACACTGTTGGAGAGTATCTTTTGCTGGCTATTGCAAGTGGTCTGCAAGTTATCTATATACGGCAGCTCTTCAGCAAATCTGTGGGGTACAACCGAGTTTGAGCTGCCTGATTAATGTTTGTCTGTTTAGCACTAGATGAGGCTTATAGATGAGTTTCTTTTGTGAAACAAAAATATGTTGGTTTATACTTTATACTATTAATTTATTGCGTCTGAACTACAATGTGAGTTTTAAGCAAAATGACTGATTTAGCTTACCTTAAATTCAGATTTTCGTGGTTTTAGAAAATGGGTGTGGATTGTGATGAATAGAAACAATAGTAGTTTTTTTTTTTTTTTCTTGAAATAAAGAATATTCAAATCATGCATGGTGTGAGCTAATATGGGTGCCAGAAATGATTTAATTTGAATAGCTATTGGATGGTACTTGTCAATGGATAGAGATGCATACCATTCAATGGGATCCAATGGCTATTGGGACATTCAAGGGACTCAACTCTGATAAATTGTGGTAACCTCAGTACCAGATTGAAGGTTGCCTTTTGGGCCATACTGGGAATGTCGAATATGTTTTGAACATTAGAAGCGTATGATTTAGTCCATCAGCGTATAGAAACCTGTCCAGGACGTTGACAAAATTGGGCCGGGGTTTTCCCTTTCATATATAATGCCTGGGCTTCCGATTCTTTTTTTTTTTTTTTTTTGCTAACCGGCTTCCGATTCTATTTTAGGATAATATGCATGGGAGTTTGAATGCTCGGGAATGTTATTATGTTTACTTTGTTTTGATTAGTAATGTAATTAGAATTTTGGGAATATGAAACCCCATCTTTGGTTTATTGCTAATAATTATTTTTTCCTCCCAAAATATCTGAGGTTTATAAATACAATATTAAGTGTCTTGTTCTGATGACAAAAAGTTATCATCAGGAGTGGACGAAATAGGTTAAAATTTTCTTTAAAAATATATATATATGTATTGCCAATGATGTATAAGCTCAAGTCAAGTAAAAAAAAAAAAAAAATCTAAAACCTCTTCCTCTTATAAGTTCAAGAGTTAAAGGTGAGATCGGAGGGCCCAAAAACTTTACTCAATAAAAATTATTTTTTTAAAATCATCTTCTCTTTGGACATTGTGCATTGTAATAATGTGTTTCTCTATTTGCAGTAATTTAAAAGCAAAAATTTTCAATCTCCCAAATACATGAAAGGTGAATGTGGATACCAATCTTATAAAAAAAGAATCTGAGATTTTATGAAAATGAAGATTTGGTGAGAATTCAAATACCATTCGTATTTAGATTCTTGTGAGTTTATTCATAGCTAAAAATCATAATATTTATAAATCCTATGAAAATTTCATGAATCTTAAAAGATTAGCTTGAATAAAACATCTTGCTATATTATTCTATAGCTCAGATGTTGAAAACATATACTTTTATGTTGGTAAGATTTTTTTGTTTTGACATTAACATTGAGTTGGAAAACGATGTCTTAACTTCCCTTATTTAGTTTCGTGTAAGATAGAATTGTTTTTCAAAAAAATTTAGTAAGAGATAACTCTATCTCATGTCAAGTTCAATAAGGAAAGTAAAAATATAGAACTGTTTTTCCTAATACTACCAAATACAAAAAAAAAAAAAAAAAAAAAAAAAAAAAAAAAAGCAAGAAAACTATCTTCATTGAAATAAATGAAGCATAAACACCTTAAAGAAGGGAGCATTCAACCCATAGTTTTGCTCAAAGATGTTCGTTCACATTTGTGTGTGTGTGTAAATAATAGAAGGGCACATCTTAAAATTGTGCATCATTGATTACTCATGAACTATGGGCACATCGTTGGATAATGCATAACTTCGTACTTACCTATGGTTTGTAGCCCAAATTGACACCTAAAGCATAGATCCTATCATTCAAATTTCAAAGGCAAGGGAGAGTGAGAAATCACCAATAGTACTCCCCCTAAGCAAATCGCAACAAGCCCTATCAAATTCAAATAGAGCCAAAACCTTGCTTTGTCTTGAGGAGGATTTCAACTAGATTGATTTCACTCTAATACCATGTAATAAAAGTATAAACAAATAGAGAAACTAAGCAACATTTTTAATGTGATTTAGCTCTCAAGGCCTACATACACAAGTTTTTTTTTTTTTTTTTTTGGTGTATCGCATCGCTATAGAGGTGGGTTTATACATATGTCTTTAACATATTCTTGCAATTATATTCAACAAAACATTCCAAGATTTTATGAATTGAACTAACTAGAATTACCTTCTTTTATACTATTGTGCGCACCTGTTTCTCGGTTAATAGGCCAACTATGTGATTAGGCTCACAATTTACTTATTATCGTGGGTTTATGGGTATCTTATAATAGGAAGTTCCTCAGGATAAAGATTAAGGCCCACAAGGACTATTAATCAGGCTAACCGAACACTTTTGATTTTGTGTTTCCTCACTCGTTCTCTCTCTATTCACTAGTTCTCTATTATCCAATGTCTAACCCCTTTCTCTCCTACGTTTCTCATATTTATAGTCTTCCTCAAGTGGGTCAACAATGATTGCCTTTAACATTTCTCGTGTGGATGAGGCCCTTTAGGATTATTCCTGATGTATATGGGTCCCATCTTGGAAATGGGGGGTTTCGGGCTTTAGGACTCTCAATAGACATCAAGTGTTGCTCGGTGGCAGTATTTTTAAAGGCATTATTGAGGTATTCCATGGACTGAACTCCGAACATAGTTGGACTCGGAGAAGCCTTTAATCGAGAATCTGCTCCCCGAGCAATACTGGTTGGGCCTACTATGGGAGTTGCACCATCCCTATGGCCCATGGGACTGTTGGTGGTGGGCCGACCACCATACAACTATATTTCTTCTTCTTGTTCTTCTTCTTCTTCCTTTAAAATCAATAGTTATAATGGGAGAGGATGAGATTAAAACCATTATGTCTCCATTAGAAACACTAGAAGATACCAATTTGTTAAACTACAAGATTCTTAGGTTACCCTATAATTCATTTTGTTGTCTTTCCAAATGTAAACTATTATTAGACATGTCAAACAAGATTATACTTGTGCTGAGGCTAGTTTCAATCAGTTTTGTTGGCCTTAAAAAAAAAATAATGGTATTCAATTGCTCACTGCATCTATGTAAGATTGGAAAATAAATTCCCTTGCATATATTCGGGAAAAATAAAATAAACAACTAATAAAATTGTATTTGAAACTTTTAATCTTCTAATAAGATATATTCATTTAAAAATTTGGAAAGGGTATGCACATATAAGAGTATAGAAATCAGAAATTTATTGTTGAAATTTTATATATTTGTTTAACCTAATTGTTTACAAAATCTGATGAACGAGTAGAAGCATGCTTCCCATTAAAAAAAAAAAAAAAAAGTAGAAGCATGCCTAGTTGAACACTTGGAGCCTGTTTGGGTAAGCGTTTTTCATCACTCAATTTCCGTCACTCAATTTCCATCACTTATCACTCATCACTCATAACTCATAACTCATCACTCATTTTTTCACACTCATTTGGCAACATCACTTTTATTTTCATCACTCAATTTTTTCACACTATTCATGGGTCCCACACCTGTCAGCCAGTACAGTTTTTTTTTTTTTTTTAGTACCCAACTCACCGAAGCTAATATATATATATATAAAAAAAAAAAAAAAAAAAAACCAAACCGAACAGCCAACCCAGGAAAAGAAAAAAAAAAAAAAAAAAACCGAACAGCCAACCCAGGGAAAAAAAAAAAAAAAAAAAACTGAACGGCCAACCCAGGAAAAGAAAAAAAAAAGTCAAAAGGTGGTCAAAAGTTGCGGCTGTGGGTCCCTCATGTGTGTTTATTTACGGAAATGCCATTGAGTTATGAGTTATGGAAACTGAAAACAGTCTTTTGTTGTTTTCAGTTTCCATAACTCATAACTCAAAAATCAGAGAATTGAGTGATAGAAACAGAGTTATCGTTTGGCCAAACAACATTTTTACTATTGGTCACACCATTTTTGAGTTATGAGTTATGGAAACAGAGAATTGAGTTATCAAAAAACTCAATCCAAACAGCCTCTTGGACTCCTGTTGAGTCTATTCAAAAATAACAGTAGCTTTTAACTTTATTGAAAGCCATGAACATTGCCATTGTGAATATTCTGAACATTCCAACTGCAACAGTACTATATAAATGATAAGAGAAATTTAAAGGACACAATAAATTTTACAAATTTTAACCTAAAAAATTAGAATTGAAACAACATCTTTTTTATATAAATGTCATTTGATTGATACCAATCACAGTTTAATATGTCACCAACCTTTAACAGTTTAACCCATGGGATTACTTACACTTTTTTCTTTTTTTAAATTTATTATTTCGGCCACCTTTTCTTTATGCCTCTACTTTCTCAAACTACTATTCTTATTCTATATTAAACAGTGAGTCTGTGACCACCGCCACATGACACGCCAGCTTCTTTTGATAGGATAAGCTCTATCTTTCTGTAATCAAACTTGCTGTATTTTTTTATTTTTGAAACCAAACTGAAACTTGCTGTATTTGTACGATTAAGACCATGGATTAAAAATACACAAAAAAAGACCATAGGTAAACTCACTTCTACAACACCCCTTTCTTTCTTTCTTTTTTTTTTTTTTTTTTTTTTTTTTGGTGATTTTGTCAACTAATACATTGAATTACGTGTATTAGGATTAGGTTCACGCTCATGTAAGTATTTTTAAAGGGCAGCACACCGGAAACTGCAATGACGTGTGTTGATATCCAATTAATTAATGACTACTTACACTTAATTATTTTAAATTTTGCGTGTGCTATGTAATTATTCTTTTGTGTGATTTAAAATAATAAGTGAAAATTCATATAATTTGTTGTACTGTGAACTTGCTAATTTATTGTACACGGTTGAATTATTTAATTATCTTTTGAACTCCGGGGCCTACACCATGTAATTTAAGGGCAGATAACATGGATTAGATTCCATCCATTTTGAATAAAAGAACAAAATTCATTTCATCATTCAAATTAAATCTTACATCATTCAATATTATATAGAGCGCTAAATATAAAAATCAAAATACAAAATAGGAACATTGGTGTTTTATATATTTAATTGCTTACAAAGCAAGATTTAAAATATAGCGTAAAAAAAGAGAGAGAAAAAAAAAAGAAAAAGAAAAAGAGAGAATAAAAACATACTATTTCTCTTTGATTAATACTCCAACAATTTCCCAAAACTAAATGAATGTGTCAAAGATAACTAATTTATTAATAAGAACAGGTAAAGTGAGGAAATGAGGATGATAGCAGAGCGATACAAAGTTAGATTATGGATATTTATTCCTTGTAGGTTAGAAGTGAGACAAGACAGAAGCATTTTATTATATACATAATAAGAATGTGGCATCACTTCCTTATATCCAACAAAAAAAAATGATAAAATTTGTTTTTTTTTTAGAAGATAAAATTTGTTTCTTAATTACTCTAGTTCACTTCAAATTGTTGCTCCTATATTTTATTTTAAGATGTCTCAAAATTTTGTCAATTTTTTTAAATTAAAGGCCATTTATTAATTGAGTTTCTTATTATATACCTACCAAACACAAACATTTTGAACTGTAAACTTTTTATGAGAATTTTGTTTAATTGTAACTTTTGAAATTTTTATCTTTTTAATTAAGAGACAAGATAATATATAATGTTTATCTTAAAAAGTTGGGTTTTCTAAAAAGGCCAATAATTTGTAAGGAAGGTAGTATGTTTTTAGTTTGTGCTAAAGATTGACACTCAAGTGTATAAAATTTACTACATAGGGAAATTTATGTTATAAAAAAAGTATGAAAAATTATAATATCCCAAATATTACTCAAACTTAAATAAAAACAATATTAGCATAGGAATAGTGTCCTAAGAAAGTATACCCAATTAACGCAACAAAATAATAGAGTATACTAATATTTATCGATAGAAGATGCTAGAGAGTTCTCTCAAAAAATGAAAATTAAAAAAAAGAATGGCGGAGCGAAAAAATTACTATTTTACAAACCGACTTCAAAAATAAAAATAAAAATAAATTTTAGTGATGTTGGTCCGTGTGAAACCGCAGAGTCGGTATTAATATCATTCGTGGATAAGATAAGAATCTTCTATCAAAAAAAGAAAAAAAGAAAAAAAAAAAAGATAAGAATCGAGGCCAAGGGTAAAATAGGGAACCACAAGGTTTCGTTTCAGAAAAAGACAAAATGCTATATTATAACCACTCAGTCACCAAGTCTTTTCCTTTGTCCCCTCCAATTGCAAAAACTAGAAACTGCAAAACCACTCTCTTCTCTTCTCTTCTTTTTCTGTGTGTGAACTCTGATCAAAGAAAGCGAAAATGCTGGCTGTTTTTGACAAATCTGTGGCCAAGAGTCCCGAGGCTCTTCAGAGTCCTCAATCGGGATCGGTTTCAACTTTGAAAGATGGGTTTTTGGCCAACCACTTTGGCTCTCTCCACCCTGGTTCTGTCAGTGTCAACCTCGCCTCTTCGGGCCTCATTGCCTACTCGCTCCAAAATAAGAACCCACTCCTACCCAGGTATTCTACAATCCCATTTCTCTTACGCACCAAGAAACTGAAAATATGGTGTATCCATCTTGTGTTTTTTCTTGGTTTTATGATTTTTGGGTTGTTCTGATCTTGGTGATTCTTGGGTCTGTTTGGTTTTTGGCGAGAAATGGTAGGAAAAAAGTAAGGAAAGTTGGGGGTTTTTTATCAGAGGATCTTGGATTTTATGTTGGGTTTGTTTTACTTTGTTTGGTTTATCATTAGTTACAAAATGACAATTACCTTTTTTGACTGATGTTTGGTGATCTTTAAACTATTTTGTTTTTTAATTTTTGGATGGATTAGATAGGATTTGAACCTATGGCATCTATTCTATGATGATCGCTTGCTCTTTATAATTAGGCCAAGATATACCGATTGATTTTAGTGTAGGCAGGATTCGAACCAGGACTCTTATTCAATGACAAGAGAGGAGATAACTGGAATCCACTTAGAAAAACCTAAGTTTTAGCCTTTTAGGTTATTACTTCATCGATCTAGGTGTCCTTGATCCTGTGAGTTGTGGCTGCAAGTGTTAATGCTTCGTTTGGTGTCTAAGAATATTAGGAAAGAATCACAATCTTGAGGGGTTTGCTTTGAATTTGCTGTTGTTAGATTTTGTGTCTAGAACTTTTGGCAAACAGGGCCCGCCTGCATTCTTTACAACATCAATCTCGTGTTTGATCAGTGTTTCTATCATCAGAGTTATTCAATCAAATTTTAATTCTGAATGTTTTGAGAGCTATATGTGTGTGTGTGTGTGTGTGTGTGTATTTTATGGGTCGTGTTTGTCTTAATGGCATATAATTCAAATGTAAAGATTTTATTTTGTCTTCAGTTTCATGTCTCAATAATGATTTTGATATGAGACAACGGATTGATTTAACTCTTAGGCTATGGTCATTTTTGTTTTTCTAATATGTTTGCAATTCTTTAGAACATTTTTGAATGTCCAATGGAATTAAATTATTCTATGAATGTTCTACACAACATTTAAATTGACAAACATTTCTTTTCTGGAGGTTTTAAGGGCTCCTTTTTTCTTGCACAAGATATTATTTGCATATTGTGGTTTCTTGTTAACTATGCTTTTGTTGGTGTTGTGGCTTCTATATTATTTTGTAATTTGGACATTCTAAAACAGTGTTTTGGTTTCACATCCCATTGAAGAACCACATGTATAATTTCTGCTGGACTTCTGTTGATCTTGTTTTCCAGTGTTATTTTTTCACTGCATCTAAGTTTTTGGTCTTTATCTTGACGATCTCTTTTCAGTTTTTTGTTGGCACATAAAATTAATTTCTGATATTAACAAATCATACTGTCAGATTGTTTGCAGTGGTCGACGACATTTTCTGCTTGTTTCAAGGTCACATTGAAAATGTTGCGCAGCTTAAGCAACAATATGGATTGAACAAAACCGCAAATGAGGTGGTCATTATTATAGAAGCTTACAGAACTCTGCGAGATAGAGGTCCTTATCCTGCCGACCAGGTTGTGAGAGATATCCATGGGAAGTTTGCATTTATTCTCTATGATAGCTCTTCAAAAACCGCATTTATAGCTACTGTGAGTATATTGTTCTTCCTAAAATGATTTGCTCCATGTTTTGGGCACCTCTTAATTCTATCTTGTTTCTTTGTAATGATCATCATTTGCTTTACTGGAGCTAATTCTACTTTCATCTTATGCAGGATGCTGATGTAAGTGTTCCCTTCTTCTGGGGTACTGATTCTGAAGGCCATCTTGTTCTTTCAGATGAGGCAGAAATTGTGAAGAAGGGCTGTGGGAAATCTTTTGCACCATTTCCTAAAGGTATATGTTTTACCATGTTAGGGAAATGGTTGCCCTCATGGAGTGGTTATTTAGGATTCTTTTTGCTTTTCTTAATGATCCAGATGTCAAAATTTTTGGTTTTAAAATATGGGGGATAAAAGCTTATGTGAGCTTTAGGTATGTGGGTGATATCAAATTGCCATAGCAAGAACAAGCTTCAAAATCTACTTTCTAATCGACTGATTTTCCCATTTATTGACCACATTGGTTTAAAAAAAATTAGGACTTGTTTTGATTTTGTGTAATTATTAGCATGAACTTCCAGATACTAATACTATAGTCTATCTGTTTGATATTACTTCATGAGCATGACTACTAGCTTGCTGATTTCTCTATTTCTGTTGTTTTCCAAAGGATGCTTCTTCACATCGTCTGGAGGCTTGAGGAGTTATGAACACCCCCTTAATGAGGTGAAGCCTGTGCCAAGGGTGGACAGTTCTGGTCAGGTGTGTGGTGTAACTTTCACTGTGGATGAAGAGTCGAAGAGGGAAACTGTCGGCATGCCAAGAGTTGGAAGTGCTGCCAACTGGTCATCTAACTACTGATATCGTTATAGTTTCCTTTTACAGCATGGCTGTCATTATTATTGGGCCTTGCTTTTGATCTCTTTTCCTCATCATACTACTCTCATCTTGAATGGCTTGAAAGCATTTTAATGGTGCTTAGCTTTATATCCTTTTTAGTACTACCAAAAGTAAGACATGATTTTATGCTGCTGTACATTTTGCGTAATGTCAAACTAAGCCAGGATCTCATGTTTGATACAAGAAATAATATGATTGCTCTTTAAGACTGATATTGTGGTAGATTTCTATTTGATATATTTCTCTATTTTTATCGCTTCTTGAATTAGGCTGTGATGATGATAATAATTACGGTCACATTTGTTATGATAATAAAATCCATTTCTGAACATGGGGTCAGTTTCCTGTTCACGCAATAACCATTGCAAAGAAACAATGAAGTCCATTGATTTTTAATATGGCTACTATATTCACCAAAGAAGTTAAAGATGCTTCCGGAGCATAGTCCAGGGCAGCTAAAGCTCTTCAATGCTTTCATGAATCAGACCAACAGCTTGTTGGTCTGATTCATGATTTACAACTTTAAAGTAAACTACAGTAAGTAGATATTAGGAAAATGTATATTCCACTATATTGCCACTTTTAGAGCCAACAGGTTATAGCATTCATGATTTACAACTTTAAAGTAAACTACAGTAAGTAGATATTAGGAAAATGTATATTCCACCATATTGCCACTTTTAGAGCTGCAGAAGGGCCGTAAGCTTAGTCCTTCGCATCTGCAATGCCCCCTGGTGTTATCTGAAATACGTGTTTCTGTTAAGATAAACTTGTTGGCACTGAAAAGTAGTTTTTAACAATTGATATGGAAGACACGGATTTCCTGATTTAGGATCACTTATCATGATGTCAGTTTTTAATTGATCTTTTGGGATTCCACTTGTCTCTCTCATGACCAGAAAGGTCACGATTACAGGATTGATTTTCCATGAAGGTTGATTCAGTCAATCGAAAATTTAAAAGGTTGAATTATAGTACTAGTGAAAAGGATATAGCTTCAGCCTCGGGCAGATTTGGGGCATCAAACACCTTGCAGACACGCTGTTCACCTTTGCCTTTCCTGAACATCAGTCTTATTGTAGCCGCATGAGCAAGCACATGCCCACCCGCTGGTTTCTTTGGATCCGATATGAACATTCCACCTCCTGGGTCAGCTATGACTGCAACCAACAGTCCAACAATACGGTTCAGGATTGTCATGTTAAATTCACTTAAGAGTTACTGTAAAAATATTATAAATCAATATTGCTCGCTGATGCTTCATTGCATATATTTTGGGCCAATACACTTACAATCTGAACTCAATTAGCCACATTCAAAAAAGAAAAGATCTTATTTATGTATTCCATTATTCTGAGTTTGCATTGAATATTATCTTGCTTTGCCTAGACAAGAATAATTAGAGACCAAATGAGCATACAGAAACTTGTGTCAGACTGGTTGGCGCTTACCTTGATTGGTCATGTAGACGGCAACATTAAATTCCTCAGCTATCTTTGTTAATCTGGAGAGCATCTGTGCCAACTTTTGCTGCAAATTTACAAATGACTTTGTCATTCAAGAGTAATGGCATATATATATGGACAGAAAGTTACATCAAAGGCATTGTAAGAATTTCTGAAGTTTAACCTGGCGCTCTGCAAGTTCTCCTCGTCCTGTGAAATCCACTCGAAAGAGTGCAATCACTGAATCCACAATCTGACATAAAATGAATTCATGCAAACATCAAATCACTGAATCCACAATCTGACATAACGAATTCATGCAAACATCAACTCTCCAGGCCTCACAAAATTAGTAGTGTAGTTCTCTCAGTAAGACTCACCAGAAGTCTAAATGGTTCTTCAGCCATCTTTGCAGCCAAACCAAGAAGCAGGTTGTACTGATGCTCGTATGTATATGCACGTGCATAAATGATCTAACACATTCACAGAAAACACAAAGTTAGCTTATATATGTGCTGTTCCTATTTCCATTGATATCTAATGCAATAAATGAAGCTTACATTGTCCAGGACAGATCCTGGATCCATGCCAAATCTTTCAGCTATGGGTACAATTCGATCAGGTCGGCTGAAAATTGACATAGTTAAGAAGAAAACATACTAAAACACGCTTTTTATTTTTTATTTTTTATGATATTCTTGGTTAGATTTTTACTGAAAAGAAACTAAATATGCCAATCAGATGTCAAAGCAAAATAAAACAGATAAAAAGGATACAAAGTTCCCTCAGTATCAATGTAAGCAACCTTTCCATTCCCTCCCCTCATGTTGGTAGGAAGCTGCCAAATTCATCAGCAAATCATCAGGATGCACAATCAGAAAAGCTTAATATTATTGAATCAAGTTTGTTATTATTACACAAAAATTTAAGGGCGGTAACACAAGATTTTCTGTAATTGCTAATTTTTAATTGAGCAGCTTCAGGGGCTGTACATAATGTAGGCGTCAAATCAATAAACTTCACACATACTTGACATGCTGAAGTCTATAAACTATTATGTGCAAGTGCCCTCATTGTGTCCCACAGATTACTGATTTCTATTATAAAACATGTTTGAGATCATGCCTGAAAGATCATTAACATGAAGTTCGATTTCTTCAAAATAGAACACCCTTCACATAAAATATCACACTATCTCAGAGCTACTTTTAGGACCACTACATAGCATAGCCACTCTATTCACAATTGTATAAGAGTACATGCTAGCTGAGAAAAGGAACCTGGGTAGAAACGCATAGAGTATGTGCAAGCTGTGTTTTCCCAGACCTGAATAGAGAAGTGGCACAATATAGAAATTTAAATGTTGTGTAAAGCCAAATCAGTATCAAGTTTCAATTGGAACAAACAACAGTAATTCATATACGTAAAATGTGCAATGTTCTCACCGAAATTCTCCAAAAGATTCAGTAATCGCCATTGTTTCAATTCCACCTTTTCAAATTTTTACACACAAATCAATTATAGATATATTTTTACACACAAAAACAATAATTCAGAGAATGAACATCTCAGAGCAAAGAATTACCGCCTAAGAGTTCATCTAAGGCTTGGCTTCCAGTTGTAATGCGGACCACTGCCTTTCTCTATAAGAAAAAATGAGAATCAGAATTTAGACTCACTGTCAAATATAATTAAAAGAACTGCTTAGATCTTATGATCTAATTTCAATTCAAAAAAATTATAAATAAATTCAAACTTACTTTGAGAAGAGCATCGCTTCCAGTAATATAACCATAATTCTGAATAAAGAAACAAAGGAGCAATCAAAGTCACTGAATCCAAAGCTAAAACTGATGAAAAAACAAAGCAATTACAGAGACTATGGATGATCTAAACGCTAACCACAATCTTCTCAGCGGCTTCACAGATTTTGTCAACTTTGGCCTCAGATAAGCCTTTGATTCCAGTCAGGTGCTGCAAATTGGAGACAGATAGATCATAGAAACCAAACAGCACCAAAACCTTCACCGTCAAAAGGATTTTTACATAAAATTAAGATATATACCTTCTTTGTATGCATCATTAAGCCATTGCAGGTGTAGATCCCTGCATCTTGAAGCTTCTTCACATCTCCGGAATTGATTCCCTGAGCAATCACTGCAAAGAATGCACAGATTTTGAATGGAAACTAATAAGGAGTGACTTAAACCAATAAGAACTCAATGTTCTCGTCAATTAGGCTAAATTCGCTCATCTGATACGATAACAGAAGCAAAGAAACACAAAAAAATTAATAAGTAAATCCAGTGGTAACTTCAAATTCCTGAACAAGCTTGAAGGTGATTGAAGTGAGGCTACTCAAAATTTAGTCCAAACAGAGAGAAGGCAACTTCATATATGCACTAGAAATTCAAGTTCTACCATCATAAACAAAACGATACACAGTGAATCAGACTTCTGCAATTCTCACAAAAGCAAAGCAAATTTCATTCAAAATCGAAACCAAACTATTAGAGGCATCAACACGCAAACAGAGCCAAACTGAGAATGAGATCATCCGAACTTTACAGAAAATTATAATTCAGAGCTTGAGAGAGAGAGAGAGAGAGAGAGAGAGAGAGAGAGAGAGAGAGAGTACATAATTCAGAGTTTGTGAAAAAATCGAATTTCTAGTAAAACAACACGAAATCAGTGCAAAGGCACTCGGAAATCGAGAATGAAAGAAAAAAGCGAAGATTGCAGATCATACATTTGTCGATCGCTTCAAACAAATCTTCTTCGTCATCCATTTCTTCGCGCTCCATGAGCTGTAACTGGCCTTGATCTTCGGCTCTGAGAAAACATGATTCAGAAACAGAAAATCATGGTGACGATCAATACCTAGCTAGAATGAAGTTCAAAAAATCAAAGAGAAACGAAGAGGAAGAAGTGTACGGCTCTGTGACTTACTTGAGTGTTGCAATCATCTTCGTTTCTGAGGAAGACTCTGGAGCAGAATTTGTGAGTTCTGAGTCTGAGAGAGAGAAGAAGAGAGAGATAGAGATAGAGATTTGAAATGTAATGGACAGAGTGAGGAAATGAATTTAAAGGGCGGGAATCAGGATCGACTATTAGACGAAGTTCGTTAGGCTCTTTTTCTCTCCTGTTATTGGTTGGAACAGTAGCGGCTCTGATCTTGCCATGTCAGCTTCAGTCAAAATTTAGACCACCAAACCAATAGATGGGACCCTATATTGTTGGTTAATTGCATGCTTCTCAATTTTTTTATAAAAAGTCTATAAACTCTAAAAAGTTGACAACAAATATCTAACGTGGCGGATTGATGGTAGTTATTAATAAGTAAAAAAAGTAATATTAGTGGTGAATTCATATAAAACCCCGTAAAAGATTATTAACTCAATTGTTGTGAAAAGTATTATGAAAATTTTTGTGTATGTTATATTTCTTTTTTTTTTTCTTTTTTTTTCTCCTTTTAGTGATTTAATCATTTCAAACACAATTTTAAAAACAAAACTACTCTATTCAAAAATAATTTTTTTTTTTTTAAATTGCTCAAAGAACTGGAAAAAGAAAGGATTCAAGGTTTTAAGGTTGGACCAGGGTTTAACCAAAAGGTTAAATTGTGATGACATAGTATTATTTTAATATTAATTAATATGAAAATAATAAAATAAACGGTAAATTACACTCCTAAAATTTGGGGGTGTTTGAATTTTACTTCCTGAAGTTTCAAAATTTGAATTTTATTCTCTAAAATTTGGAGTGTTTGGATTTTATACCATAACATTTCATAATTTGAATTTTACCCCCTAAATTTTTAGGGGTATTTAGATTTTATATCCTAAAGTTTCAGAATTTGGGATGTAAAATCCAACACTCTCAAACTTCAGGGGATAAAATCCAAATTTTAAAACGTTAAGGTGTAAAATCCAAACACTCCCAAATTTCATAGGATAAATTCTAAACTCTGAAATTTCAGGATGTAAAATTCAAACACCCCCAAACTTTAGAGTATTACCATTGGGGATGGCATAAAAGTTGTAAAACAACAACTGGGGGGGTGTTTACACCCCCCAATGCTAATGTTCTTAGAGGTGTAATTTGCAATTTACCTAATAAAATATATAAAAATTAGTAATCTTGACTAAAAAAAATTTAGAGCGGTTAATTATATATCGACTAATGATGAGATGATATTTTCAAAATTTATTACAATGACTAGATAGGATAAATTCTAAACTCTGAAACTTCAGGATGTAAAATTCAAACACCCCCAAACTTTAGAGTATTACCATTGGGGATGGCATAAAAGTTGTAAAACAACAACTGGGGGGGTTTTTACACCCCCCAATGCTAATGTTCTTAGAGGTGTAATTTGCAATTTACCTAATAAAATATATAAAAATTAGTAATCTTGACTAAAAAAAATTTAAAGCGGTTAATTATATATCGACTAATGATGAGATGATATTTTTAGAATTGATTACAATGACTAGATGATTATTATCTGATTATTTCAAATATTTTAACAGATTTATATGACCAAAAAAAAAAAAAAATTAGAGAGTTCAGTATACTAATATAATTTTTAAAAAGTTCAATATACTTTAGGCTTAGATTGGTTGGAGGATGGAAAAGTGAGAAATAGAAAATATTTAATTTTCTTTCATACATGTTTGGTTGGGTGTGGAAAATTGATGAAAAACTATTTTATTTGGTTGAGAAGAAGAGTGATACAATATAAAAAAAAAAGTTTGTATAAATTTATTCTCATGCCCTATTACATAAATTCTTTTTTAATAATTTACAATGGGGAAAATAAAATTAAAGTGGAGGTTAAAAATTTTAAATAAAACATACATAATGGATTAAAAAAAAGGTTCATAGTGGGTTAAAAAAAATCTCACATACAATGGAGGGAAGAGAGGGGTAGATGAATAATTTTTCTTCTACACTCTCTCCTCTCTCATTTTCTCCCCACATTGGGAAAATGCAATTTTGATGGGTGTAGAGATAAAACACTTGGGACCCACCAAAATTACCCCACATTCCACTTTTGAACAAAACAACCCCTCTATTCAAAATATCTCCTATTTTCTACTTCCTCTTTGTCAACCTCCCCCAAATCACCCCCTCCAACACACATATTTAAAATTAAAATATGATATTTTTTTTATTCATAAGGATATATGAATACTTAGCCTATATAAAAATACAAAGTAAAAAAAAAAGAAAAAGAAAAAGAAAAAGTCCACTCATTTAATATTACCTGAGAGAGATAGAGAGGTTTACAATTTTTTTATTATTTTATTTTAAATCCCATCCACAAACCACACCCATATCCCCAAGGGTTAGATGTTATTCCCATCCCCATTAAAAATTTAAAATATCAGTTTCTTTTTCTTCTCTCTCTCTCCCTCTCAACAAATCAAACCCATCCAAAAATAGCAAGATCTAGTGATAGTAAGCTATTGGTGACTAACAAATTAGAGTATTGGGCTTTTCGATGGTGAGCAGTGGGATATTGCTTCCTCTTATGAAGATGAGGTCCAACTAGTAAACCTGTGACTAGTTTACTAAACCAAGCAATTTGACCACAATTCACAACAAGAAATTATTTTTTTTGGTTTTATTAACTTTAAAAGCTAGACTAGTGGTTTGTTCTCGATTAACCTGATTAAATTCGGTTTTCAAAATCATTATTTAAAGGTTATGCAATATATTTGCTTAACTCATTTATTGATATCAACTTGCTTTGATCCATGCATTTATTATATGAGCAGTGCGGGTTGGGTGATTATGACCATTAAATTAGCGTGTCAGGTTGACTCGCAAGTTAAGATTTTTCTAAACTACCAAGAATTGATCCATTTGCCTATATATATAGGGTTAATATTTTTTCTTTTCTTTTTTATATGAGAAAATAAATAACTTTTAGAAATAATACCAATTAAAAACATTAGTATATTAGTGTCGTAACTTGGCCTCCAAACAAGAATTCCTGACTTCGCCTATGAATGTCAAGTATTTTATGGCCCAACTAGAGATAACCAAATGTAAGTAAAGGCATATTGTATAAAATTTCCAACCCATCCAATCAAGAAGCTTTGTAAATTTTCAACCAACCCATTAGGTTTTAAAAGTTGGTGGATCGACATCAGTTTGAAAAGTGAATCCACCAATGATAGTCTAGTTAAAAATATTGGCATCAACTTGGCTAACTAGATCTGTGCATATTCCTAATGGTAGGATGCTATAAATTTTATTACATAATATCTAAAGAACGATGTGTCACCAACATCAAATTTTTTTTTTTTTTCAAATATTCGTTTTTATGTTATTAAAATCCACAGCAACATGAATATGTATTTCAGGTCTATTTAGATACCGCTTATTGTTAAAAATTGAAAACTAAAAACTGAAAATAATGTAGCAAAATAATTTTTAAATATGTGAATAGTGTCGTGGAATCTATGTTAGAAGTTATATTTGCTAAAAGAGGTACTTACGGGTCCCGTAAATAGTGCACAGGACTCATCCAAGGAAACGCAGACACGGATAGCAATACGTTTGCGTTGCTATCCAAACCCAAACTTCACGTTTGAAAGAAAATTTGAACTTTGCATGATTTTGTTTCAAACACTAAACAATAACATTGAATACAAGGCTTTTCACAACAAAATGCTCAAGGCCTGTTTGATAACGGTATTAAAACAATGAAAACTATTATTTAAATATCATAACACGTATTTTTACACATTTTTTCATCTACATGTATTTTTACAAAACTTAAATAATATTATTAGGAATCTTTTACTAAATAGACCCCAATTAGTTGATATTTTGAAGTGCTATTTTTAATACCAAATCATTGCTTTTTAAAATTTGGCACAAGTAATTATGTACCATTGATCGGTTTACTCTTTTCCAAAACAAAGTAAAAACCACATGATTATGTACTTCAGGCAAATTATTACATATGAATATGATAGAAAACTCTCGGACCAAATTTACCTGCAAGAGTACTGAAACTTGTTGGTAAGTGGCCACGAAGGAGGCAGGAAAAGAATAGTGGCCAAATTGTCAAATCAGTCAGTCCTCCACTGTTTTAAAATCTAAATTTATATATAAATTTAAATTCGTTCTCTCTCTCCTATTCTATTCTATTTATACCCCCAAAATAAAAACGGTACAACCAGATTCTAGGGTTTCCCTCTCTCTTTAATCTTTATACGATATCTGTGTTTCGTAACTTTTTTAATTTTCTAGGAGCGGTACTACTACGCTCCTCCCTTACTGACAAAAACCCTTTAGATTTTCCGTCATTCTTTCTTTCCATGATTTGTACTTTTTAATTTTCTTACCTTCCAAACAGATCTTTACCCCCCAAAACCCATTGATTTTTCCTGCCAATTCCACAAAATTCGTTTCCTTCTCTGACAAATCCCTCGCTTATGCTCCGCTCCATCTTTGCCTCCAATCCCGATGCAGCTCGCCAATTCGGACCAACCCGCTTCCGAATCCCCCAAAAACTCGGAAAAGTCCGAAACTTCAAAACCCCCCAAGCCCTCCGTGGTTGACGATGGCGATGCTGATGCCGAGGATGGACCGGTTCTTGATGTTTCCGGGAAAAGTTTCGAGGTTTCGACGTTGGAGAACTCAAACGACGCCGTGGAGGGTTTGTATCTGTACAAAAACGTGTTCAATTTGATACCGAAATCGCTGGCCGGGCTCGGGCGGCTGAAGAGGTTGAAGTTCTTCGGGAATGAGATTAATTTGTTTCCTTCGGAGTTTGGGAGCTTGGTTGGATTGGAGTGCTTGCAGGTTAAGATATCGTCGCCCAGTTTTGGTGGGTTGCCACTGAATATGCTCGAGGATTTGAAGGAGCTTGAGCTTTCTAAAGTGCCGCCTCGGCCTTCGGCTTTCCCGATACTTGGCGAGATTGCTGGCCTCAAGTGCCTGACTAAGCTCTCTGTTTGCCATTTTTCCATAAGGTAAGTGTGTATGTTGCTCTGTATTTAGCTCTGCTCTGCTTGTCTGCTGAGATGGAACTTAAAATAGTTGAAAATTTTGAATTTTTGTGTGGGGTATTTGTGTAACTTGTTTGGTTTAGTTGAATTGAATTATTTATATTTGACACTGTTTTGTTCAGCAGCTGTTATGCTTTATCTAATTGACACTGGGAAAGATTATTTGGAATCTGTCTCTGATAAGATAATTAGTGTAGTTGAAGCCAGCCCCAGTTGATTTGGCTTGCATTGTATATATTTAGTGTGTGGAGGGATGTACTTTAGGCTTAGGTGAGGATGTAATAATACCTAGTAGAAGCATGTGTCTTGGTTTAGTCTTAATAATCATGTAACTGAATGCAAAATATTGTGATTTCTGCTGCAAGTGAATTATCCAGTATTATACCGATTCTGTATTTTTGACAAAAAAGAGTATTTCTATAATGTATCATACAAGATTGACTGGGATACAATGAAGGCTGTGCATAGATAATTAGTAGAAAAGTTGCTAATGGCCTTTGGACCAAATGACTTCGCCTTCTCTTGTAAACAAGGGATGGAGGGTGAGCTCACATGTTCAAAAACCATACTCTGGTGTGTGAGTAGTTTTTGAATAATAATAAATAAGCAAAAGAGAATACTCTCAATTACATATACATCAGTATAATTTGTGTCATTATTCTGGATAGTACATGTAATATCAAACTCATAAATAGGCTGATCTATGCATGCCTAGGCTGCTGAGTGACTTTCAATGAGCTCTATAATGGCAAAGCTTGAGCTACCTGGATTGCTTAAAAATTTGTAGACTTTTCATCGCACAATATGGTTATGTGGTTGTCCTTTTTTAATTGCGCATGAACTGTTATGACACACAACAAACAAATGGTAATGCTATTAAAATTCAGGAAAAAATGAAAAGATGAGAAATTTGAAATTATAGGGAGCATGGATTGAAGCCACAGGGTGAAAAACCTTGATGCAGATCCTATAACAGCTTGTCATGCTAGGACATAACACCTCAAAGGTATCCATTTATGTTTAATTTGAAGCCAAAGGGTGAAAATCCTTGTTGTAGATCCTGTAACAGCTTATAATGTTTAATTTGGTGTCTGTCCAAATTGTTTGGCCTTGATAGTGATGGTATAGCATGTTATAAACTAGGTGATTAAACCTCTCTCTCTCTCTCTCTCTCTCCCACACACACACACATGACCATGAACCATGTGATGAAATCTCAAGCAGAATGCTTGTTCTCATAAGGTGAAGCCATTAAGTTTCATTAATAATGCTCTAAACTTCTAAGCCTTGAGTATTTGAGGACCATTTGTCATTGTCATTTCAGTAACGAATAGAAAAATAGTATTGCTGTACTCACTTTACCAGCTTTTAACCCACTGAATTGTGGTGAAAATTTTCCTGCAGATACCTTCCTCCAGAAATTGGCTGCTTAAATAAGTTGGAGTTTCTAGATCTTTCATTCAATAAGATGAAGAGTTTGCCCACTGAAATAAGTAATTTGAATGCCTTGATATCATTTAAAGTTGCTAATAATAAATTGGTGGAACTCCCTTCGGGTTTGTCCGCTTTGCAAAGGCTGGAGAACTTGGACCTCTCAAATAATAGGCTGACATCAATAGGGTCTCTTGAACTTGACTCAATGCATAACCTTCAAAAGTTAAATCTCCAGGTACTTATATATGATGACTTATACTGACTTAGTGTCAGAGGCACTTAATGTCATATTTCTTTGCTTGTTATGGTTCATTGCAGTTTTAGTTTCTTGTATGTTGTAAGTTATAATTTGTTTGGCAAAAGATTTTATTCTATTTATTTTCTATGGTTGCTACTCTGTCAAATAGGCCCATATCCTAATTTTATGTTCAGTTACTTGAATCCTTTAATTACTGTTTTTTTGCACTAGTCAAATCATAGGCCTCATCCACACTTTTTCAATCTTAGCTTCCATTCTTTTGATCTATGTTCTTTTGATCATCGGCCTTGTCAACTTATTGCGGTTGTCCACTTGACCTCTTTTCACAGGCTGCAACTTGAATGAAACCACTCATTTTTGCTGTTGTAGTAATCAGTCTTCATTGCACATGGCCATGTCATTTTAAGTTACTCTCCCTCATTTTTTCCTATGTAGGAGCCACCTCTACTTTTAAATGGATGACTTTATTCCTTATTTTCCTAGTATTTTCACTCTTTAATCTTTTTGTTCTAATTCAGTCATCCTCATTTTATGAACATGTGTGTGTGTGTGTGTGTGTTGTAGGATTAGGATCAAGTTACACTTGGTGTAACTCTTTGCAATGTTACACTAGTCCTTAAATTTTTTATAGAATTAATATTTTGAAAATCTGACTATTGGATTATGTAATTTTGTTGCTTCTAATGTGCACTCCAAGTTTAGCGTTAATCGGTTGTTATTTACCATTTGATTCACAAGCTCATTTTTTGTGTAAGTTTAAAGTTAATAAACTTGAAATATAAACATTTTATGAAGAGACAGTTATTGATCTCCAATAATCTTGATATTTTGCAAGTATGTAGGGTATAAGAAGATAATGTAATCCAACAATTTAATTGTCAAAATACCCTTTTCAATGAAAAGTTATAGAGTGGTGTAACCTCACATAGAGTTACACCTGGCCCTATATTGTATGTATTGGAATGTTTCTGTGTCACATACATATATACGTACATTGTGTTTGATGCTCATGAATTTTGGATATCTCACTTATCAAAAAAAAAGAATATCTCAACTTGTCTTGGAATTGGATTACTCAGTGGTTTTTAGCTTTATTCTGTATCAATGTTTGAAGCCTAGCATTTAATTTGTGTCCTGATTCTTCTTCATCTTTGAAGTACAATAAGCTCCTCAGCTATTGTCAAATACCTTCATGGATAAGCTGCAATTTGGAAGGGAATGGTAGAGATGCATCCAATGATGATTTCATCAGTTCTTCAGTTGAAATGGATGTGTATGACACTACCATGGAAAATGAGAGAAGTCTTTCCTGTAATGGTGAGGCCTGTGCAATCAGTTCTATTTGATTAAATCTGGATGGTTCCTTTCTTTATTTAAAATAAATATACTTTGTTTTGTATATGCTTTTGTTCGGATATGTGAAACCAGTTTCATCTTATGACTCAAAGATGCAGGCTCTAGTCATACATCACCAACCTTATTAACTGTGACATCATCAAACAGTAGATGCTTCGCAGCCCGTAGGACAGGCAAGCGATGGAAACGACGGTATTATTTGCAGCAGAAAGCTCGTCAAGAACGCTTGAACAACAGTAGAAAGTGGAAAGGTATAGATTGTGACAAGGTGTTAACTATGAAAGCAGAAGAAAACATCAAATCCAGCAACCTCAATGTCCCTGCTACTGAAACTTGTGTAGAAGGTGCCTCAGACATTGTAGGTGTGGATGATGATGATAAGCAAATTGTTTCTGGAGAAGCTGAAAGTGAAAATTTGCCTAGTGTGGCCAAGGATAATGAAATTGGTTCCAGAAAGGGGTTTGGTGACTCTGCTCCAAAAAGAAAAGGGGGTGAAGATGAATGCTGTGAACCTGACTTATCTCTGATCTCCACACAGAATGGGGCTGGTGAGGAAGATGAAGGTTCGTCTTCAGAAACATTGAAAAGTATCTCCAAGTCAAAAAGGCATTGTGATAGGGATCTTGATAATCCCAAGCCATGCAAGTCTCGTAAACCAATTGAAGATAGCTCAAATTTGTCTCACAAGTACAGTAATGACTCATTTTGTAGCGTTGAGGATCATCTACCAGATGGTTTCTATGATGCGGGGCGTGACCGACCCTTCATGTCACTGAGTGATTACGAGCAAAACTTGCATCTTAATTCACGTGAAGTCATTCTTGTGGACAGGTCATTTTATACATGAATGTTTTGTTGATTTAGATATTGATTGCACTTTTTTTGGTTTGTGGGTTGGTATATAGTAATGGTTCACTTGATGTAAACAACTGAGATTGTTTATTTTGACCTTCAGGAAGAGGGATGAAGAGTTAGATGCGATTACACTATCTGTTCAAGCATTGGTGTTTCATTTCAAGCAATTAAATGGTTTAAGCAGAAATAGGGATCAGGATGCTGTTGATGTCCTGCAGATTGCATCATTGCTTGCTCTTTTTGTATCAGATCATTTTGGAGGTAGTGATAGAGGTGCTCTTGTTGAAAGGACACGAAAAGCAGTCTCTGGTTCAAACTATCAAAAGCCCTTTGTTTGCACTTGCTCAACTGGAAACAGAGAGAGTATTGGTACAACCAACAAGGCAGTTGTGGACACTGTTGAAGATATTATTTTTTCTGATCTCTGTGAGAAATCCATCAGCTCTATTAAAGTAAGAAGAAATTCTGTAATAGTTCCTATAGGGGCCCTGCAGTTTGGTGTGTGCAGGCATAGAGCATTGCTCATGAAGGTGATTCTTCTACTGTGTTTATGTTTCAAGATCTATATGTTTTGGATGTGTTTATTATTTTTCCTTTTCCCTTCTAGTTATTATCGTGATCTGATGAAATATCGTTTTCTCCAGTATTTATGTGACCGGATGGAGCCTCCTCTACCTTGTGAGCTTGTCAGGGGTTACCTGGATTTCATGCCACATGCCTGGAATGTTGTTCCCATCAAGAGGGGTGATTCTTGGGTTCGCATGGTTGTTGATGCATGTCGTCCACATGATATAAGAGAAGAGACAGACTCGGAATATTTTTACAGGTCAGCACCTTTAGATTTTTCTTTTTAATGGGTGATGCTTATGTTAAACCATAGAAAACCATGGCGAGTATTTGACTGCTCACACTTGGCACAGTTGGATTTAGGCCATGTTTTAGGTTGATCTCAACTTCTGATGCTATAAGAAGCCTGCTAAAGCTTGGCTCAAGCATCTTCACTATGGCATCTTTTTAATGGGTGATGCTTATGTTAAACCATAGAAAACCATGGTGAGTATTTGACTGCTCACACTTGGCACAGTTGGATTTAGGCCATGTTTTAGGTTGATCTCAACTTCTGATGCTATAAGAATCTTGCTAAAGCTTGGCTCAAGCATCTTTACTGTGGCATCTGAACTTAAACAAGCCCAAGTAGAAGTGTGGTGCCTTTGCTTGTAGCTAATAACCATTATCCTTTATGAAATGAAGCCATTTTAAATGTGTCAGCCCTTTGCTGATGTGAGTAACAATTGTATTTATAAGACTGTTCAAAAACTAGAGTGACTGTTTTCCTCTGTATTCTACATTTCCAGATAAGAATAAATTATAGATCCAGAGAGATACTTCCCTTATGTTTGTCGTCAATGAATTGAGGCAAGGGCTACTAGAGCTATGCTTATTTAACATGAAAAGAATTAAAAGAAGTAGGCTTAGACTTGGCTTGTTTCTCATTTGAGCAAGCTTCTTATTAACTATCAAGGCCAGCCTGCGTTCATAGCCCAGCTCATATACATTATAATGCCCTAAAGGTGCTTTATAGTTTTGGGCCTTTTGGCTTCTGTTATATTTTTTTTAATGTTCTTAACCCCCTGAAGTGCTCGGCTTTATGCATGAAGTGTTTAATTAAGATATTCAGATCTCTGCTTTGTTTGGTATGTTTTAGCCATTTCTTTCCTCCTTTTCCTCTTTGAAACGGTATTGTTCTGCTGACTAGTGTGATTTCTTGTGTGAAGGGATTGGCTATCCTTTAGAACACATATCATGTACTGCAATGTAGCATGTTGATCAGTCCTGCTGCAGGTTGAATGTAAACCTTAATATATCGAAGTTTCTCAGTCTATCATTAATTTATGAGGTCTTTTCTGATTTTGATGTTCTGATCTTCCACTCATCATGATATTATCTTAGTCTCATCTGATATGTTTGGTTCAATAACATATTTCTGAAACTGTTATATTGTTCTGCCAAAGAGTCGTATCTATTTTTTTCCCCTTATGGATTTGCTTCTTGTAACAGATACATTCCTCTCAGGCGGACTCCAGTTCCCCTTTCAAGTGAAACTGGATTAGGTGCTGATTGTTCTTTTTCGTCTATATCTTGTTGTGATGAAATTGAGAAGGCGGGTTCTAGCTCTCTTGTTCGTTGCAAATTTGGATCCGTTGAGGCTGTAGCAAAGGTGTGTACCTCAGAAAGTCTTGTCACGTTCACATTATCACTGAATGAAAAATGTGGTATCCATTTTTCTGCAATATTGCATCCAGTTATTGCTGATAATGATTGTGTGATGGGTCTTCTAAGACATTCATTGATTGCAGAGTTTGTGAAGGCTTAGTTTTTGTAGTTTGAATGCTATATTTTTCTTGTTTTAAGTTACAAGTAGCTGATTAAGTTTTTTGTTTATTTGTTCATGTTAGTTTATCATGGTTCATTATCTTGATTGTAAAATGCTTCAATATGAGTGCTAATATGCCTATCTTGTTGGATCTTGCAGGTGCGTACTTTGGAAGTATGTGGGACTTCAGCGGACAAATTAAGTAATTTTGAGTACAGTTGTTTAGGGGAAGTAAGAATTTTAGGTGCTTTGAGACATTCCTGCATAGTAGAAATGTATGGACATCAAATATCTTCTAAGTGGGTTTCTTCAGTGGAAGGAAATCCGGAGCGTCGTATATTAACTTCTGCAATTTTCTTAGAGTATATAGAAGGGGGATCTTTAAAGGTAATTTTGGTTAGTTTATCAAGCTTGCTTACCTTTCCTTGATCAGTTTTTATTTGTGTCTTAGCGATTGTCTTACCTATTATGTAACAGAGTTATGTAGAGAAGCTATCAAAAGCTGGCGAGAAGCATGTCCCAGTGGAGTTGACATTGTGCATTGCTAGAGATGTTGCTTGTGCATTGGCAGAGCTGCATTCGAAACACATTATTCATCGTGACATAAAAAGTGAAAACATTTTGATTGATTTGGATAGGAAGAGAGCTGATGGAATGCCAGTTGTGAAGCTCTGTGATTTTGATAGAGCAGTGCCTCTTCGCTCTCACTTACATACCTGTTGCCTTGCTCATATTGGAGTACCTCCTCCTGATGTTTGTGTTGGAACACCTCGTTGGATGGCTCCAGAGGTTCTGCGGGCAATGCATGAACGCAACACATATGGACTGGTAAGTTCTTTCTCCAATCAGTTAGAATCTTTGACTAATGGTTCAGAGCGTCTGATCTTTATGATTATTCTTAATTCTGTAATGCATTGCCATTACAAGCAGTGTTGTCATATACATAAACTCGCATATGTCTCTGTCCAAGCTGATATGTTTGGTACAAATGTTCATCTCTTATGTTGCAGAAATTGTCTGCAACACTGAAATCTTGTGAATTTGCCAAAGGTTTACTGAGGGAAAAATAAAATGTATTTAGGATCTAATGCAATGGGGGAAAAAGAAATTATGCATATTTGGTACAAATGTTCATCTCTTATGTTGCGGAAATTGTCTGCTACCCTGAAATTTTGTGAACTTGCCAAAGGTTTACTGAGGGAAAATAAAATGGATTTAGGATAGAAGATTGAATGCAATGGAGGGAAAAAGGAATGATGCATGTATAAAGATATACATTTCCTTGTCGAAGAGGAAAAAAAAGAAAAACATTTCCATCATCTAGAGTTAAGGAATATGGGAGAGGCATCAAAGTAGCATATAATCAGCCGATGACCTTTATGAAGTGGTGATATCTGATGGGCCCATACCAGGTGTTTGTGTAAAAATTCTTTTCCTTCAACTCAAGGATGGTAACTTTCTTTGGGCGCCCCAACAGAACCTCCTCCTCCTCCATAGGAAAGGTTGGAGGGTAAAGTTGTGGTTTTAAAATCCATTGGGTGTGTGTGTGTGTGTGTAAACTTAGGGTTTTGGGGGTTCACAGCTATTATGCACTTGCTACTTCTTATCCTTCATGTGATGTGCTTTTTATTGTAAAACTCTTATTTATTTGGTTACAGGAAGTTGATATTTGGTCATTTGGCTGTGTGCTTTCGGAATTATTAACTTTGCAAGTCCCGTATCTTGGATTATCTGACTCACATATATATGATCTCCTTCAGGTATGGTTCTCTGTCTGTCTCTGTCTCTGTGACTGTGAATGTGTCCCACACTTCCCCTCCCCCCAACCCCCCCCCCCCCCCCCCCCCCCCCCCCAAACCACACAAACAAAAACAAAAAACTAGAAATTTTTGAAAAGTTGAAGATTAGGTGAGCTCAGAGTAACAGAATCCAGGCATGAGAGATCTTTTGTGCTAGCAAATGGATTCTGTTTCTTATAGGATTGGTTTGTATCATAATATTTTATGTTAATAAAATAACCAAGAGATAATTTTCCTGTAACTGGAATGCCAGTATTTTCAGTTTCAGCATGAGTTCCTTTTTGACATATTCTCGATACTATTCACTTAATAGAAGTGAACCTGAGGCATTAATGTTATATGCTGTTCATATTAGGTTGAAACTAGGTTTCTACCCTGTAATCTAATCAGTTTGTTGCCTCTGATATAAACAGATGAGCAAGCGACCACAATTGACAGATGAGCTGGAGGCTTTAAGCTCAATCAGTGAGCCAGCAATGGCTCAATCTGGTGCTGAGCTGGTGGAATCAGAGGCTGAATTAGAAACATTGAGCTTCCTTGTTGATTTATTCCGCCGGTGTACTGAGGAAAATCCAAAAAACCGTCCTAAAGCTGAAGAACTCTATGAAATGTTGCTTGCACGCACTAGCAATGCTACCAGTTCAAGATGTTAGGAACAGAAGTAGCTTTGCCTTGGGTAATAATCTCTCTCACACTTTTTAAGTTTTGTAGCACTAGTGACTAGGACGTCTTATTCTTATATTTTTATTTATAAATCTTGGGATCAAATATTTAGATTTGCCCAATAATTATTGTAGTTTCACTGGTTAGTTTAGCAGCCACAGTGAGTTATGTTTCTGTATCAGTAACATCTGAGGTTTAGGTACATTCGGGACATCAATTATCTGTAACCCGTTTTCCTCTCTTTGTTGGGTTAGTAACATGCATTCTGATTGAGATCTGTAAATTTTGTAGGTAGTTCTGTTTTTGGGTTGTGCAATTCTTAAGCGTCCTTGTAACTTTCCCAAATGTAAGTAGACTTTTATTAATTTATAAAAAGTAACTCCAATTTTGATTTGGCAGTTTGGAATTTGCTTTTGATTACATCGATGTTTAGACTGGATTGTTCTCTGGATGTCTGAATGAACATTATCCTCTTTGTTCAAGTAATTTCATCTGGATATATATTCATATTCAGTTGAAATATTCATTTTGAACTTCTGATACTTAAGCTATTGCAAGTAGATTGAATTACCAATTTACCATGGATTTTTCATCAATGTAATATTACCTTAGTTATCAATCTGAATTTTATATTGGCCAGTCAATGGTGAATCATTCAACCCCCTTGCACCTTATTTCATCATCTTTTTACTTTCCTTATAACAGCTGATTGTGATTTGCGATTGATCAAATAATGGGTTGGGTTTTACCATAGAAATGGGATAAAATAAAATCGTACCATCACGTGAGGGCGGTGGATGCCGCTGATGGTCTAGAGTATCAGAAACAATATACTTACTAAAAATAAAATCGGAACCAAAGGCTTAGATATAGTATCTTCGATTGAATTCAAATACTTGGTTGTATTAACCAATAAAACATACATCGTAATTATCTTTTTCAAGGAAAATTATATTCAAAATAACCAAGTATTTGAATTCAATTGAGGAACTTAATGTATTACACTTAAAAGTATTGTGATTAAGTTTTATTTTAGAACTAATATCAATACGTACTATTGCCGAAATGTTTTCAGAAACCATTTCTAGAATGGAGAAAAGGCAAGCAGGCAGGCAGTTCCTTTAGTGTAGTAAATTAGGTTTTCCAATTAAATTTAAATGCATAATTGCTTGCATTGATCAATAAACAAAATATTGTATATTTTCTAAGGTCAGTTAAATTAAAAGTAGTTGTGTTTGAATTTAATTGAGAATTTAATATGTTTCACTTAAAGAATTCCTTTTCGAACAAGTAAAATTGTTGTTAATAGTTGACATGTTTTTGTAGCATTTGTCAAAAGATTTAATGGAATCGTGGGAATACGATCTTCTCTATTTTGTTCTCGGATTTAAGAGTTTGTAGACCCATTATTTAATGATGATGTATTACTAAATATATTTTTAGATTTAATAATTAACATGATTTATAAAATAGATCAATTCCAAGATGAACAAGAGCTTAATTTTTTTAACTTCAGTATAGAACATTTTCATTCTTCCCAAAAAAAAATATATATATATTCCGAGGGTAAATCTGCTAGAAGTTGCTCACTGTTAATACTTAATAGGTTTAGTGCTTAATGGCACTCGCGGAGAAGAAAGACAACCATTGATATCTTTACTTGAGATTATGTCAACAATCAGTGTGCAGATTCTCTGTTTAATGAAAGAAATGAAAGTAACATGGCTAGTCAACCTGTGTCATGAAAAGAAGCAGAAGCAACACGGGGCTGTTCTTAAAAAGTTAAAAACTTGGGGTTTAAAAAAGTCAGTCGTTCAACTTGTGTATTGTTTTGACTTGGTGTGTTCCCACATGATGCAGCAGGTGTAGGTGTGTGTTAATAATAATTAACCCTCTTATACCAAAAAGAAAAAGGTAATAAACTTTTCCTTCAAAGTTCAAACCCTATAAACTATTCAAAGAGAGTAAATGGACAATGAGAGAGTTGCATGAAACCCAATTACACTCTTACAGAGCTGAAGACTAATTAAGTTGAATTGTTAAATGGGGGTGCTCAGATGCTTTATTCGCCCTTGTGTTGCCTTTTATGTGACTATCTAATGTGACGTTTGAGGAGAAAGACAGAGGGAGTAAATATATATATTTTGCCTCCTCAAAGCACACAGTACATGCAGTGGTAGCAGTGTAATAATTAGGGACCACCCAACTACACTGGTACTTTACCTCCAAATTCAGTAATATAATAATCTAAGGCTAGAAGTAGATGGATAGGGTTTTTAAGAAACACACCCAGGCCTAAGTCTTAAACACCTTCTCTCTCTAATAATATCCTACTTGCCATGCCCACTTTGCCAGTGGCCCTGTACCTGTAGGAGTAGGACACAATGGAGGAAAAAAAAAAAGTGTATGTAGCAGAACAGAACAGTGAGCCCCAAACCCAAACCCTTTGTGAAAATTCTCACGTGGCTGCCTACACGCGTGTTGACATCATGTTACCACAGTGCAGAGCCACTGGATTCGATTATTTGCCATGTGTTTGTTAGTTTCTATGATATCTGTTTTGCACTGTCCTTTTCCATATGACATTACCATCATTTCTCCGCCATTTGTTTATAAAGTCAACCAAACGAAAACTCCATATCTTTATCAAAGGATGAAGATGAAGAAACGTCTGCATTTTATTGTTACCCTTGCAGTTTTGGGCCAGAAAGGCTATTTAAATTTTTTTTTTTTTAAAAGGGACACAACTTTAGGGTTGCTTAGGCTTTGTTTGGATTTCCCTAAACTGAGTTAACAAATCCCTGTTTTGTTAACTCATAATCCAAAATCGGTGGGGCTCACAGGCAGCATGCTTGTTTGGATGAATTTCCAAACCATTAACTTAGTGATGGTATCTCATAATTTTGAGTAATGAGTAAGCAATTTTGGAATCATGGTGAGACTGTTTTCAAGTTAAGAGTTTTGAGTTATCAGTGGTAGTTTTATAAATTTCTAACAAACACGGGTCCCACAGCAGTGTCTCGTCCCATCACTGCAAGCTTTTGTGAGCAACGGATATTTTTCCTCATCACTTTTCCAACGACCAAACTATACTCTTCTTCATCACTTTCCCTTTTCCCTTCTCCCTTCTCCCAAACCCACAACACAAGAATAACTCGGTCCAAAAGCATTCTTGTAATCCACATTTTGCCTATTTTTTTACATTGGTGATGATGGGTGATTTTGTAATGGTATAGCGTGATTTTATAAACTATGTTACACATACTCACAACAATGTTGATACAAGTCACTTAGGTATGGGTAAGGAGAAGTTGCAGATAACAAAGGAGTTGTGGAGAGAATGGAGAGAGAAGTTGATGAGATTTTGTGGGAAGGGTGTGAAGAGGAGAGAGGTATTACACGCAGGTAGTCTGTTGCCGTTGTAGTGCAATCAATGCTATGTGGGACCCAATGAGTGACAGAAATGTTGGTTTTTGAATTTGAGATAGTTGTGAAAATCTTCAGCCAAACAAGTGTGAGCATGAGTTATAGGTTTTATTGAGTTAAGTTGTGAGATATTGGGATATGAATTTGAGTGAGGAGATTTGAGTTATGAGTGTTGGGATATGAGTGAATGACAAACCAAATAAGGCCTTATACACCTTCCAAACTAGGAAACTTGGTATCATCATTTCGATTGTAACAAACTTTATAAATCACACTGCACAGCTTGATGGACTATTCAAATTAACAATAAGGTGAAAATCAAATCATAAAAAATTTAGTACATTAATTATATGGAAAGACAAAATGAAGAATTGACAGTTGCGCGTAATCGTTTATTTTAGCTGTTAATTAAGACTATGGGTTGAAATTTTTATATTTTGTTACAACTAGGATAGTGATTGTAAACTTCATAATTTGGAGTATAAAGTATAAGTAGACTCTATAAGTGATTCTCTGTAATTAATCATTTTGCTTTTTCTTTATTATTAATGTGATATATTATGATTGATTTATAATAAAAATAATATCAAAGACGAATTTTTGTGACAAAAACATTATTTCAATCACAAATGAAAACTGTAACGAGTAGCGAAAAACAGTTGTGTGCCTAATATTACTATGGAGTATATTAGTTTTCACCTCATGCACAACCAGTCTAGTAACCCTTACTCATTGTGACATTGTCCTCAATCCAATTCCATGGTACTGCTCCTTAAAAAGATGGACTTCTTTAGGCAGTGGTGACGTCGTGAATTCGCATGGAATATATGGGATTCCCAGTTGAACAATATTAGAGACGTTCTCATCTTTTCTCCTTCTTTTTTGTACTTGTGGAATGCCCCATCTCACTCAGTGGTCTAGCTAGAAAAACTGAACAATTTGAGCACGCTTCTGCGCTGCGATCGATAGGATTAGGACCACATTCTTAATATTGCAAGCATGAGTCACCTACATCACCTACGAACTATATATACACTTGGCTCAATGGTTCAGTCACTCACTCAGGCGGCCTTGCCATTAAGAGCAATATCCACAATTTCTGATTAGCTGAGCCACATAAACTCCATAGCATATTTGTAAAATGTTTTATGTTAAGAGCTCAGCTCTGCCAAATATAAAAGTTGAGAGCTTGCCTTAGCTTGTAATATATATATAGGTTGTGCTTGGAGTTCGAGGTAAAGTAGCCTCTAAAAAACTTAATCCGAACGCTCTGGAATCTAGCCTTCTGGCACAATATAGTACATAAAACCGTATGATTCATGAAAATACTTTTGATGCATCTCAAGCAGGATCATAGATATGATACAATCGGAACCGTACTAAGTAAGTAATCTGTCAAAAAAAACAAAGGGGTCCTGACTCCTAAGTGCAAACTTTATCATATTTGATGTAGAATTTCTCCTCCTCACAAAAAAAGGTATATGATCAAATTGCTCCATAATAAATAAATAAAGGATCAATATGTTGTAGTCTTGTATATGGGATTAGAGGAGTATAAAATTTTCGTTTTTGCTAAACAAACACTTTAATAATTTAACTCGTATATCACTTGAACGTAAATTAAGGAAGAATCCTGTAGATTTGTCACTTCACTGGATGGGCTGGAAAAAGATTGTCATGCAAAACTTATATGATAAATAATTGAGGGAACGATCGGAAATAAACGAATAAGTCAATGCAATGGGGGCGTTCTTGCTCTTAAAGCGAAGAAGGTTTAAGGTTACCATCTGCAAGATAACTTCGGCAGCCATGCATAATTGCATATAGAGAAATGTTAGGGTCCATGATGTGTTGGGTAAGTGATTAAAAATTCCTAATTCGCCATCTGTACACAAATCGTGCTATATGAGTGTCGACATTTGTAAGCTATGGAAACACAATTTAGATGTGTCGATAAAGAGATGATGGAAGTTACCAAATTTCAAGCAATGCCTAGAATCAAGATAAGTGTCATTGAATTGCAAAAAAAGGAATGTCATACGATAATGATAAACTATTGATAACTGTTCGGAATCGTTAAAGATCTCAAGTATAAATAGAGTGTCATTTTTCGAGGACACACTCAACTCATATAACAAACCATTTGACATGGACTTCTCTCTTGTTAATGCAAGTAAATAGTATGCTTGTAACCATCCTTTTTCATATTAGTTTATTTCAACAACAAAAAAATCACTCTCTTCCCTCGATAATTGACATAGTATAATTCATTAGTATTAGCATCGATGGATAAAAAATCCTCTCTATTGACACATTATCGAATCACATCCTTTTAAAAATGAAGTCAAATCATAAAATAATATCTCAAGATAGATCTTCAACCCCTAAGAAAGATCATCGATACATTGGCAATCGCATTGATACAATTGTAGTTATATTGATACGTGGAAATTAAAATAATCACAAATATGGTGGTCGAGTCAAAACAAAGGAGCACCTTCATCAAATGATATATTGTCATGGTTTAGTGCGGGCAAACAATTATTTCAATATGTAATTTATTTGATAAACCATGTACAAAAGTTTATTTCATTTATTTATTTTATGAGTGAGTGATTCTACAAAGGGAGAGAATGATTCTATTTAGTAATATCCGTTGGAAAAAACTTCCACATTGGAAAATATATGAAATTTACAAGTGGTTTTTTTAGACATGTGTTATATCTTTATTATGTCTAGTACACTAAATCAATGTACGCAAACCCAACCCTTACGTATGTGCATATATATATATATATATATATATATCTCTCTGTCTCTCTGTCTCTCTCTATATATATAAGAGCATGAATATATAGAATGCAAACTTGACCAAAATGCTACTTGAACCAAGTTGAGGATAAAAGGAAAAAACAAGTCGAATATGGTGACATGTTTTGTCCATGTATATTGTAGTGGGATGGATATTAAGTGTTGTAAGATGGAAATTGGGCCCATTTAACATTAGCCCAAATAGTGGAAACAAGCCTAACATTGACTGGCCCATCTTGACAATGAGCCCTTCCATGAATATCAAACCTCGGACTATTGATCAGGCGCAATACTCTCCTAGGCCCAAATATCGAGGTCACGTCCAAAGCCTATCTAAGCTTTCGAGGTAAAATCTCAGAGAAGGCAAACTTCTCCGAGGAAGCTTTCTGAAGCTTCCTAATGATTCCATAGTAACTTCTGCATTAATAAAAGCCATTTGCCTGGCACCAGCACATTTAATGCAAAAGGACAAGTTTGAACAGTAAAAAGAAGCCTCAGAAGCCTCCATTCATGATGAACAACAAGGAATAAAAAGCCTGATAAGACAAGAAGTTATCCAAGTGGACACTTGAATAGTAAGAAGAAGCCCTAAAAGTCTCCATTCATGATGAATAACAAGGAAAAAAGAACCCCATAAGGGTAGAAGTTATCCAGGTGGACAAGGAAAAAAAACAAAAAAGAAAGAGATGGATCAGATATAAAGAAGAAAAAAGATAAAAGAGAAACGACATAGAATATACAAGAGAGTAAGAATAAACTAGAAAGGGGAGAGCGAAAAAAAAAAGGAAAGGAGGGTATCTAGAAACCTTTTGTAACACGATCCATAAGATTGAAATAAAGGGAAGTTCATTTCCATGCATCTTTTCCGTAGTCATTGATGAGTTCTTATCCAGGTTTCCCATTATGGATCAATGTTAGCCCATAATATAAATTAATTGTAACCTTTATCTCACTTAGTATAGTTAATTGTTAAGCTGAGGTTTTTGGACGTAAAGTTATCAAAACTTAATGGAGTACTGAACCATCAAGGAGTGATTTGATGGTTCATTGATTCAATCATTGGGTTATTAGTTCAACTTTTGGATTAAAAATTTGATATATATATATATATATATAAATATGAGACAATATTTAATTTATTTGAAAGTAATAGAATATTTGTTTAGAAAATTTATTCGATATAATTTTTTTTATGAATTTTAATATATGAAATAACTAAAAATAGGACACCTGTCGATCTTTTGACTACTTATTTCAAGTTTAAAAGCCAAAAACCTTAAAAGCCCATAAATAGAAGTGCAAATTTGAAAGAAAGTACGATTTTTTTTTTTTATCAAAATAACTTAACATTAAAAAATCAGACTAGTCGAATAAAAGTGTGCAGTTTGGTTTTTTTTTTTTTAAATCATCAATTGTGACCGTTTGCTACCTATGACATTTGTCTTGCGCATTTTCAAAATGGTCACGTTATAATTCAAGACACCCAAAATGCCTAAATCTATTGTTGGATTGTGTAGTCTAGAGTTAGTCTATAGATCTTAAGTTTCTAAGCTCTATATTGAGTTCATTGTAAAGAGAACACTTTAATATCAAATATGTAGCCTTTAAGGGCTTTCTACTATTTAAATGCAGGTTGCCATACTAAACCACTTTAAATTCTTTTTTGGATTCCAAGTTTTTCCTCTCTCTCTTTAATTATTCAATCACTCAATAATTTCAACAAACTTAAGAATTTCAAAAGTAACAAATTAAAACATTTAGTTTCAAAAAAAGTTGACTAAACCCTAAACCCATATTAAACCCCACACATAATGTTGTTTCATTTAATTACACTAAGACTTAATTTCTCATATTTGAAACTATAGTTAATTTGTTATTTTCTGAAATCTAAGAGTTTGATTTTGTTACACCTTGTAAACTATAGGATTTAAAATGTAATTTGACATTTTTATAATATTAAAGTTCAAGTTACTATCTCTAAAATATTTTGATTAAATTTTTCTTTAAAATGTCACAAATCTCATTTACCTATCTTACACATAGATATCCTCTTAAACTCCTCTTATGAGACTGCCATGAAATAGCCAAAAAAAAAAAAAAAAAAAACTACACTAGTTGTAACTAGGTTTATTCCAACCTTTATGGTGGAATAAGAGATCTGATGTTTAATCCCCACTTACACCAAAACCAATTGGTGTCTTACTCTGATGACAGGCTCTGATGACAAAGAGCTATCATGAGGAGCGGATGCTATAAATTGAAACTCTCTTAAAAAAAAAAAAAAAAAGATTTAGTCCAACCCTTTTCCAAAAAATATTAGACTCTCTCGTTTAGTGATTTAGAGAACACTCATACAAACTTTTCAATATGTACAATTGTTCTCATCAAAGTAAGGAGGAAATGTAAAAGATTGTGCTTTATCTATAAAAGCAGCAAAAATGCTATGTTCATTACATTTTCACAAAAAATCCTATGTGACAGGTTGTTACTTGCTGTTCCTAGTGGGCAATAAAGTAATTTCAGTTGTAGATTCAAATTTAAAACCTGTAATAACCTACCAACTGAAATTTGTTATAAAAATGTTATAGACGTAGCATCTCTTATAAAAGCATGGACTAAAGATCAGTGTTGTTGATACCGTACCATACCGGCTGGTACAGCTGGAATATACCGTACCGGCCGGTACAGAATTTTTTTTTTTTTTTTTTTTTTAAGTTTTGTAATTTTTGAATGTTTGTTAGGAAAGAATGGTAACTTATTTGCATTAACTTATTAGTATTATTTATTTTTTTAGTATGCAATGGTAACTTTTAAGCTTTCTATTTTATTTTATTTTTTTATTTTTTTTCCCTTTTAATTGATACTAAAGTTTAAAACCATGAATAATTAGTTTTGAATTGAGGAAATGTTTTATGGTAAACTTTTATATGTATTATAATATATATATATATACACACAAACACATACATACATACATATATATATATATATATATAAATATTTATAAATATAAAAAATAGCGGTAAACCCGAAACGGTACACCGGTATTGACCGGTATCCGAAATATATCGTACCGGTAGCCAAACCGATACGGCCTCCGGTACAGTATTGACATCCTTGCTAAAGATACTAAGTGTACTTAGGCTCCTATACCAATTGAAAATTTTTGTTTAGACCCCTAGTTAACTAGATATTGCGGATACTTAGTGTACTTTCTCATCAAACTTGATGCTAGTTATATGGTGTAATATGTGATCTACCCATTGTGTGCTCTTCATGTAATATTCCTTGAGCTAGAATGATGTGATTTTTTAATTGCGTGACATGAGACTTAACAATCATGTCAAATTGAATCAAATAATATACAAGATTTGTAATGCCCGAGATCCAAAAAAAACAAAGATTTGCAATGCCTAATATCTATAGCACATGATGTCTCCTAATTGAAAATCATAGTAAGCAAGGTGACTATAACTTAAGAATTAATATACACAAAAAATAAATAAATAAAGTACAAAACTATGATCTTTGCTACATGTGGTCCCATTTTATTATACTCAAGATTTCATGTGTATGATTTAGAGTAACATCAAGAGTGGGGAAAAAAAGGTAAATAGTATTTTATATTGCCTTAGAACTGTATTTGTGGAAGCCTACAACATACTTTTTCAAACTAAAATAAAACAAGTGTACAAACTATGACAGCAGCTAACACAACGACAAAAGAAATGAAAACAAGCAACAAAACAAAATAGGGCAACTGAATGAGATCAACCAAGGCAGCAATTAGAATTACAAAACTACCATCTAATACATGTTTTTGGGGAATTTCATAACAACAAAACTAGGAGAATTTCATTTGTTAATTGTTGTGCTTGAGAGAGAGAGAGAGAGAGAGAGAGAGAGAGAGAGAGAGAGAGAGAGAGAGAGAGAGAGAGAGAGAGAGAGAGAGAGAGAGAGAGAGAGAGAGAGAGAGAGAGAGAGAGAGAGAGAGAGAGAGGTTATTTTTGGTAACAGTTTTTGTTTTCTATTCTCAAAAACTTTTTTTTGGGAATATAAAGAAAAAAAATTTCTTGTATTTTTGAAATAGAAAACATGTTTAGTTAGTTGAAATTAAAAATATAGTTTTTTGAAGAAAAAAAAATAGAAAATACTAAAATATGTTGTTATTAGGATTTGAACTCTAATGTTAACTCATTAAATGAGACAAATTCATTAAATTAAATACGTGTTTTCATTGACTTTTGAAAATTAGAAACTGAAAACAGTCTTTTACATATTTTCAGTTTCCTTCACAAATTGAATTTTGAGAACAGTTTTTGTTTTGTCTATTTTGAGTTACCAAATAAGTTTTTTAGTCTCAAAAATAGAAATTTGTTTTTGAAAACAGAAAATAAAAGAAAAAAATAGTTACTAAACATACTCTAAAAATGATCATATATGATACGTATTATGAACTCCTCTTTAATACGAATACTTCACAATTATATATTGGCCGGTTTCATATATATATATATATATATATATTGGCCCATGTAGGGTTTTAGATGTGTGGAGAATATTGGACATTAATTCTATACCTAGCTAGAACCTAAGTCCTAGGTCCATTTTATGATGTGTAAGGCTTTATTTATTTATGCGAATGATGTGTAAGGCTTTGTGAGTGTTATATCCTTATTGGCCCACTGCAGTTCACATATAATGAAGTGTCTTATGATGATAACAGTATGGTTCGATGAATGTACTATCAACTATCAACTAAAGGAATATGTTCCTAGGTAGGGAATTTTAAAATTGAAAGAGAGAGAGAGAGAGAGAGAGAGAGGAAAGTAGTTTGTTTGGAAAAGAAAGTGATTCCATATTGCTTTCGAGATAAGCAAATTAAGGAAATCTCGAAAAGTTAGGCAAATCTCATAAGAGATTTAAATAAGTAGTAAGCACTGTTTTGGCATTTCAAAAATCTTATTTCTATTTCAAAAGCTTTATTCTGGAGGATATTTTTGCATATTTTGGTTCCATCATTACACCTAGTGTATATAAAATAAAATAAATTTAAAATTGCAAGAACTTTATAATAACAAATAAGTCACTGTCCTAATTGTCGGTATCAAATGTTTCTGATATAGTATGTGCAGCTGGCACTATAACTATAAGCAGATGCAGGGCTGCCAAGCATTCAGATTATGGAAAATTTTGCAAATAAAAGGATAAGCTCAATGAAGAAAGGAAAGATACTTATATAGAAATGGATCAAATGCATATCACATGATGATTATACAATCAACAAAGAAAGATTGTTTTGGTTTGTCCATGATTTTCTTTTTTGGGTTGAGATGCTTTCCTTCTTTCTTCTTTAATGCAATGTTACTTATAAAACACCTGTGAGGAAGCAAAATGGTCCCCAACCTAGCCCCCCTACCCTGTGCATATATCCTTTTGGCTCATGGTTAATAGATTGATTCTTTCCCTTCTCAGAGATATAGAGAGAGAAGGTCCCCCTCCCTCTCCCCCTCCCCCCAACCTAAAAGTTATTAATGCCCCTGCCTGTTACAATATATATAGAAACACTCACTAACTTGTCTGCAAACTGCATGGTGTTAGTCTTTGCTGTCTTGGCGTGACAATATTCAATTTGCATCTCTCGGGACCACTATTTTAATTTACATCTTCTTATATTTTTTTTGTTTTTATCTTAATATAATTTTTTTTTTAAAATATATATAATTAAAATCAAAACCCCTCTCTTCACTCTTTCTATTTATACCTCTCCTCTCCTCATCCTTCTTTCTCATCTAACCCTAGCTATCTGCGGTACAGCCATCACTGGTGTCAAACAGCAAACTAGCTAGGTCTTTAATTTCTCTCCCTTAAATTTCTACATACTTTCAATGGTGGAAACTCAAAACTGTGAAAATGCACATTTTTGTTATGAAGTGCACCAACTATCAGTTGAAGCTGCCAGCATGATCTTAACCTTCCTTCATATACCTGAGGATTGATCAGATCATGCGGCAGTTTCACCTGTTGCTGGCCGCACTGGACAGAAACCCTAATTCCTTAGGGAGAAAAAAGAAAAACCCTAGCTGGGTATTTCCCGTTTCTTTGGTTTTACTACACTCCATTAGGGTTTTTTTTTTTTTTCCCTTTGATCAATCCCTAGAAAAGGTATGTAATCTTCTTTGTACATGCTTTGAAATCATCTGGGTTTCTCGGGTTTTTCCGAATTTTCAGTATATTTGTGTACTTGTTTAGCTGTATTGATTGTTGTGCTCCGTTTTGTTTATTGTTTGAGATTTTCAAGTACCATTTTTAGTGCTTCTGATTGTTAGGACTTTCAGCGACAGAAATTTCTATTTGTGCTTGTTAGGGTTTTCAGTAACAGAATTTCCTGATCTCTGTGCACTTTAATGTCTGATGCTTTGGTGATTGAGCCTTGATTTTTTCTTTTTTGGGTGGTATGCAACATGATTATTGAGCCTCTTGCAGTGCTACAATAACAACCAAACCTTAGTCCCAATTAATTATATAAAGTCTATTATGGATCCTCAATGCTCCTTGATGCAGAATTACTTTTGTTAAATAATTGGCTAAAAATCACTTATTCCAGGTATATGTTGCACTGCACTGATTTCATTATCTGTCTGTTTAGGGTTTTTTTCTCCTCAATTGGCGGACATGATGCTGGCTGATATTTTAGAATTAGATTTCAGAACATAGATATTTGTTCGTTTAGGTTTATACTTTATATGAATAATTTTTTTTTTTTTTTTTTTTTTGGTAAAATGGATAATGCATTAACAAACTAACTGGCCTCTAAACCAGAGGCAACAAAAGGATTATACATAGTTCCAACAGAATCTAAACTAAGCAGAAAGACAACATAAGATGGGGGTTCCATAAAAATAGTAAAATCCTGAGCCATAAGAGCTCCCCTACGAGCTAGTGCATCAGCACATTTATTTGTCTCCCTATAGCAATGTTGGATTCGCACCAAAGGGATCTCCTTAAGCCTTTCTCTGCAGTCAGCTACCAGAGCATTAATACTGTTGGATTTCCCCAAGTCTTTCTTTAAAAAATCAACTACCAGCTTTGCATCAAGCTCAATTACAACCGCTGGGATTTTAAGGGAGATACATAGACGAATCCATCTCTTAAAGCCCAAAGCTCCGCTGCAACACTAGTGGCACAACTTATAGCTCTTACGTAACCTTTCACCCACTCACCATCTTCATTACGAATCAATCCACCTCCTCCAACTAGACCAGAATTTCCCATGGACGACCCATCAGAATTTAACTTAAACCAACTGAGTGGTGGAGGCAGCCACCTTACCTTGATTTTGGCTTTTGACTGGTTATGCTTCTCGGTGATGCCCAGATTTTGGCTCTTTTTCACACAATTTTAGATCCCTATATTCTTCTCTCTTGTTGAATTGGGATAAAATCATAGCTTGTTAGTCCAGCTAGGGTTTCTATGAAGTGGGTTTTTCTTAAGAGAGAGATCTTGAAATTCTCCGTTTTTAGTCAGAGAGATTTTGGGACTCAGATTTTCTTTCCTTAGGTTAATTCCATCAAGGCGTTACATTGTGGATCAAGTCAAGTATTTTGCAGTACCAAAATCAACAGATCAAGAGAGAGTTGATGTGTAACTTAAAAGTTCCGTACAAAATAATTGAGATGGGCAGAGGTCACCAATCCAGGACAGACTAATTAATATTTCTAATTCTATGAAGGTGCTGAGGGCAATAGCAAAGGTGGAATCTGATATGACTTAACAATGGAATAGTAAATCTCATTTAAGGATTATTCTCAGTTAAGCATCTAGCTACCTGGTTAAAATTGATTCTATTATAGTATTTGGCTTACGTTTAGATGATGACATAACTGAAGTGTGCTTTAATAATTTTACCTTCTCAGTTCTGGCTTCAGTACATCCTCTTGAATACCCTTTCTGGCTTAAGACTGACCAAGGAGAGAGTAGTTCGTGCATAGGATATATGCATCTTTCCTCTCCTCTCAAAGTATGTGAGTTCCACACAGTTATGAAATTTATGAGATTATATATATATATATATATATATAGGAAGAAGAAGAAGAGGATGAAGATCAGGAAGATGATGATGGTAATGAACACACCTTTTTACTGTAACTACTTATCAATATTTTAATTATTTAGTTTTGTTCTTGCTGGAGCTTAAATGATGGTTTTGAGACAAGTTGTTAAATTTTAGAGGCATAAATGAACAGTAAGTTGAAGTGCTTTCTCAGTGTGGCGAACCAAATGGAAACTATTTTACCCCCAGGCCTCTAAATGAATACTCTGTGGACTTATTTTTTAAGCTAATCAGAAACAATCCATGTCCATTTTGGCTGAACAAGAGCTCTATATAATTTAATTTGCTCTTCAATCTGTCTCTATTAAATTTCTTTATCTAGAAATCATAATGGACAGTGTTGATGTAATTTTCTGACTATAGCATGTGAACCCCTTTAGTTTTTTCATGTAGTAAATCTTACCTCTCTCTCCATGAAGTCTGGTTGGTGGTTGGACAATATGTAATTTTTTTTGACAGGAATCCCATCTGGACAAGATTTCATATATGGATGTCATTTTTCCCCAAGTATCAAATAAGAGAAACGTCACTATTGTGATTCTCCCAACTCTTTCCAATGCTTTAATTTGTCATCTATCACTCATGAAGAGCATTAGGTGGAGGAGTCATTAGGCCAGGCTTTGTCTCACATGCGATTTAAGGTAGTTCTGGGAAAAGCTTTCTTGATAGAAACTGGCATTAAAATGACCTGTTTTCTTTACTGAGAAGTACTTGATTCAAGAGTTGAAAGAGAGAGATCAGTGAAGGGTCATGTGCATTTGTGTGTGTGTGTTGTATTAAAAAAACATAGCCTATATCTTAAACTTGGCAAAATTTGAGTCATGGTGAACTAGATTAAAGTCTATCATCTGCTACTGGCCCTATGACTTTCTTTGCACAATGTAATCCAGGTGAGCTTATAATATCTTTCCTAAAGCTTTGAGCATACAATTGCAGTGAATGTCTTACCATTGCATGCTAGAGGAATAAAAAGTGTTGTAGCACTGTGAGAAAATTTCTGTACTGATAATCCTATGAAGTGGTTTAAAAAAGAAGCTGAAGAGATCAGTTGCGGCATGGAGGCTTTTTCTCTTATTGCGATTTTCAAAACATTGGTTACAGTGCTTGCAGGATTATTGTGAATGCATTCAGCGTTGTTATAAATTGGTAATAAACATTCTCAAATATAACCTCCATATTCCAACCTTGATAATAATCTGCTTATTATTTGTGTCTCAGCTCACTACACTACAAGCGTGAATGGAACTCATAAACATCTTTGTATATGTACTTGGGAGACACGTGCTTGTATGCAAGAGATGTCTCTACTATCATAACAGATGTATATGTGGTTGCATAGCTAAAGACTCTAACGTACATATCTTTAACATGAAGTCATCAAAATCCGTTAGGAAAATCTAGTCCTAAATTACGAGAAACTTTGTCCTAAGTTGTTTTGTTAGACCAGAAATTTATTAGTTCAGTTGAAATTCCATCTAATAAATATAAAAAAGGTCCAAGAAATATTGTTGCCCACTGAATATAAGATCAATCTCCATTAAGGAAGATATGCCTTGTGTATGGAGTTACAAGGTTCTAAAATAGAAAGATATATTACTTGAATAGGTTTTCATCTCATACATTATAAATAAGAATCAACATCATATAACATGTTTCATCAATCAAAAGATAATTATAAGTTTGATGGAAAATCTATTAACTCTCTTAACTACAATTGAAAGTCAGAAACTGCAGATTTGATCACCATAGATGGTAATTAAAATTTTTGTTTATTTCATGAATATCATTTGATTCGCCAATATGAGGATGTACAGTAATTGTCATGTATAGAATGTACAACAAATATGCATTCGACGTGCCAAGAAAAAGCAATCAAGGAATCCTTTTCTTCTAGGAATCATTATTGAATCAACTAAAGTTGCAACATTAGCATAAGAAGAAGCATATTGATGGGATGTAAGAAACAATATGTCAGGTGCTTTGTCATGAAAACATAAAAGCAATCTTTGTCGGAGGTGAAATGATTTAGAACCGAATAGAAAACCTTAAGGTATACTTTCTTTCTTTCTTTCTTTCTTTTCTTCTATTTTTTGAGAAAGAACCTTAAGGTAACTTTGACAGACTTATAGGAATAATTAGGGAAGTCGCACGGTACTACAGAAAAAGGTTCGAGCTGAAGTTTATAAACTTTATTATAGCAAGGCTAAGTGTTAGTTTGGATTGCGCTGTAAAGAGAATTCAGTGCATTTGTGTTTTAAATAGTAGGTTACGTGTACTGTTTACGGGACCCACAAGTATGGAATTCAGCTGAATTTTCATTAAAATTGGATCTCACGACGCTATTTACACATTTAAAAATTATTTTACTATAATATTTTCAATTTTCAACAATAAGCGGTATCCAAATAAACTCTAAGAAAAATTAGGAGGAAAGTTGATATTGTATATATGAACATTTGACAATGCTTCTTCTTGGGTATATATCCTTTGATTATCCCGTAGTATTTTTGAAAATTCCTAGGGGCTTCTCTCTAGAATTTTTTAAAATGCTTTAGGAGAGTTTCACGGAGTCAGCTTCCAGCCTAATAATAACCAATTTTGATGGCAACCATATGATAAAACTAGCAAGCAATAGTAGAATCTTTCTCTATTATGGAATTAGAGCTGCAAAGCAAACCAACCTAACCAAGTTCGACTCGAGATCAGCTAAAATACTCATTTAAGATCGTTAGATTGATGAATCAAACTTAAATGATTCATTGCTTGGCTTGACTGACTCAGCTCACTTACAACCACTACATATGTCACTAATACATTATAAACCAAGTTTTAATTTGCCAATGCAAACGTATGATAATATGTCACCCATCTTGGTAGAAAGTTTGTAAACATTATTCTATAGATTTAGATATAATTTTAGATTTGTAGTAACCATAATAGATTCATTTTAAATTGAGAAGATCATTTTTCAATTAGTGAAGGGGTGGTTAATTTGGTTACCATATTTTCTTCTACATTTTTCTGCATGAAATGTTCACTTTCGTGACTCAAAGCCACGTACATATTGCATTTAACAGCCTAGGAGGAATGAGCAAAGTCTGGCTAATTATTGCAAACTTGGAGTTTCTCTTTGCATTTCAACATGCTCATTGATGATCCAAAGCTCAATTTTTCCTGAAATCTTATATTAAAAACTGTTCTATCAATAAGATCCCTTAGGAGTCATATATAACTGATCATGCTATCATTCCCGATATTATCACGCTCGTCTAAATTAATAATCATAATTGAAATCTTAAGCTATATGGATTTTGGCTTATATGAACTTCCAAGCAAGAAACCTGAGTGGTTTATGACTAGCATCTTAGTTACAACGGTCCATCGAAAAGACTCAGCAGAATCTGTAGCTACCTTTGTAGGAGCACTACTACTAGGTACTGCATGAGTTAATAATACTCCACAATCTCAAAGCTACTGCATGCAAGATTTGTAAAAGAAGTACTGATCATGTGCAAAGTTTAATACAACTCCCAAGTAACCTTAAAGTACCCCTTATCCCACGCCTTCACATGCACCTTAGTTTACACCATATTGGAACCTTTGGTATCTAGGCTCGACTTCTCGGCTCAACCTCCAAAAAGTATATAGAACCGTGCTTTACTTTTGAGGGAAATTTCCACCTGCATGTATTAGAAATTAACCTAATTACAGACAGGTTAAAATTCAAGCAGCCTCGTACAGTTTATGTCTCCCAATCCTAGATGGTGGACCTGGACATTAGCACACATGTACATGGGACTAACCAACAATACCAAATTACTGTGGCGTATAATCCATGAACTTAATTAACACAAACACACTCCACTACCTTGCCTTACAACTGCATCATATATACAACTTTTTCTTTCTTTCCTTTTTGTTTTTTTTTTTTGGATAAATTGATAGTTACAACAGTGGAAGATGGTGAATTTAAACCCTGATTTTTCTCATAAAGGATGTTAACTAGACAATATCATTGAACTACAAGTTTCTTAAGCAATTCTTTCTTATAAATAAATTTGTGTATTTTCATCTAGGGAGCAGTAACTTTTATGCGTATATGGCGTAAGAAAAATGTTGATGTTCAAGTCTGTAAAATTGCATTTTCTTTTAACTGTGTATATAGTGTATATATATCATATTGGGATGAAAGAAATAGTAGAAAGTTCATTAATTTGAAGGAGAAACGAAGGTAGAGAGCTATTTGTAAGGAGGATTATTATGAATTGTACGTTTTCGTAGGTCAAACAAGTAAAATTACATTGCAAGATATTGGGTGTGGCCGATTCTTGTGAAGTTTCATTAAAATATGAAAAATAAAACCTACATTATCACCAAAAAAAAACAAAAACCTACAACCTCTAATCTAATATTTAGTTATTTACAACGTGCCTCTCTCAAAGATCTACTTATTTCTTGCACATATCTCAAGATATGTCTACTAGATTATACGGTAGAAACTCCAAAATGATCGAATAATAAAATTTAGTTACAATTCTTTAATAACTGTAACTTAGGTTTTCAATTAAATTTAACCATAAGATTGTATTACTTTACTGCATTAAAATTCGGATCCTCTCACATAAATTGAAAATATAATTTGAGGATGAGAATTTCAAGGATCTCTCTTTGACCAAAATTTTACTGATTTTGGCTGAAATTGGAAAGGCAACCTTATGCGTAGAAAATGGTGCAAAAATGACAGCCTTGCTCAAATGAATGGCAATAGGATGCATGATGCATGTACATTGCTTCCTTGTGTACTCGAAAGGACAATTTATAGATCGTTTGAAGTTCACGAAATTGAACATATCAAGGAAACGATAGTAAAATATGCTTTTGCCTGTATCTTTGGTTTTATATATAAAAAAAAAATATATATATATATATATATATTTATCTCAAGCTGCCATGCATCAACTCCCTCAATAAGGAACAGAGTGAAAGGACATGCACTTTTTCACTCCTTTTTTTAGCAATTTGGCTGAAGATGATAAGCTTCAGTTGGTTAACAGTAAAGGTAGTGTCAACGGGTAAAAATAATGTCAAAATTTATCGCTCATCAATCACAGTTTGCCACCTTTAACAAGTAGTAGAAAAAAATAATGTGTGAAACAGCGGGCGTCCACAGACTTAGTGCTTAGGTTGCAAAACTATTATTTTCACCATCTACAATGATTTTACCAGTTACTCCCACTTAAGATTGGACGTAATTACTATTAGATTATTTCATGATCTTCGATGGTTGCCACGTAAATGAAAAGATTCTCAAGCAACAAAGGTTAAGCACCATTTAAGTCTTGGGGAAAATTTTGCTACATATAGATTGATAAAATATTTTCTACATGGCCTAGTTTGACATTCTTCCCATTATGGGTGGACAATGCAGAGATAAAGACCTGTAATCTATGATGGGTGTACTTCCCATGTTCTTCTCTAGCTCTCTACCAAGTATGAACCATAAACTAAAGCTCTATTGCTCTAGCACTATAATCTCACTGATCTGAATTGGGAAGAACTCGTAACTACGCCTGGATCACGTCATACATGTACAAAGAAGAAATACCCGAAAAGAAAATAGCAATTCATGATTGCCATATCTCCCGGTTATTGCTCCGCCACTAACCCTCTCTGCAGTCTCTAACAGTAAAACATTACTCTTTTCACATTCTCCTTTAAGGCTGGCAATGGCCGGACACCAGACTCTCCAGCTGCTCGTGTTCCCTTGGCACCATGACCAGCACCCCCACCCGTCGAGCCATTCTCCTGCATCTCTGGCTCCATGTAGAATCGAGCACGAAAAGCAGCTAAATGTGCATAATACGCTGGAGGAACTGCACAATAGCAACAAACTCAGCTACTTCAGTTACAACTTCGCATTAAAACTGGCTACATCATTTATGCTATAACTTCAGGACAGGATCTGTACAGCTCATGATCATGACAAGGCACTTTTTGAGGGCATGACCACATGCTTCAGATTTAGGGAGTTATCTCAGATGCATTCAAATGAATGAAATAAGTTGGGAAAACTGAAAAAAATTTAGAGACTATTCTCAGCAAGTCATTTGTAACTCATTAGGGTTGCAACAATTCTCTCCATTTTATTTTATACCTTCCTAACAGAGCCCTAAATTAATGAGTTTGTTGAACACAAAAATATTTTATTCCTTTTTTTTTTTTTTTTTTAGGTGAAAGATAAAGAACATGCATCTATAATACTCCTCAATGTTGAGTCCATTACAACTCTTACTAGGGTTTGCTTAGCCTTCAAAATCATTCCATCATCCCTCTAAAGATTGACACCCTTTTTTTAGGGCAGAGAGATGGGTGAGGGGTTGAGGGTCTGACCGTGAATCCATCACACCTTCCTATAGGGGAATGAAGTCCTATAAGGTGTCAACCTCAATTGCAAATATATGTGAGACTGTGCAAGGAACTACTTTGCTTACCAACAGAGACGGAACGCGTACATCTTGCGTATGTATAACAGAGATTATTCGTCAATGACTGGATTCCATCTGGTGTAAAATTGTTCTCATCCCAAAGAACATGGTAGTGAGCTGGCCGACTTGTCCCCTAACACATTAGAAAGATATAAATTTCAAAATGTTAGTGAATATGTACTTAAGCTGCATGATTTATAAATAATAAACAGGCAAAAGTTGTCAACTTCTCACTATTAAATAATAATAAGAATCTTCCATTGCACGTGGCTTTTCCATCTAAATGTCAATCCCAATATTGCTATGGTTTCAGAATGACAGATTAAATGGAGCACCTTTTCATGTACCAATATGATTTGGGACCTTATCCAAGAGATGGTTTTAAAATGGATGTATAACAACTCATTTCCCAAAAACTTCCTAAGTCAATTTGACAGCCAAACAAAGATATAGGAAGGACAATCATGAATGCTCCTTTTTCAATATACCTCTTAGTCCCTTGATATTACCTACAATAGCATCCTCTCGACCACCCCAGTAGTGGCCTGAGTATAAAAGTTTGGAGAAGGTAGACTGTTGTTTTTGGGCCAAATAATTAAAGCATAGTTAACTGTAATATCTATCAAGTGGCTCGGGACAAATGTATTTTGGTTGTATATGAGCAACCAAAAACAAACAAAATGGTTTGATAAGACTCCTCTTAGGATGTTTGCAGTGTGTCACATCTCATCACTTCCCTAGTTTCATAGTAACAGGCTTCAGAATTGTAAATCCTCTCTAGCCAAATATAATGTTTTTACCTGAATTCCAGCGTGGCTGCAGAGATAAAAATCAAATTCCGTTGGATGACAGATTTTAGAATCAACCACAGTGCCTGAGAAAACAGATTAAATGTCATTGGATAAACATTACAAAATCGATGATGGTTTGAATTGTGCATATGTATGCAAAGCAAAATGGATACGATTTTTGAAGAAACTAAAACCTCACCAGGCAAAATGTTCCCACTCTTGTCCATGCTGCTCCTGTCCCTATGGTTGTTAGCAAATAATCGAGTGTGATGTCGTTTTTGTACCACAATGAAAGTCACTGGTGGCTGATAATTTGGTTCTAGCGAAGCACAAGCCTGTATGGTAATTATGTATAAGAACCACATAATTTTTCCATATTTGTCCTAAATAATTTAATATGATGAAAAAGAGACAAATATATCAATTTTCACCTTCCGGATTGCATCTAACTCGTAAAGCAGAACTTGATAAAACTGTCCTTCACTTACACCATCCCTGTTTGAATAATTTTTCATCATCATAAGAACTTTTAAGTATAAAATTAAAATCATAATGCATTTCTTAAACACAATATATGCATCTAAATATCTATACACATTCCAAAGTATGCAGATCAAGCAAACTTGGATCAAAGAATGACAAAATCAATGAAAAATTCAATCCCTCCAGAAATATAATTAGTCGTATCAATTCCATTGAGCAATTTCATAGATGCTATCACTTTCTGAGGGTCAATTTTATTGGTAGTTATACATACACTCAACAGGTCTTGAACCCATGACCTTACCCTCCAACCCTATATTTAGCTCATTAGCCTCTCTCTTTTTTTCCTGCACATTTGGTATCTGATATGAGAAAATGCATACTCATACCATATATCATCAAGTGGTTATAGTTATTTTTTGACCCAGAAAAAGGCTTGCTTCTCTTGCATAGACATCCAATAGTCTCTCAGCAGAGTGTGTAAATATTGTTAGACGATTGATTCTCACGAACACAATGACGATATTAATCAGACACATGATTGATGCACAGAAACTCCATGTAAAACTAAATCAGCATGGTGCTTTTAGCTATAGTATTCTGATATACTTTAATGAAAACCTCAAAAGAGAAGATATTCTTCTAATTTGAAATCGACTTTTGACTTGCATTAGTTTAAACTTTGAGTTTGCATAGATAATTTAAGAAAACTCCTTAGTTAAACTTTGAGTTTGCATTGTTTCAAAAGTTCAAATTTCTTCAACTAAAGAATGTTGCAAATAATCTTTAGCACAAAATAGAGTCTAACTTTCAAAAAAGTTATGCTAAAAATAAAGTGCTTTAGCAATTTATCTTATCAACTGTTTCCATAAGACGACAAGACCCCAAGCCACTAACAAATTTTGCTGTAGCAACCTCCATTAGATTTGAGAATGACATCCACCCATCTAAAGTTATATTTTAATAAGCAAATAGCAACCTGAATTTAACACTTCAAGAGAGTTGGTTATAGGTAACTAGCAAATTCTGTGTTAAATTGCACCAATGTCAAAAATGCTCATGAAACATTAAAAAGAAAACATAATTTGGGGAAAATCAAAAGAGAATCTGAAAGACTGCATTGCAGACAAGAATATTTGACCTGTAAAATATAATTCTCAGTGGCTTCTGCCCCGTTGCCTTCCTAAAAGAAACTAGGAGATCCCTGCACAAAACAGGATAAATACAGACATGATATGCTGACACCATAAAAGGATAACAAAGTAAAGAAGATGAAAATTCCAGCTTAAGCAAATGAAGAGTGGCTATACCGGATCATGCCACCACTAACCAAACCACGAACTGGATCATGCCACGTTTTGTACAGGTCCTGTATGAGTTCCTGTCTGTGAGCTTGAGCGCAAACTAATCCAGCATATTTTGTTACTTCAGGCCAGTCCTGGGAAGCTACTACCTACAGTTGGACCAAAATTTATCAGCAACCAATGTCTCAATAATTCTTGCAGTGAAAAGAAGTTTGTAGAAATATAAATTATTTATGAAATCATACAGCAGCTATTGAGGGACTGGAGTCCTCTCCGTTCTCTGGGTGAGTCACATCAGCTCCAAATATAATGGTTGGTATGTCACTAACTAATGGTATTCTGCAGCTGATAGCATCCAGAAGAACAGTGTTTCTACCACCCATCTGCACCAAGAATAGGGAAAATTAAGGATTCAGTATCAGGAGCCACGAATTATCTGGAAAGTTGAGAAGTTATTAAAGAAATATTGTCACAAGAGTGGGCTTGCTGGTACCAGCCTCCACAGTGGTACATAGTTAAAGAATTACAATGGGAAACTAAATAGGAGGTATGCATTACCATTCTCAAATTAGTGACCTAATCAAGTTATGTGGTAAAAGTCAAGCTATCAATGCTTAGAGAATGAGACATTTGTAAGTTGTACCCTGATACATCTCAAAATATGTGGTAAAATTCAAGCTATTAATGCTTAGAGAATGAGAAATTTGTAACCTGATACATCTCAAAATATTCAGAGAATTTTGTTGACATTGATGATGTAACTAACATGAAATTCATGGTAAAACTTTATATAACCTTGAAAAAAAAATAAAAAATAAAACCTTAACATTGATCTTCAGAGATACGTTAGCCAGGTACTGCTTGCTGATCTTGAAAACATGCTTCGTGAGACAACATTGTGATATTAGTCCAAGATCAGTTTCACAGATTCGCTTGAGATCACCTGAGAACAGAATCAGAGAACAACCATGTCACATTCAAGTTTGGTTTCAGTTGGAGCAAATCAAGCTCAGATCACAGTTTCATGCATCATAAACACCAAACTATGGGACATGGCATACCATACAGTGACCCATTGTTGTCTGGCAAAATAGCTAACAGAAGCTCTAATTCTTTTCCTTTTGTCTTGTTCATGGCTGAATGAAAAACATGCTTCAAGGCCTTCTCCACTTGCTCAGGCCTGGCATTGTAGATTGGAATGACAGGCTCTGGATTATATTCCTAGAAAACAGGAAAAACTTTAGGCTCTGCTTAGATGATATTGTTCGTCCTTCAAACATGCAGAATGAAACAAATAGAAAACTACCATGCCAGATACTTGACACATTTGGGCAAGTTCATTACAAAACCCACGAGCAACACTTTCTTGTACACTGCGTGAGAAATTTATACACGCCCACCGACTTACAGTCATCCCATTGATCATTTTCTGCATTATGTGAGGAGCAGGAAACCAAGAGATCAGTGGTAGAATCAATGCAAACTCAATGATAATGATAAAACCCTTATAGGTAAGAGACATTAAAAATAAATAAATAAATAAAAAATCTGAAGAGAGAAAAAAAAAAAAAAAAAAAAAATTCAGTTCTTTCACCGTTCTAAACAATTACTGACTTGATGGGAATTTGAAAATTAATACTCATTTATTTTGTTTATGAAAACTGAATTGATGAATCATTTAAGTTTTACAACATTTCAACTATTGTCTCCCAGTTGGTTCTGACAGAATAATTAATAATATTTATAAGACAAGAGATCAATGCACCAATAGTAGAATACCTTGTTCATCATGTTCCATTGACCTACTTGTGGCAAACAGTCCTTTTCTTTTCCGGTTTCATGATACTTCAGCTGCAGTTAAGAGTGTCATTATAGCAAACAGTTATATAATATCAACTGCTATTTTCTGAAATATAATCATGATAAGTGGAGGAGCACATTACCCAAGGAGCAGGAAGAATTCGTGCCTCAACAGAAGCTAGCTTTTCACTAATTTTGATCCCAAACTCCTTTGCATAAGGATCTTGATCGTAGGCATTCTGTTGAACCGTCTGCTTGTGTCCAAGGAAGGATAAAATGTTATTTATACAAACTAATTCAAGACCAAAAACACCATATAATTCTATTTACAAGCCCTGCATTGTCCCAATGATCTCTTGTTAAATTTCCTGCAACTGTGTTTGAGATTCATTCATAAGTTTCAGGCAATTATATTGATATTTCAATGACTCTAATCTCATCAATTCTAGACCCTTTTGAATCATATGAAAGTAGCCAAAACCTCTACATATTTTGGACTTCTATGCAGAATAACAGAGCCTTCCTGAGAAGGTAAAAGTTGAATGAATTTAATCTGTAAGAACATTTGACACCTGTTCTCAAGAACAGAAACAGTCATATAAAATGTAAGATTTTCTTCTCCCTTGGAATCTAGAAATGTTATAACGCTTCAATTATTCATCTTAAGAAGACAGATGACATTTTAAATTTTCAAGATTTTTACAATTAATTAGGGATGGAACGAGGTTCTAAGGTTTCAAAGCTGGATATCATAAGCAAAAGCAAGTAAACCAAAAGTGGTATATGAATTATGCCAAGTTCACAAAACTTATCTTGTAACGTTTCACTATCACTCTATTAATATTTTGAGGAATATTTTATAATGTTACAAATACCTGCAAAATGTCATTTTCCCTATCTCTAGGTCTTTGGCAAGTAACTTTTAGTAGAGCAGTAATTTGCCTCTCATTCAGCCTTTTTGTATATCGTTGCCCCTCAACAATTTTGCAGGCCTGAAAAATCACAATCATGCAGATTTCATGCAAAAATGTACAAAATAGAAAATAAAATAAAATAAATTAGGATAAAAGGAAAACCTTTTTAAGGAGTACTCCCTACCTCCATAGGTAAATAGTTAGCCTTCTTCTGGTTTCCTACTTGAAGACAAGGAAGGTGTGTATGTTGAATGGTGAAGCCATACATCTCTTGGAAGTATTCAACAACCGATTTCATGTTTGAATTGTCATCAACAGGAAACCTGAACAAGTATACCTTAACTAATTAAACATGCAAATGAATTTATCAAGCATTTTAGGAGGAAATGGAACAAGTTTTGCCTTTGCTCTTATTGTAAATACAACTAAGCTGGATTTTACTGAACTTCCATTCTTTCATAGTACAAGAACTCTCACCAACTTAATAGCTCATAGACTTTGAGGTGAAAATATAAACAAGGAATAGTTAGAGATTTACACTAGTTCTCTCGTAGGTTGAGATGTCAATCCTGAAACACGATACTTTCTTCGTACATTTCCTCTGTGTGTTACTTCAACTTTCACTCCTCTAAGGGCCTTCTTAATCTGGTAAACATTTCAAAGTGGTATTCTAGATTAAATGAAATACCAAGAAAAGGGAACCAGAAGGCATCACCAATATAGAGAAAAGTACCTTTACACGGTCAGAATCAGACAATGGCCTTAATAAAACATCTTTGCTTAAAAGCTGGGCAACAAACTCTATAACTGGGAGAGGTTCAATAAATGCAGCTGAAGCCATGTCTGTTACATGTGATGATTGAGTGAATAAAAATGGGACTCTGTTTGAGAAAGAACTTGAGTAATTTGATTAGAAAATTCACAGAATTGTAGCCTATTACCAATGTTCAAGGACAGGCCCATCTGGGTAGGCCTTATACTCTGATAAAATCCACACCATGACTCCAAGCCATCACCAAGCCGTTGTGGCGTTCTTATATCGGGTGAAAAAAAGGATCTCCCAACGGGGCAGTACCTTTACAAAATGCAGGCTTTGTAAGATAATAAGAACCAATCGTACAAGGGTCATTGGTGAAAATATATATATATATATATATATTGCATCTAGTGTACAAGACTCGCTTCTGCAGGGTATAAGAGAAGTGTTTGAGAGGCAACCATACCCTCAATTTTACATCAATTTTTGGAGAGTTGTATGAGGATCACTGGTCGCATATAAAATTTAACATGATAACAAGCATTGGGAAATTATACCTCTTTGATGAAAGTTCTCTTAATACAATGTCAAGAATTTGAAGAGCTTCCTGTGGTGCGTCAGCGCGCTTGCCAGCTAGAAACTGGCCCAAATGATGCATGTTTGCCCTTGCAACAAACTTAATCACCACTTTATATTCTCTCTCCCTTCTGAAAATTTGTAAATTGGTCAATTTAGGTTACTTCCACTGAAATATACAGAAACAAGGCCAAAATAAAGTCCTTCATTGATACAAAATATTTGATCAATGTAAATCTTTTTTTTTTGGGGGGGGGGGGGGGGATTTTCCTTTTCCTTTGTCATTTCCTTTTTTTAGTTTTTCTTTTTATTTTTTAATCTCAAATTCTATATGATTTGTTAGAATGAGAACCTTCAACTGAACGAAAAGAGGAAAACCCAGATGGCAGAAAGGAAAAGGGAGAGTTAATGATGACAAGAGAGCGCAAGCAATAAATCCTTACTTAGGGCCATTGATTCCATCTTCTTGATCTACTAGCTTAATTTTGAACTCCTTCCAAGCAAAAGGAAGCTCCCCAGCTGTGTACAGACTCTTTCTGCCATCATAAGCAGGTAGTCTCGTTCCTAAGTCAGATTCTTTGTATAACCTCACCAGTTCTGCCATGATGGCTCTGTTTACAGTTCTTGATGACACTTCAGGAGTTATGGTAACCTGCAAACAGCAGGCAACAGATGGTCAAAAGGGGAAAAGAAAAACAACAGGAACAAAATTGATGGCCGAATTTAACGCACATAAATGGCATTAGAAGAAAAGGACTGTAAAGGAAAACAGAAACCTATTCAATTTCTTCAACTGCAATGTAACAGCAAACATAGGGATAAACCACACCATAAACTTATTGAATGTCAGATTAAGGGGCCCAATTGCTAAGAAACAAGGAAAAAAAAATATAAACCAATTCAATTTTTAGCAGCAGCATATTAATTGATATTAAACCCCATGAAAGAAAAGAACTTACATCATACTGGTTCAAGTCCTTGTCTGGTAACTCAGCAAAGAAATGGTTGGCCTTTACAATACACTTTGCCCCAACTTGACCATATCCAGGCCTAGGAGCAAAACTCAAAGACTTGCTTGATGTGGGAAAACGCATCTCCGGTTCACACAAGTTGCCACCATTTTCAACAGTACCATTTGCAGTACTTGCTACAAGAGCTCCTGCACGGTTTGCAGAGACAGGTTTATGCACCACCGTGCAATGCCTAGAACTTGGACGCATAAAAACATCACCTTGATCAGACTTTCTGCCCCCTCTGTTTCTTCTTCTTCCTCTGGATTTTGAAGGTGGTGAAGTTTGGTTATGGGGCTTGGTATTGTGGGGTTCTTTTGGTGGTGATGGTGATGGTGGACCTTTGCCATTTTGGGCTGTTTTGGGTGCTTTCTGAACCGGGTTCATGGAATTCTGCAATTGGGTTTTTATCACAAGGTGTTGCTCTGAGCTCTCTTTCATCTGCCTTATAGGCATGCTGGTTTAGTTGATTTGCTGACTGATGAGACTAATGAAACAAAGCACAACCACTTTTTTCTTCAAAAAGAGAATCACTTTTACCATATGTCACGCAACACCCGCTGTCTTCTCTTCTTCCTCTTCTACTTCTAGCCTTCACTTATTTTTCTCACAGATTCAAAAACTATTCCTGCTGAAAAAGACCAACAACAAGAAGCAAAGAATGCAGGTAAGCGAAATGACCGTAGATTGCAGAGGAAAAAACAAATGGGAATAATGATGAGAAATGCATCATGGCTTTGTACGCAAAGTAAAAGGTGTAAGGGTAAAAGTCCAGTCTTTCGTTGACGATTACTAGTATTACTATTTATTTGCTAAACTGAAAACCCCAAACCATTCACAGCTCTGTTTCAGGCAGGAGATTGACCCTTAGAAAATACATAGAAACAAATTAGAGCCAAAACCCAACAACAAATAGTTACATTTTTTGTCTGACTAGTAAGTGTAGAGCCATTGGGTGAAGAAAGCAGACATACAAGACCAAAAAATAGATTTTTTTTAAGACATATTTCTTAGTCTCCACTCAAAATCTGGGAGGACCATCAATAAGAGAAGAAACATATAACACGAAACCCCAAACAAAACTTGCAGCCAGAAAATCAGGTCTATAACTAGAAAACCATAAATGCAAAGACAAAATCAACCATAACCCATAACCCATAACCCAAAACCCAAACCTTCTTCAGATGCTTCTATTAGCAAACCAATGAACATGAATCAGCAAGACAAGGAAGAGCATAGAATAAAACAGAATAAATATGTTAAACAAAAGAAACTAATACAAGCCCAAGAAACGGAAATACCCAGAAGACAAAAACCATTTCTTTAGGTCTGTCCCCTACCCAGAACCGAAAATCACATACAAGATGAATAAACCCAAGCAGATAAAAACATAAGAAAGTATAAAGACAAACAAATGAAATTAAAAAAATAAAATTTTAAAACCGTATGACTGCCATAGAAAGAGAATAAAAACACAGAGAAGAAAACAAAAATTTAGAACATATCCAAAGGGAAGGAATAAACATTGAAAAGGGCAGTAAAATCACTATCTGTAGGATACACAAAATTAATGCAATGCGCCCACAAACATTAAATATCATCTTGAGTGCAAAAAAAACTAAAGACTCAGCAACTAACCAACCCACCTTAACTATGAGAGAGCGTAGTCTTAAGGAGTAAAAGAAGTAGCTTTGAAGTTGAAACTTGAATCAAGTACTAAAACAAGTAGCAAGTAGTACTAGTATATAACAAAGAAAGGAGGAGAGGGTGGTGTACTTTAAAAAGGAAGGGAAACAAAGAACGTGATGGGAGATTAAAAGGGGAACCAAAAGTAGGCTATAAATATTAAAGATGGGGTTTTGGTGGAGGATTCAGAATTCAGAGAGAGAAAGAGAGAGAGTAAGACGATGATGATGATGAATATGAATCTTTATACACGCATGCAAAGCGCTTTTGGTGTTTTCTTTATCACGTGTAAAAGGCTTGTGAGGTCCCTGCCTCTCCTTTGCTTTGCTTTAAAAAAAAATGACTCTTTCTCTATCACTCTCACTCTCTCGCTTTGTTTCCATTCTGGACTGGTCGCGCAGCCTCGGGACGTACATTAACATGACCATAGATTTAAACTTATAATAAAAAATGAAAAGAAAAAATATATATAGAACATAGAGAGAGAGAGAGAGAGGAAGAGGAAAGTGGCGTGTATGAGTCCAAAAGAGCCACTGAGGATTTATAAAAGCAATCATACACAGAAGAAGAATAATTCGAACTTGCAGTCTCTCTCTCTTGCAGGCAGGCTTCTCCATTTTGTGCTCTCTCTCTCTTTCCAATTCTTTGTTTTTCTCTCTCTCTCTCTCTCTCTCTAGTCCCTATGTAGTGTATTATGTAATGTCTCTTTAAAAAAAAAATATCTTTGTTTTTTTTTATTATTATTAATTTTCATGTTATTTCCGATGTACCCACCAACACCACCCATCTAGTGGCTTTGGTAAGCCTTTAACGGTCGATTCAATGGTGGATAAGACCCGGGGTCCACTTTTCCTCGTGTGGCCTTTTCTGCTTTTTTTGACTCCTAAGCCTTGATCTACTACTCTAAGGTGTACCATATACATATTAAGCTTTTCCACACCATGTTTTTACTTTCTTTCTTTTTTTAACAAATTTGATATAATTTAAATATATTCCATTTTTCTAAATTAATGGTTTTTGTTAGGATCGCTTATTCCACTCAAAGTTTTCTTATAATTAAACATTCAAATTCATTGTAATGTGTATTTTTTATCTTGTGGGTTAATTTGTAAATTGGTTGAAATTTAAAGAGCTGAAATTTAAGTTGTACTAGTAAGCATTTCGACTGAGCGAAATAGCTGATAACAAAATGGCATATGATTGGTTTTTGAAAAATTGCTAAGACAACAAGTTAGCTAGACATTTACATAACACACGCTTGACAAGAATTGCAAAATATGAGAGAAATCAGTTACAAATGTTTCCACAGTACCAACTCTTAGCCTATATATATAAATCTCATTTCCCATGAAATTTGCAAGTTGAATAACTATATTGAAGAGCTAGAGAGAGCCCTAAAACCTAGAGTAAAAACCTTCTCATTCTCCCTACCTTTTTTTCTTTCACCATTGCCAAATTATGTATGTGAAATGAGATTAAATCCAATACACACAAGGTAACCTTCAGAATTCCTGAGTGTTTGTTTGTGTTGGGAATCATTGGAAAGCAATCCTAAATCTCCAAGAGGCTTTGGAGTGATCAAGGATATTTAATCATGCAATTGGCAACTCAACTTGTAGATCCGATAACTAGAGAAGAGAGATGATTTGAGGAATCAATTGTTAGCAATAGTGATAGCTCTATGAATTTTTTTTTAGGGTGGTCACTAAAAAATTTAAATTATACAAAATCTAATAAAGCGATAACTTAAATATTTGCTACAACTGTGAGTTGAGTCGCTAAAAAGAGAAAAATTCTTGTAACTACAAAGCCAAAAAGAGTATAACTGTCGTCACCATCAAGGAAAACTCACAATTACAATATATTTTTTGGTACCATTTTTAGAGGAAAAATGAAATTAGAGATTATTTTTATTGAATAGGTTAATCGAGTTACAAATTTTATCTTTTTGTTTTAAATAGGCTTTTTGTTGAATAATTTGTTCACTTGTTGTTGTTTAGTCTTGTCTTGTTTTTATTTGGTTTATGTTTATTGTTATTTGGGCTAATATTTGTAGGTGTTTGTAGGATTAAGGGCCCAAATTAGATATTGGGCCTTGGGCCTTGGCCGAGAGTGTGAGTGGTTCGAGGAGGAACAAATAATAATGAACAGTTCAGGCACAGGCTCAGGATTTAATGAGCAAGATGCAAATAGGAAGATTGTCTGAGGAGGAATATCTCATTGAATACGATAAGTACAGCTCAAATATGTATTCCAATGATTAGAGTGACATTTCATGAAACTCCAGTGATAGAGATGTGCATCATAAACATACGAGAAGGAGGGGAACCCAAAAATATCTAAGGGAAAACTGCTACCACCGCATTGAATGCACTGCAGCTACTTTTCTAACCGCATTTATGTGGAGAAGACCTCTGAACAGTGCTGCCTTGGCTACCACAACTCACAGAAAGCCAAAAAGGGTGTCTAATGGGACAGGTACTCAAAAAAGAGTTCAGATGTTCAACAAATATAGGATCAAGATGGTCCAAAGGGAGCTATATAATGTAAGAGACCCTCCACGAGGAAATGATCGGAAAAATAGAAAGAGAACACTGTAGCCATCAAAATTATACTTGTATTCAGTCTAGTTGATTTATATAAAGACTTACCTCCTCAGACAGTGAATTGATTCAGATCAGTGCTTCTTGTTCTTGTTTGATCATCATTTAGATCCATATTAGTTGTTGTCCAATTCATTAGGTCCTAGTTCTTTGACCTACTCTCTACAAATTTATTGTACTGGGCTCACTAGGCCAAGATCTCATACATCTTGAGCTTGGGCTGCAAATCATGTCACTGCAATGTTATTTAAGCCTTTTAAAAAAAAAAAATTAAAAAGGATTAAGGATTATATTTGGGGGGGAGAATTAATTTTGAAGCAATGCTACGTCTACAATATTTTTACAATAAATTTTATGCAAAAAGCTGTTATTGGTGGGTTAAAAAATAATATCAGTATTAAGCCCAAATTAGAATCAATACACATTGGATTTGTTGTGCAAATGTTGTAAATATAGTAGCATTACTCTTATTTTTGTTAAACCTAAATTTTTGTAATTCACAAGTCAGGGTGTTTAACATTTTTATTAGAGTGTTCACATTAAGTTGGTTTGACATATAATTTTTTTTGACAAGTGTATATATACATTTTCTTGCAAGTCAAAGTGGTCCTGTGACCACCCTGACTTACATGTAAAGCCGCCAATGGCTAGTAAGAGCTTGAAAGGCTTAAGTACGTTGTTACTTCATTGCTTGGAGGGTCTTGTATGTAAGATGTATTGGAACTATTTTCTCTACTAGATCATTTGGTGCAGTAACAACCTAAAGAGATTTTTCCGCCAAGTTCTCAAGTTTTCCTCTTCGTAAACACCGCAATGGGTTGTGGCTGTGTTTTGATTACGTGGGATTGTTTTCTATTATGTTGTTATCCATGCTTATGTCAATCGGTTAATCACATTAATAGTTGAACCTAATAGCCTAAAATTGACTAAGCTCGTAAATTTTGGGATCTAAATCGTAAACAAGCTAAATTTGGTTGTGCTTTCTTAGTTATCAATTGATGTTTATAATATGCGAAATTCAAATTTAAGTCTTTTATTGGACAGTTAAAAAAACCCTTAACCAATTGGTGTTTGGTATCAACAATGCTACAAATACCTTTTTTATCCCACAAATTTATTGAGACAGCAATATATAATCAGTACAAAATCATTTTTTACATGAAATTATGAGTGATATTTTTTTTACCATACGCTAATCACACCTTATCATAAGGAAAATTATGCCTCCTGAGATATTTTATCATTAATTGGGACAGTTGTGAAAGGAGAAAATTATAAAATTTTATTGTGTCATTAGACTGATTGTGCATGTATCATGTATTGGGCATGCAGTAAAATTAAGTGTGAGCGCTCACAGTCACGTGATCATGTATGGGCTTGCAGTTACGTACGTACCACCGGTGACCAGACCAAGTTGCTTTTTCAGGCTTTGATCGTAAAAAACAATAAATTAGAGAGTATATGGATGGATGAACGGAGAGAGGAGCATGATTCAATAAGCTGGTTTGTACCTTATATATTGTGCTGTTCTGTTCTTCGATTGTATTGTATTGGGTTTCACTTTCATAAGACAAAAGCAGAAAGGACTAAGGACTGAGGAGGTAGTGATTATCTATGATGACACGCAAGACTTGGGAGCCAAAAATGGGTTCCACTTCCACAAACAACATCTACAATATTTACATTTACATTTACATGGTGGGAAATCTATGGCTTTTATGAGATTTGCACTCATTATAATTTGGAGGGTTCTGATTGGGGGAGTGCTTCGGAAATCATTACTTGTTGACCCTTGTTTGCAAGGGTTGTTTGAAAATTTGAAATGCTTGGGTGTCTGTCTTCATATGGGCTCCAATCACCGCCATTCGATTTGCATATATACTTATTCTAAAACTGCATGTAAGCAATTACTCGAAGCTACACTACTACTACTACTACTACTAGAGGGAAATTAATTGACTGATCAACCGACAATCTTGTGATGTGAGGACCATGATCCATACAGCAAAGCAATAATAATATAAATGAGTTGTGGTTGAATTTTGGATGGTGTTGGTGGCATGCACACGTAATTCCATGGAACAATAAATGCACCAAATCATTACTCCAACAAAGAAAGAAAGAAAAATTAAAAAGAGAGAGAGAGAGAGAGAGAGAAGTGGGCTTGTGGGGGCATGGGCTTGTTTTGTTGTGGCATAGTAAAGAGATAGAGTTAATATTGGATTTTCCCTGTTTTGATCATATATATAATTATAATAGAGTAGGGACAAGTGAGCATAAGATAGATGGGCAAGGTTTGTTTTGTTTTGAGTTTGGGATTTGTTTTTCCTAAGCAAAATATATATATATATATTTAAAAAAAAAAAAAAAAATTGAGGAAGGAAGGTATGTTTACTATAAATGTATTTGGTTGTGGTCCTTGTGGACAAGGAAGAGGGATATTTGAGAGTGGTGGTGTGGGGTGGGGAGTTTCCCAAGCCAAGAGAAGGAGGAGGAGGAGGAGAATAGTCAAGAAGAGTAGTGCGTGTGGTGGGGTCCAATCTCCACAAATATATTTATATATAAATGGTATACGTACATCCCAACATATCCCACATTTATTTCGCACTGCTCCATTGCTGCTGCCTATGATTCCACCCTTCTCAATGTTGGGGACATAATATATATATATATGTTTCAAAGGAGAGAGGAGATTATATTAATTTGAAATGCGAATGAATGAATGAATCATGGAACAAAACCACACATCCCATCCCATCAAATCCCATTGCGGGCTTGCGTGCTTATTCTTATCACGTGACCACCATTGATAGTGTGTGACTATATATAATTAAACACTCCCTATCATGAGAGCTACTAGACTCGGCTTTGTTTTTTTGTTAATAATTAATTTCACTCACTAAATAATATAGCACCGGACCCATCCATTCAGATAAATACTGGTAAAAAATTTATAGATTATATTTCACATTGGACTGACTGTGGTTGATATTTTTAAGTCTTTCACCATGTGCTTGCTCCCATTATATTCTGGGGGAGGAAAGTTCTATCAAGTGATTGTACTTTAAAACAAACGTTCGATCAATTGACTTTGAGTTTGTTAGGGAACCACAATATCGCCCTTTACAATCACTCTAAAAATCAAGACAATGTGATGACAAATTCTAAAAAAAAAAAAAAAATTGAATACATATTTCTTATCACCGATTGATTTTGAGGTGGAGTAGCAAAACTTATGGGGGATTGTTAGCCATCATCGCAGGGTAGAGATTGTTAAGGGGGACCACAATTTTGTTCCTTACGTCCACTCCAAAAATAAACCCATGAGATATAATGTTGAATGCTATAAAAAAACTTAAGTGTGTCTTCTTTATCATCAATTTTTTTTTAGGTGAATGATATAGCTCACAGCTTGAAAGACTTGAACCATCAAAAGCCAAGTTTTTTAATATCTGTTAGTTGTTTGGTAAGTTCTTCATCTTTAATAGATTGATATCAATGATGAATTGAGTTATATTGTTTTTAAGAAAATAGCTTAATAGTATTGTTCATTAGCTTTTATGAGTAGAACCAAGATTCGAAACTTTGAATCATCCTTCTTCTATTGTTGTAACAATAGAATTAATAATAATAATAATATTTAAGAGTTGGGTTTTGACTTTTGATGTTTAAACTTTTTCAAAAAAAAAATAATAAAAAAAAATTTGGGGGCCAAGTAAACAAATTTATTTTACCTACATAGTCTTCTAGTTAATAATGGTTCAATTTACTCTTAAAGGTCATGGTCCCATGGAAACAAAGTTTTTCTTCTCCTATAATTCAATCTATCTAGAATAACATTAGATATTTTTATTTTTGTTGAGAAAAGGAATAAGATTAGAATTATAAAGCTTTGATTGTAGCAATGGAGTTTATCGTAGTGTCGGAGCATCTTGAGAATAGACACGTTAAAAGCCTTCCTTCAAGGTTCATAAAATTAGATATCATATCACGTATATGGTAGGTAAAATTAAACAGTTGCTTTTGCCGAAAAGAGAAAAAGGGAAAAGAGGGCCCAGACATGCATAAAAAAAAGCTACTGTTGTTTTTAATTGATGGACTGGACTGGCCTGGCCAGCCCATGGGAATGCAGTGAAAGAAACAGAAATCGAAGTACTGCTAGCTTTGCCTCCTCATACTCATATAGTCTCATAGTCTCATGGTCTCATACTCATAGGGTATGGAATGGTTTTTAAACTTAATTAAAGGGGTTTTCTTTTCTTTTCACTAAATTACAAAATTTGGCCAGGCAAAGCTAATGATAACAATGACATATGGCCAGCAATAGCAATAATGGTTTTCGATCTTGTTAAGATTATCATAATTAATTAATTAATTAATGTAGGTTAATTATTTATCTATCTTTGAATAGGGTCGGCTAACGCACGCGTGTAACTCCATCCGATCCTATTTTTTAATTCTTCCTTTGAGTCATTCTTTTGGTCTTCAAAATGTATTATTATGTTTATTTTTATGTGTTTGTTTTGTTGTTTGCAGCCTGAAGTAATATATATTATATAGTGTTTGTAGTGGCAAACACTCTAATGTCCCACTCAATTCATACAGACATAATCAAAATTAAAGGGCTCCATTCTACTCGATCTATGATATGTGTGCCTAGTAGATCCTACTATGAAACCCACTCATTGCTACATATCTGTAGGTTAAAAAAAAATTAAGCGTGAACTGTGAAGTGAATTAGCATGGATGATGATCTGGCAACTGTTTTATACAAGTTTGCACCTGCCACTTTCATAATGCACCAATAGTTATGTAGTGTCAACACTCAACACTCAACACTCAACACTACTATATATATTTATCTAATTAAACCAGTGCGAAATAAGAGAAAAAAATATAAAAAAATAAAAAAAGAAGGAGAGAGAGGAGTGGATATTTAGGGATATTAGCATATATCTATTTTTGTTTCTGTGTTTAGTTTGCAAGGGCTGAAAATAACCATTATGTGCAGTGTGGGCTGACTCTATTTTGAAAACTCAACTCATTTTCCTCCCATTTAAATATATATAAGATATGGTGCATGGGTGAGTAAGGAAAACACTTCTTACATTTTCCTTTCCTAGCCTCCAACCAAACAATATATATTTTTATCCTCCTCTCATTTTCCCCTTTTTTTATATTTTTATTTTCTTTCATTTTGTCTTCTCTCAAACCAAACATTAATTATATTAGTACTCAGAATGATGTAGCAATAAAATAAATGCCAAAAAAATTACAATGAGAAAAGGAAAAATATTAATTATAACGTTGTTCTTTAATTATGTGTCACTACGACCATTATGAAACAATGCGCATGCATTACCATCCTTGTCTTAAAATTAAATTGTCACATGCACTGATAAAATAAAATAAAAAATGGTCAAATGCATGTATTGTGGAATATCGAATTAGTAAGGCATAGGCCAAAAGTTTTGTAGTTGAATTGACACATTCTCATATACAAAGTGCTTAAAGGTCTAGAGAGAAAAAGATTCGAACTGCGAAGTTAGCAGCATGTTGTAATTATCTCTAAAAAAAAAATTAATAAGACATAGTTATTAGCTATAATCTATTGGAGGAGAAATACCTGATACAGTCCTACAATGAATAAATAATTAATTTCATATATAATGCTGTCATTTTCATATATATGAATATGGTTATTGTTTACAAAATGGTCACCAACAAATGATACGACAGCCTAATATATAATTTGTAGCATAATGAGGTTAAAGCAAGCAGGGTGTAACTTTTCATTGTTTCACTATTAACCTATCATTATCACACATGTTGCTGTAATCACTAGCGGATACTAATCAATCTTTTCACTAAGCTACCACTGCAATCACAATCATCAGTCATCACCACTATTACTATTACTTTAGGTGCTATAATTCAATCTTTTAGGGTGAGGAACCCCACTATTGGCTATTCAGTTTAGGTTCATGATATAAGCATGAGTATGAAGTTGCGTCAAATTCCCTCTTTTCTTTCAATCGGTCCCTCCTCGCCGTCCTTTTTTTATAAAGGAGAAATCTAGAAAGCAAAAAAAAGGTGGAATTCGTGATGTGAATTCAATTCAAGTTCAAGTTCACGAACAGGAATTCATAATTCCTATAATCATTTGAGTGATGAGTTTGGTTGTTAGTGTGTGCAGATAGATATATGGATTAAAAACCCATGTCATGTTGCTGCTCCACCTGGCCGGCCTAGACTACTGTGCATGGCAAATGAATCGGGATTTACTGATTCATGTCAAATCACATATGTTAACTTAAAGTTAGTGCTAAATCTTCTTGCTTTATATATATAAATTGTCTTTTTATTTGTATTTTTTTTCACTTACAAAATAATTAAATAACTTGATCAGTGTTTTCCTCTTTTCCTTTCAATATAAATAGATGAGAACACTTAAAACTAAATATAAACAATACATATGTATTATTGACTTTGCAGTCTAATGTTCATTAGTAGAATAATTTCACTCAAAAATAGAGAAAAAAATCTGGACAAGGTAAAGGATTCTTCATAATAGCAGTATCTTCATCACTATCCAATATTTTCAAATTTATAAATGCAAATGCATAGTACTTAACAAAACAAAACAAGAAAACTTACAAAATGAAAAATAATAGAACTTGTATTGGCACTTGAAATTTGAAGTTTGATTATTGATACTATATAACTACAATTCTATCAAATTCTGAAAGGATTTCAAGAACAAAACAATAATCAACATTATTAAGTAATCTTATAATAAAAAAGTCAATGATTTTTATTAAAAAGTGAATAATATCTCATAGGAAATAACTAAGACTGCAAACATTACACAATTTTTTGGCAAATTTGACACACAAATACTTTCTACATTCTTGGATGGGAAATTCCAACTAGTTAGTTCATAAGAACAGTATTAATAAGTGTTAAGCATTAACCATCCTCATCACCCAACTGAATTTGTATGACTCGAGATCATCTCCTAACACACTGATACCACCAATGATCGATTGGATCAATCTCCCATTCTTGCTCTTGCTCTAATCCCATTAGGGCATCCAAGCATATATCTTTTGAATTTCCTTCCACGATCACTTTTCTATAGGCTCCGTGTCTTCCATTTTACAAGATGAAAATGTGCATTGGATGATTGTAAAAAAAAAAAAATCCCCATCATGACGTAAAGATCAGGCAAAAAGTGAACTTTTAAGGCAATAAGTTGTTTAAAGCATTTGCAAAAGTTCAACCAATCCCTTTTTTCCAAATTTTGATTTTTCAAATATTTATTTATTTATTTCTCTAAGAAGCTCACTATTCAATCTACTTCCTATTATGATCCTAGTATTCCACATGAATTAAGTATAAGTTAAGCCACATGTTTATAAGTTTTTGGACACTCTCCCCTTACAAACCGGTTTTTAAGTTCTACCCCTGGGTTCCTAACATTTGGTAATCAAGTCAATCGGTCAAGTCTCTTCTAAACTCTTAGACACTCTCTCCTTGTAAGCTAATAGTTTACTATAAGGATATTTGAATAAAATAAAGAAGAAATAAAGAGTTCTATTAGAAACTTTAACTGATTGGAGCAATAATTAAGAGGTGGACTAGAACTAAGCTCAATTTTTTGGGTTGGTTTATTCATGTGTTGATGGATTGTGGTTTTTTTAATTATTATTATTATTATTATTTTGAAGCTTAGGTTAGATCGGGTTTGGATTGGCAAAATTTTCACTCAATTAACCCAACTTTAACCCATGCTACTAATAGATTTAAAAATATATAATTTAAATTCTGTTTATTTGATTTATTATGGATTTGTGGTTTTATTTTAAATTTGTTATTTGATATTTTTGAGACTTTTTAAAAGGATTTTGATACTTAGTTTTAAAAAACTTGATTATTTCGTCTAATTGTGTAAAATGTAATAAAAAAAGGGTCATAACCCAACAAGTTAACCAAAACAAACTCGATTTACATGGTTGGGTTTTGGTTGAAGATTTCTCAACCGAAAAAAGTTAGATAGGGTTGAGAAATGCCACAAACCCAATACAACCAACCAATGCACACCTCTATTTAGAATTTGGTTAAAAACCCAAAGAAATCATTGAAAATGCTTTGTAGTCTACGGACTTCATTTTGACAGGAAACCCTAGAGGGGAGGTTCAATTCAGGCCCATCCATTGCTCTTCATTTAGGGCCACACCAGCAGAACCCAAAAGGTTCTAATTAATTATGACCCCCAAACTCAAAGCCATGTGCAAAGTACTGTATTCATAAATACATAAGATGAGATTAAAAATGACAAATTTTAAAACTTTGTCACCCTGCTAGCACATTACCCTCCAAGTCCAACAAAAAATAAAGCCTTTTAATTTCAGGTAGCTCAAGGATAAATAAAACTGAGGAAAGCAATAGCAATAACAATAGCAATAGAAATAGCTAGACGAGTGTGACCCTGATGAGAAAATGAGAAGCTACAATATTGTAGTAGTAGTAGAGCAATAATGATCGTAGATACTGATAGGTGTTCATTGAATTAGGTGCGCTTGTTTAAGTTGCTGCAAATGACTAACACTACAGTCGTCTTTTTCCTGAATATTCGTTTTAAGAGGCTTGAGAATTCATGTCATTTTCATTTTCGATGTGGATGTCATTTTAGTCTTTTCAATTTTTGCTTTCCGACAATGAGCCCAAAAAAACAAAAGACATAATATATAGTATATGTGTTGGGCATCAAAAGGCACCAAACAAACAACTTTCATCAGCTAACCAAAAGCAAAACGGTCAGAACTCAAAAAACACAAAGTACTTTCACGTCTCCTTTAATCATCATCCCACCAACCTCGCTTTTCTGTCAAAAGCACCAAGGGCATTTCAGTCCCAACATACTTTTTAAAAAAAAAAAAAAAAAATTAAACCCCCCAAAAAAAAAAAAAAAAAAAAAACAAAACAAAGGAATTTGTCTTTTACTTGTCATGTTGGGCCCTACAAAATATCCAAATTCCATGGACTAGTAAACATGTCTGTGGGCCAATTATATCCGTATAGCGAGATGGGGCTGAGTTTTAGTTTCACAAGATAGCTGGCTCAGAATCAGAATCAGAATCAGATTTCAGAATATATATAATTATTCGCAAATTCTGCTTTTGTTGACCATATTTCACATTCAGTAACAAACCTTTGAACCGTTTGTCGAAAAAATTGAAAGCGAAATTTGGGATATTCGTCAAAGCTTAATACTACTTTGTGTTCTTACTCTGGGATGGAATACTGAATGCTAGCTATAGCTGAGCTGTTGCTTAAGTTCCAATTCTTCAATCATGGAGGAGGCGGAAAATTTTGTGACATCATTTTCGTCAAAAGTGTAATATATTTAGCTTTGAAAGCGCTTCGCTTTTCACTTTATAATTTTATTGGAGCTGACAAAAGTTTATGGTGTGGGGCTGGGACCAGGACCAATTTGGCATTTCCGATTTCTGATTTCTGATAGCTGCTGATATGTACAAAGACTATGTCTATGACCTAAGTAACCTTATCCTTTTTGCCTTTTTTGACTGCTATACGTCGGTTTTATTATGTATGTTTATTTTAATTGCTAACTGTATATATTAACCTTTAAAATTCACTTAACTTTTGGTTGTAAATTACAATAGTATATATGTCAACATTATTATTATAGTATTAATTTGTTTATATTTTATAAAACCTCTGGTCCTCGATCGGCCTTATATTTGAAGCATGGATTAAATATTGTAAGCACGGTAAATCAAATATTTTCGATGCTTTACTTCTAAGTTCTAATCACCCATCTTTTTTTTTTTTTTTTTTCTTTTTTTTTTAAATCAGACAACAATGTTAAAGGATATACATTTTGCGGTGTTCAAACTGTGGATGTCTAGATTTAGAGTACCATCTCGACTGCTATCTTACATGTAGTTTTACTACGGGAGGGCTTGCTAGAGTCAATATATATATATATATATATATATATGATCCAAATTAAATTATAGGTTTAAAGGTACACATATACACTGTTGTATATTCAAATTTTTAAATCTTAACTATGAAATGAACTTGAAATTGGAGAGGATCTTGTTTCATATAGAAATTAATAGCTAGGGTTTAATTTGTGTTAATATTTGACATTGAGAAAGAGAAGGAAGATACCCTCTATTACCATAGTGATTAGTGAGATGCTAGCAATTGCTTTTGTTCTCACTGCATTTAATTCGAGTGCCCGTATTCTAATCCTTAAAAAATATTAATTAGAATTTGTGGTGATCGATTTCCATGCACGAGTATAAGATTATTTACATGAAAGAGAAATTATAGAAAGATATCTAAATTGGTTTCATCATTTCATAAATGGAACTTGTCTTTGTTTGAATAATTGGTGACACTGACTAACGATTGTTTACATTACACTAATATTGCCCACAGCTACAACTATATCTAAAAAAAAAAAATAACGAAGACATGTATAAAGTATCTATATATAGTGCCATTTTCTTTAATTTCTAGGACATTGTATATTTGTATTTCTGTATTTCTAATGATTTTTTTTTATTAATCTATAATTTGATTCATATATATTAATTAGTACGGTTGCTGCGTGGAGTATGCATATTTATGGCTTCCATGGATCATTAAATATAAAGTCAGCACGGATTAAGGCAGCCCAAGGTGGATTACTTTCTGGCCTACATATTACTATGATTAGGGCTGAAACTCGGCCCAAGTTTTGGTTGGACTTAGTTCAGGCCTACTGCCTCAGCCTAAGCGGGATTTAAGGTATGCCCAAAATTCTTTACATATAAGATTTATATTGCACGTAGTACTAGTTTTGACATAGTTCAATATATTTATGGTTTTCTTCTTCTTCTTTTTTCTCCCTTCGTTTTTTCCACAAAATTCCAAATGTTAATTTCTGCAAATCATTAATGAGGTTGGCTTTTGAATACAATATGTGCAGCAATATTCTATAGTTAAGTTAATTTGTGTTGAGGGCCATTTGTGATAGCTTAGGTAGACAGAAAGAAAGCCCAAATAATATGGACAACAAGGAATTGACAAAATAGATAGCAAAAAACCATTAGGCCCAAACGGCAGGAATAATGGATCACAGGCCCAACAAATAAACAAATGGGTCTTGAAGAGGCAAGTGGGCTCAAAGAAGCCCGGAAAGAAAGAAATAGCATCCCATGGGCAGCGTATGAGGTAGAAAAGCGAGAAAGGGCCGCCGCAGGCCCAAGGCAATGCAAACTAAGAGAGTAAGGGGTTTATAGCAGGCTCATGAACCCCAAGAATGAGAATAAGGTTATTGGGTCAGGGAAACCCTATGAAGTTAGTAAAAAGCCCATGGGAGTGTGGAATTAGCAAATGGGCCGAGGAAGCTCAAAGAAAGCAAACGGGCCATGGATGCCTAAAGGAAAGTCCAAAGGGACATAGGAGCCCATAAGTAAAAGCAAAACAGTGGCCATGACAAGCAACTGAGAAAAGGAATAAACGGCTGGCCCAAAAAGATGCCCAGCAGGATTAAGTTATTACGGCAGGAATAACAGTACAACGTTGCAAGAAATAAAGAAAATCGAGAGTGGGCCAAAGAAATGTAAGGCCCATCATCAGACAAAGTCCAACTCTTGAATGGAGCGGGAAACCAAAGAAAAGCCCACATAGAAGGTCAGAAAACACGGACGGAGAGTCTCCAGACCACGGCAAACGCATGAGCAGCAGGTAGACTTTTGGACATATCTGAAAGGAAAGCACGCGCAAGGCCCAGGCACCACCAACCTGTACCCAGCCAATATGGGAGGTGGTGGGGCCATGGGCTAGAGGTAAGAGGTAAAGGGGGTATGGTTTGGTGGTGGGGAGAGGGGAAAAGATCTATTTCGCGGCTCCTGCCCAAGCCCTTTTGGGAGGTACGTCATGCTGGGATGACAGACCACCCAAAAGAGGCAAAGTTGAGGGGGGAACCGTTAGGTGCATGCCTTGAGGGAAAGAGAGAGAAAACAAACCTGACTTTGTCTAGCAAGGGTGAATGTCGCACAGACTTGGTGGTCGGCAAGTATGCCCAGACCAGACAAAGGCGGTTAAGGGGCAAAGTGGTAAAACATTGGTCACGGCAGGCACTATAAAAGGACCCTTGTCGTGCCCTGAAAAGTGGACCGAAAAATAGAGTATTCACGGAGTAAAAAAAGAAAAACGGAGTAAAAAGAAAAGAAAAAAGATAAGAAAGAAAACTGAGAAGAAAAGAGAGGAAATTGAGGAAAAAAGGGAGATAGTTCAATGGGCATGCACCAGTAGGTCGGTTTCCCTCTCTCCCCCTTCAAATCCTGCCCTCTTCCAAATCGTAACAAGAATTCCTTTTGGGCAATAACCATTCAGGTCCGACTCCCTCAAAGCCATTAATCCCCATGGCAAGATCTTTTCCTAGGAGATTATTTGCATTGAGAGGAGGCGTTCTCCCCTCTTTGGTTTTGCTTTGGCGGACCAAACTTAAAACTTGATTTATACCCATTGTTGATTAGTTCATATTATTTTCTTTCTCCTTTATTTTCTCTGTGAATGACATTATCACGACTGTAATCATGTTTTATAAGTAGGGATTACTTAGCCATTTACTTAAATAGTCAGAGTACTCTGTTTTAGTTATTATTATTATATCTGCCTGCCGTAATTCATCTGAAACAGTTCTGCTTGCCATAAGCTCACTCCTGGCAGACAAGGCATAGTTTGTGCACAAATCGGCCTAAGTTGAGTTACAATTGAACCGGCCCCAACTCCCTTACTCAGAAACATTCGGGCCCATTACTACAGTAGGCAGCCCAACCCAACGCACAATACACAAAAAAGGCCCCTACAATTTGTAAGGCATTCTTCTAAGTTATTAAGATCTTCTTCATTTGAAATTGATTAATTTCTTGAATGTGAATTTATGATTAGTCATCTACAAATTCAAAAGTATATTCAGTACTGTCACGTCATTTAAAATCTCAAAATGAAGTGATAGTCTATGCATTATTAGATTAAAATATAATCTTAATCATGAAATAGACTCTCTCTATTTGGAGAATGTTATTACAATTTTAAGACCATTTGATGAGTATTATTGCAAAGACATTAACAATAAGGACATTTACTCAAAGATGTATAGAGATAATTATTAATTCCACAACAAAAATACTTCCTTTGATGCATTGCAAACTCTATTTGAGGGTTTGGTTAATTAGTACAACACCAATTTCTTTACTTAAGTAATGTGTTGTGGACTTTCAGTACAGTAGTGCTTCACTATTTTACTTTTTATGGAAGGAATGATGAGGGTTTCAAGTTGAAAATGCTTTAGATATTTCAGGATTATGTACCTGACCAAACCTTATTAAAATTTACATTCCAAAATCCAAACTCATACAAAATCTTATTGAATTTTAGAAATTTCATTCTAAACCCATCCCATTTATATTTGAAAAAATCTAAACTTGTTCCAAACCCAACCATTTATCTTACCGTGAGTCACATTTTGAATGGATCATATTGGAACATAGAGGTATATAAAACCTAAGAATTTGTAGATTTTCTTAATGATCAATGGACCAAAACTGCGCAGAGATGGCCAGGTATCATTGGCCACTGACACTAACAATTTACCTGGTTTTAGAGACTCCATTGATGTTCAAAAGCAAAAGTGTGAGGCGAAAGGTCTAAACTCTCAATATATGCATAATCAATTAATAAATCATTTAAGTCATGAGAGTGATCACTCGTTCTTTTAAAAGGCTGTCATCAAGAACGGACATCATAAGTTGAAACTCTAAAAAAAATAAAAAAAAAATAAAATAATAATAATAATCATCATGAGAGTGATCATGTGGCAGCTGGTTGAGTTTTTATCTAGCCGAAGTTGATTACAAGATTGAGAACAACACTGGGCAGAATTAATTCATGTTTATCCAACTTTAATAAATTTATGCATGGGGTTATACTGATCAATGTCACTTTTTCATCTTATTATTTTAACCAAATATTATGACTCATTTCCCATATATAAATATCTTTATGAATTTGTTGGTCAGAAAAAGGTAAGTTTTGTAATTATTTTAACCCTGCGTTCTTGATGTGTATACGACATTGAAAAGAAAGATTGCAAGTTGCCAGATTCCCCAAATTTCACAAACAAATTAAACCAGTTGTGGTCTGACTCGTCTGAGTCTGAGGCTTTTATGCTGAGTGCTATGGCCATTGCGGCATTGCCCAATCCATACGCTTAATTAGCCCGGCCAATATAATAATTATTATAATCATATAATAATAGTAATTCTTTATTATATCTTAACACACAACACAAGCTTTATAAAAAATCTAGTTCTTTTACGTTATTTAACTCTCATAATCGAGAAGTATGCAAAATTATTACAAGTGGATTGAAATCCACTTTTTTCTTTTTCTTTTTCTTTTTAATGGGAAAAACTGGATAATACCAAACACTAAGACAAGAAGGCTTTTGATGACTTTTCCTAGGTTATGACAAGTGATCTTATCATACACACTAATTTTTATCAACTTAAGTAATTTTATACAACAACAATAAATATTCAATATTTCAATAATTATTAGGAAAATTTCAACGCAAATCTTGATGTAGTGATAAAAATAATACTGATGCTCAAGCTGTTAGTCCATTAATTAATGTTATTACTATGAGAAACCCTCGATTATGTAATGGGTTTCAATCTTATCTCCACCTTCCCTTATATAATAATTACCTCCCCCTTTTTTAGGGGGCGGTTTCTCAAAAAAAAAAAAATATAATAATTACCTAGATAAAAATGGTATTGATGATTACATGCAGAATTTCCATGTAATTCAGCGCAGGTAAGGTTTGAACTGGCAAATAACCAATGAATGATCAATTTCCATCACATTTTCCACGGGGATTAGGCTAATCAAATGCATGCACCCTACACTTTTTGTTAAAAGTTAAAATGAAGATTTTTGGGATTTGTAGGATACAAACTCTCCGTTTGACTTCAATACAAAACAACATTATTATTGGAAGAATTTAACTACTACATCATAATTGTTGTTCAATTATGAGTATATTATATATGGGTAAAACTTAGGTACAGTACTTTAGGTGCAGTACCTTAGGTTCCCTTCTTAAAACGCTGACACGTGTCTCATTAACATTTTCATTAAACGGCGTTAAAGACCAACTATCTCCAGTTTGAAAATTCATCTGAAGCACGAACCAATTTGCACAGGACCCAGCATAAAACCATTGAATTATTGAAACCCAAACATAGACAGTAGACCCGTTAAATTATTGAAAGAAAATTTAGCATAGAAAAGGTAGATCAAAGAGAGAGATTACAAGATCTAAGAGGGTTAGAGAGAGGGAATGAAGTGGAGATAAATCAAGATGAGAGAATGAAAGAGTAGCTGATCCACCATGGTTAGCTCCCTCAAGCTTCTCTCTTAGCCCAGACCCAAAACAGAACAAATCGGTGAATAATAAAAAGGAGGAAAAAAAACATGAAAATAGTAAGATTAAACTAAGACCCATAATGCATTATTGAAAAAAGTTGAAAACTTTGATTACTGGAGAGTACAAACTGAAGCTTCGCGGTGGATTTCTTCATAGGGTATGGGACAGGGAAGGTTAAAGAAATCAACTTTCTCTTCCTTTGTGGGCTTTGGATCCTCCTTGTGCATGTGGGCTTTGGATCTTCCTTTCTTTGAATCTAGTGCTGCCATTGCTCAGTTGTGGTGATTTGGTTTGCAGAGAGAAGAGCTTGAGAAGCCGTCCATGGTGGGCTGAAAGACCTTTGGCATTTTGCGTTTCTTTGATTTCAGGGAAATAGATTTTTTTTTTTTTTTTTTTTTTGGGTGATTAACGCCGTTAGCTATGGTTATTAAATAGACACGTGTCAAAATTTTAAGAAAGGAACCTAAGCTACTGCACCTAAGGAACTGTACCTAAGTTTTGCCCATTATATATCATATATAATAAGAAACAAATAATAATTTTTAATACATAACAGCTCCAAATTTAATAGTCTCTACGCAAAACTAGCCAGTGAAGGTTGAGGCTCATGATTTTTTTTCACCCTTTCAAATTTTGTTATGTGTTTTAATGATCACCGAAAGCCACATCACACATGAGATATATTAGTCTAACAAATTCTCGGTTTACAGGTTTATTGACTAAAAGATAAACACAAAAGATCTCAATTATTATAGAATGAATGAAAAGACAGTGTCTTTTATTTTTTATAAAACTTAATTTGCACTACCACTCGATAAAAGTAATAGAATATTCAAAAGTTTATTCCACTCATTTCTTTCGTATGCAGTATGGTAGCTTATGAATATATAAACACCAAATAATGGGTTCTGTATGTAATCACATATATTAATTTTATATATATTGCATGCTGTGGGGTCCCGATTTGTGGCCCAAACCCAAAGTATAGGATATCTCGACCCAATGAGCTTAATACAATAAATTTGTAGAGAGTGGGTCAAAGAACTAGGTTCAATAGCATGTGTTGGGCCTTGGGCCTTATTCAAGGACACTTTGCGGTCCAAGGATAGATAAACAATAATGAATATATAAAACTCAGAACTTCATGAGCGAGCTACGAGTGAGAATGTTAGGGAAGGTAAGTCGAGGAGGAGTATCTCCTCGACTAAGCGAAGCAGAGGTCAGAAAGATTGTCCTGTCATCTAGGGTGACATTCTGAGAAATTCTATTGATAAAGATATACGTTATGAACGTACAGGACAACTGGGAGGTGGGAAATATCTAAGAGAAAACTGTTTCCACTGCATTGAATGTTCTGCAGCTAACCCTCTGACTGCATTAATGAGAAAGTGATACCTGAACAGTAGTTTTTAGCCTTACAGCTATTCTTCAGAGATTTCAAGAAGGTGCTGATGTGACAGGGATCAACACCAACATTTAATCTACACGTAAGGGGTAGAGATGAAGGCAAATGGATAGTATAAAATAGGAAGAAGGCCATGAGGGAGTGGGATCGAAAATTAAAGAAAATAATACTGTAGCACTAAGGAACTGTACTTGTAATCAAATTCAAGAAATATATATAAGAATTGATCTCCTCGGATTGTACCAAGGACTATTTTTCTTCAGTAAACATTAGACTATCTCTACCTTATTGTCATTTGGATCCATTACAATTGCAAGCCAACTCATTATAACCCAGTTTTTCAACCCACTCTCTACAAGTTCATTGTATTAGGCTCTTTGGGCCTAGGTCTTTTTAACTTTTAGGCACAGGATTCAAACCGTGCCCTTACAATTATATATGTAAATCCTCCATTAAAATCTTAGTAAATCACAGTCACTTTAAATATTACTATATATAATTTCATATTTAAACACAATTATAATAAATGTTTAATGCTAGAATATATAGTGTCATATACAATAACAAATGTCTATTCACAACTACCATAATTATTAAATTTAATATTTAGACAAAAAAATGAACGAAAAACAAATTATATTATGTTTAACTTGTAGCTTTATTGACACTTCCTCGTATAAAATGGTTCAAGTTGCAGAGTTAGTAAAATATTGTAATTGTCTTAAAAAAAAAACTTGTCGCCAGTTACTATCCAGTTACATATGTCATATATATCTATCTACGAATGTGAAATTTTTTATGCATATGTCACATCTTAAAAAAAAAAAAAATTATACTTAAGTAGTGTTCGTTTGGGGACAACTTATTTAGCTGACCTGAAATTGATTTTTTTTATTTTTTATTTTTTTTTCTGAAAGTACGGTAGAGAAAACTAAAAGTTAGCTGAAATAGTACAATATGACTCATAAATAGTACCAAAAAGTATAATAAGACCTATAAATAATAGCAAAAATAAACGAAATAATAAAAAAAATTGATTTTTTCAATCAATGGCAAACTCAAAACATAGTATAAAATAATTTCTCAAGACTTGTCAAGATATTAATAAATTTAGCCCGAAGGTCTCACACGATATATTTTAGTCTTTAGCAAATTAACATGATACCTAGAGACAAACATCCTAATAAAAAAGAATGAAGAAAGAAATTAAGTGTGAGTTTGGATTGCGTTCCAAACTCATCATGTTTGGCGTTTTCGTTTAGTTCTGTGTACGGTTTATGAGATTTAGCTGTACGGAAAAACATAAATTATTCATTATTTAAAAACTGTTCATGGGACCCACGGATACTATTTATCATTTAAAAATTATTTTACTACAATATTTTCATCAATAAATTTTTAATTTTTAACAATAAACGGTATTTAAATAGATTCTAATATGCCCTTAAGACCGAGAAAATTTGTCTTAAAGAAAAGGTAGCATGAACGTGGATGTGAAGTTGGCAAAGTTCAATATGGCTAAGGAAATTAATTAATTAACTGCGTAATACATGATGTAGGTTTGGTTGTACATGTTTGATTTGTGAATTTTGTCCCTTTTTTTAATCGCTGCTTCACAGACAGACAGACAGACAAACAGTATCTTTGAAAATTCAAAGAAAGAAGATTCATGGAAATAGATTTACAATCAGCCAGGGCCAACCCTCACCCACCTTCACCTTCCTCGTTTGCACGTACAATGCAATCCTATACTATGGCGGCATTGATTTGGGCACTGCCCATTTCTATAATTGGACCTTCTTTTGTGAGTGTGAACTGACGATAAAATCCTTGACTTTGCCTTTTATTTTGGTTATTAATAATAAGTCATTAATCCTGTATTCGTGTAACCATATATAGCATATGTTAAAATTGAATTTGTTCCAAACAGTGAAAAGCATATGGGGCCATTAAGGCTATGGGAAACTTTGGTCTTATTATTCTTAATTTGACCTCTTTTTAGCACATTGAGTTCAAATATTTCCAATTGAGTTTTTTTTTTTTTTTTTTTTTTTTTTTTTTTTTTTTTTTTGTGGAGAAGAAGAGTATAATAGATTGAAATTTTGGTTGGCTATTTAAAAGACTTGGTTCTTTTTCAATGAATTGGAATCTTATTTAAAAGGTTCAACTAGAATAACCCGGACCTGCTTAAAAGAATCCAATAGCCAAATTATAAATTTCTTATAAATTCAATTATATAAATTTTAAAACATTATACTAATGTGCTTTGGATTAACTGTTTTTCCAGTTGTTTATTAATAATTAAGCTAATTGGCTCAAAAAAAAAAATTAAGCTAATACTCTTTTCAAGAAAAAGATAATCTAAATTACCTTACATTTAATCAGTTTTAAATATGTAGAATTCAAACTATTTGTAAAAAATTAAATATTTTTTCTGATTATTATTATTATTATTACTATTAAACAGATGTGAATTACCAGAAAAATTTTCCTTGATTGTTTCCAATCCGAAATCAAATATGTTTTCTTTGTCAAAAAAAAAAGAAATGTGTTTGGATTACAAATTATAAAGAAGGGTAATTTTGGTTTGTAGTTCATAAAAGTGTCATAGGACAAACCAATGATTTGGGTGCCCAAATTGGTATTTAATTTAATTTAATTTATTGTGCGAATTCCAAAAGGAAAAAGAAAAGGTGTCTAGGTTCATCCCCCCCTTTCGCTTTCAGCACCAAAAATCCAAATTTTCTTTCTCTTATTACTTCCTATAAAGAGTACCCTCCCTCATTCTCATACTCAGAACTCATTCTTCTATCCAACTCAGAAATTTATCATTGATCCACAATTCCACATCACTCCACCTTTTTTTGTTTAAATTCAAAAATCTCCAATATTGTATTTGTACCCACTAAGTCACTAACCTCCATTATTAATTTAAAAAATTAATACTTTAACAAAAACATCCACTCATTAGAAAAACAGAGAGAAAAAGAGAGACAGAGAGACAGAAACAGAGAGAAAGCCATTTTGGTGAATGGCTTCCATGGCTGCCCTCTTCATCAAAACTCCATATCCCTCTCACACTCACTCCATCACCAAATTTCCAAATACCCATTTCGCCCCTACCTTCAGAGTCTCTGTTTCCGTGCCTTCGGGTCGAATAAAACGGAGGCTCCGAGTTTCGTCCGGCTTGATTGAACCCGACGGTGGGAAGCTCGTGGAGCTTCTGGTTGATGAGCCTCTCAAGGATTTAAAGAAACGAGAGGCTTTGTCTCTGCCTAGAATCAAGCTCTCAAGCATTGACCTTCAATGGGTCCATGTACTCAGCGAAGGTTGGGCAAGCCCACTCCGTGGGTTTATGAGAGAATCTGAGTTCCTCCAAACGCTTCATTTCAACACGCTCCGACTCCAAAACGGGTCGGCCGTGAACATGTCGGTGCCGATTCTTTTGGCCATCGACGACTCGCAAAAGCACCTAATCGCCGAGTCCACCAAAGTTGCTCTCTTTGACTCTAACAACAATCCGGTCGCTATTCTCAAAGAGTAAGCTTTCTTTTTAATTTTTTTTTTTTTTGCTTTTGCTTTTTCCTTTTTAGAGCTGAGAATATGAGGTTGTTATTGTGTAAATGGAAATGGGATGTTGATATTTTGATTAATTGTGTTGGTTTTATTGAATTTTTGATTGATTAGTTTGCTGTGCTTTGAGCTATGACTTATTAGTGTAGATGGTGTGAATTTTGTTATTAATATGTGCTTTGGATTTAATTTGAGTTTAATAACAAATATTTTGATTTTGGTCATGTGTGGAGGTAAGCTGCTTTTTGATATATAGTTGTTTGCTTATGTTTTTGATTTCATTTGGGTGTGAGGTGAGACCTTAGTAACTGTTGAAGCTTATAAATGCATGGGCTTTGCTGTTCTTTATTTGATCTACATAAGAATTAAGAAAGAAAACACAGAGAGAGAGAGAGAGAGAGAGAGAGAATGCTTATAGGCCGCTAAACCTTAAGTCTAGTCCAAAATTGCGTTCAGTCGTTTGTCTTTGGTGCTATGATGATTTTGACAGTTTGATGACTATTAAGTATGTGCAACTCATATGGTTCTTCCTTCGTCCTCTTCTCCCGTATTCCTCTTCTCTTTCTTTTGCATGAATATATTGGTTTAAGAAAATACAGTATGTTACTGTCAATGTGTTTTTTTTTTTTTTTTTTTTTTTTTTTGGGGTGCTTTTTAATTGGAAAGTCACACATCCACCTTACTTCTACAGTGCGGAGGTGCTATTTGAGTTAGAGTACATTGATGTGTACTTTTTTTTATTGGTAAGTTACACGCGCACCCAGTGGTTTTGAACCTACGACCTCACTCACCCCCTAACATGTGCAAGGGAAGGAGGCACCAGTTGAGTTAGAGCTCATTGATGTATACTATTTTTGATGTTATTAATGCATAAATACGATATAAATCATTTTTTTATTATTCAATTCAGTATTAAAAATTATAAAGAATTAAATTTTATAGCTATTCGTTATAACATATACAGCTATTTTGGGGAAAAAAAAAAATTTCAGATATGTTCCTGCCTTTGTTGGTTTTATTCCCTTTCGAAGGTCCCACATCAGTATATATGAAGCAAGAAGCAGGGAATTAGATGTACTATAAGACATAAAATCAAATTAGAAATTTCAACCATGAATCTAGACAGCAAAGTGTCCTTGTTCCAAAAACCTTTCAAGTGAACATTTTTATGGCCATCTAGATTGAGTTTGACCAGTGTAATAATGTTATGTATCGAAGCAGAAGCTAGTCTTTTACTGTGATAATATTATGTCTCAGCTATTTTGGTCATTTGTATTGGTTGAATAAAATCATGAAAGCATGAAAACAATAAAATTAGGACAAATTAAGTCAGAGAATCGGTATTGCTTTTGCACCCGCAATGACCATTTAGGTTCCTTTTCTTCGCTTTGAATTTTCTTCATCAAAAAGACTTTTATCTTTCTTTTGACTTGTATTAAGTTGTAATATATGTTGTCAGTCAATTTGGTTAAAGTTAGTAAATGTTTTAGTTTTGTGATGATTTTTTTTTTTCTACTGTAAAAGATCAGTATAAACAGTTATATTGTTAAAAATCCACCCCCTCCCCTTTTTTTTGAGTTGGTCTGCCACATTACATTTGATTGAGCTCTTTATTACTATTAATTTAGCTCTTCATATGTACTTGATATTTCCATATATTTTACACTTGGTTGATTTGTTTCTCATAAAACCTGTTTGCACTTTTGTTCTGAAGATGGCATATACTTAATTTGTTTTGAAAATTGTATGGTGTTTGATCTGTCTTTTTGCTGAATTTGTGCACACTTCAGTGAATGGGATGGTCTTCTTTGGTTGCCTGTTAATTGCTTCAAGATTTCTTTCCCAATATGAGTAATTTCATACATTTAGGCATTAAATTGCATTTATATTTTCATATCTCTCTTTCCTTGTAACATATTAATGATGTTTGAAACCGTAAGTGAATAGTTTAAAAAGACTTTAGGAGTCTTAGTTGCAAAAGGGAGTTGTAGGTACTTCAAATTTAAAACCAATTGTTCGAAATTTCTCCATTCAGTGGTGCTTATCATACATAGTCCAGGAGAATTTGACCAGACAAAAATGATTTGAAATTATGATACATAGAGATTAGGTCCAAACATGAAAAATGCTCTGTACATTTGAAGTGAATCAGCCCCAAAAAGGGGTGGGTTATCAGAAAAAACTTAGCAATGTATCAATTAGATAGCTAGAAAACAATATAAAATAGATGGGGCAGTGGTCCCAAATCTTTTGGTAAGTTGTTTGTCTGCCAGTTACAATGTGGAGTTTCAGATCTTATATTTTCATCTTCTTTATTAATTCTATCCGTGCTATGGACATTCTTACGAAGATTTTGACAACAGAATTGAATATTATAAATGGTCTTGGATTCAAGCAATGATATAAAGTCACTGCTATGATTTGTTTATCAGATACCAAAACTTATAGAATTTCATAAATTTGTGTGGTGCCAGTTCATTCTAGTCAGTTGCTTGACATAACTTCTAATGTCTTCTTGAAATCATGGCCTTTCAGTATTGAGATCTACAAGCACCCTAAAGAAGAACGGATTGCCCGAACATGGGGAACCACTGCCTCTGGCCTACCTTATGTTGAAGAAGCTATAGCAAATGCTGGAAACTGGCTGATCGGAGGTGACCTAGAGGTTTTAGAACCGATCAAGTACCATGATGGCCTCGATCGTTTTCGCTTGTCTCCCTCAGAACTCCGTGAGGAATTTACAAGGCGCAATGCCGATGCAGTGTTTGCGTTTCAACTCCGAAATCCTGTGCACAATGGTCATGCTTTGCTGATGACTGACACTCGTCGTCGACTACTTGATATGGGCTACAAGAACCCCATCCTCTTGCTTCATCCACTGGGGGGCTATACAAAGGCAGATGATGTTCCACTTAGTTGGCGAATGAAGCAACATGAGAAGGTGTGTATTCCACTATGATAGTTTGATTCCATAAGCATGAGATACTTGGATTTGTTTTTTGTCAGCTCCTTTAGATTAGGAGTGAAGATGTGGGGGGCTAGAGTTGTATACATTTAAATGTTCTATACAGTAGATGGGGATTTATGTAGTTTTCATAAAGATCCAAAGTGTTGAAAGGGTATTCACGCTAAAAGATCTGTATTCAATTTCCAGCCTCTAGCTAGTACTTCGTTTGATTTATCTAATGCTTCCTCAGGTGCTTGAGGATGGTGTTCTTGATCCAGAGACAACTGTGGTTTCCATATTCCCCTCACCAATGCACTATGCTGGTCCAACTGAGGTGCAGTGGCATGCTAAGGCTAGGATTAATGCAGGGGCTAACTTTTACATTGTTGGTCGAGACCCAGCTGGCATGGGCCATCCATCTGAGAAACGTGATCTGTATGATGCAGATCACGGTAAAAAAGTATTAAGCATGGCACCTGGACTGGAGCGGCTAAATATTCTTCCTTTCAAGGTATATCATTTATCTGATTGTCGATAATTTCCATTTATATGGCACTTGAAATCCCTGGTCATCATCAATTGAATGCAATTGCAGGTTGCTGCATATGATAAAACTCAGGGCAAAATGGCATTTTTTGATGCCTCAAGACCACAGGATTTCGTTTTCATATCAGGCACCAAGGTATATTTTCTAAATAAGTACTGCCAAAAAACTTTGTGATAGTCATTGAGAAAAGTGTGGCTGAATCGATATACGTATCATATCAACAAAACTTGTGTGCATTTTACAGATGCGGATGCTTGCAAAGAACAAAGAGAACCCTCCTGATGGATTCATGTGCCCAGGTGGTTGGAAAGTGCTGGTGGAATACTATGACAGTTTGGTTCCCACAACCAATGACAAAGTTCCTGTAGCTGTTCCAGCTTAGATGGATATGTTTTATAAAAATGTATGTGGCTCTGTGATTGGGAGAAACTTTAAAAAAAAAAAAAAAACCTTTTTATTTCTCCTTGCGGTTGTGGGTTCCTGACCCCAAAAAAACTGTGTCCAGATCTCTAATAAAACCATGCGAGGCACTGGTACAGAGACATGAAATTCGCCTCCATTTGTAATTAGAGCACCCGTCTTTGCATGTTGCACTGGTGCATTTGTGCATGCGGGTGCATTGTATTATATTGTGATTTGTGCTTGAAGTTAGATTGCGTGAAGCCTTTGGTGGTGGAGGAATCACTATCATCATATGCATGGATAGAAACCCCAATTGCAGATAATCATTCAGCTTTCAGAGCTGGAAACCACAAAAAGGTTTTTCAATGCTGAAATAGAGCAATTGCAGAGAGTATATAGAGGCATTGGCAGTCATTTGTTTTGTTTTCCTTGTTATTTTTCCATATGATTTCGGCTGTTCTAGATTATGATTTTTTAAATAATCAAAACCAATCTGGTTAATACATGCAAATATGCAATTAGTGAAGTTTGATTTCTCTTTTGAAATGTAAACTTTATTGCAAAGTCATTACGAAAAGTTTCTCAAAACCAATCTGGCTGGGATTATACTGTTTTCTTTTATTGGGATTGCTAGAGATGCTATACTTAAATGGCCATTCGATGCTTTTTAATTTTTATTGGGAGTGTCCACTTGGTTCAAGGAATAATCATCCAAATTGATCACTTAACTGAAATGAAATTAGCATAACATAATAGGAATCAATATTTTTATGTGGCCATGCTGCAAGTCAGTTGGCTTGGCAACATAAAAAGGCTCCAAAAGTGACATCAAATGAATAAACAATTTAGGTTAAAGTCAAGAAAAGACCGAAAGAAAGCAGGTGTCCAAGTCCCATAAAAAAGGGGTGTGCGTGTATAGAATTAAAAATGAAAAAAAAAAAAAAATTTGTGTGCCAAGTTAAATTATAGTCATCAAAGAGATATTTGATAGATCTTCTTTCCTTCTTGTGCTCTTCCCTCTTGGGGGGCTCACGGAGTACATTGCAACTATCCATTTAAATAAAGCTTTAGAGCAATCACAAAACTTGAGGGAAATAGTTTTCCTTTGTTTTTCCGTAAGATATGAAAATGAAAAATCATATATATGCTCACAAAGATCTGAATGTACAACTACATAAGACTGACTAAACGAAAAATGCATCCCTTTTATGAGAATGCAAAAATTGATTATATTTTGTTATAAGGAAAATTTATTAATCAAGAAACGAAAAGAAACAACAAATAGTACACGGAGTGTAACAAGATTACAAAAAGTGCAAGATCTAGTAAACTAGTAAAGGAATGACCACTCAAAGTAGCCATCCACTCATATAAAGTGTGTAAGAAAACCAGCTTCATCACCATCATAGGTCGCTCAATTCCTTCAAATGTCCGGAAATTCCTTATAAATTATTTGGCCCATCCAGATGATAGACTCTTGGAAGCCTAAGTGGGTTTGTAAGTCTGGTCCTGGTCCACCCGGACGAAGGAGTAATATAGAACAACCATTCTATGGGAAACCTTTAATGAAGGCAACCCACTATTAATCTGGAACAAATTGAAGAAAATGAACCTAAAAATATCTGTTGTACAATATAAGTAATTTTTTACAAACATTGTTACAGAATCATTAAAAGTCGGTTAAAATGAATATTCCACATCTGTACAGAGGCAAGCCAAAATTCCCAGACCCAAGCTTGGTTAATTATTTCTATCTAGACTTGGAAGTTCAAATTTTAAAAGAAAATGAAATGAATTAGGCTATTGGTGTTTACACAACTTAGAGCATATATCAAAATAAGAAATTGGAATCAAGGAGATTATTAGAATCAGTAAACCAAACAAAAATGCGATTAGGTGAAAGTTTCTCTTCCAAAGAAATATCAGTGCAGCCAAACAAAGCAAATTACATAGCTTTGTATATGTTGTTAGTAATAGTAGGTAGAGTTTGAAGAGAACTTGTAAGTAATAGGAAGGTGAAAAACACAATAGTTTTGTTTTAAAAAAGAATTAATAGATGATGATATTGATAGTCTTACAGAAATGAGAAGAACATTCGATCCGTTTGAGTTGAGTTGGATCGAATCGAGGAGGAACTAGTGGAGCTATTGGCTATGGGCTATGGCCCATCACATTCACACACAAAATGTATGCAGGATATACTTTCTCCCTAAACTCTCTCTCTCTCTCTCTCTCTCTCTTTTGGTGCTTTCGCGAACCGGTTGCCGAATTTTATATCTACCTTAGTAATGGGAAAGAGGACCTCTTTTATTCTATTTTAAGTTAAGTTAGTTAACGGATTTCAGGCATCTGTTTTAGGAAATATTTCTAAAAATATTTAATTAAGAAAAAAAAATGTAAGATTTTTATATTGGACAAAATTTAGCTATAAAACTAAATGTAACATAAAACTACAAACTTACTTATGAAAATAAACATTACTACATATTTTGAAAATTTAACAGTTAAATTGCATATTCTTTACTTTTTTTTTTTTTTGTTGAGAAAATTGCATATTCTTTATACTCTTAATACATAAGTCAAATTTGTGTCAATCGGATATTATTTACTATATGATCTATAAGTTTATATTTTATACATAATTTTAAATTACAAAAACTTGCAATTTAAACAATTTATTGATAACATAACTATTGGTCTTTAATTTTTTTAGAAATTTTGTAAGTATGAAGAATATAAGAAGAAGATGTGATCTAATGGTAAATTTGTCAAAATTCACCTTTAATAAGAAGATATTGAGTAAGGTTGTAGCTTAAGTTGTAAGTGTAGTGGGCCTTTTTGTGGTTAAAGTGGGCTGGGCTACCTCCTGGGGTATTGGGCCCGAGTGTTTTGAGTAAGGGAGTTGAGACCAGTCTAACTGTAACTCAACTTGGTCCGGCTTGTGCACAAACTATGCCTCCTCTACCAGGAGTACGCTTACGGTGGGCAGAACTGTTTCAAATGAGTTGCGGCAGGCAGATATGATAATAATAATAAAATCAAATACTTGAGATCTTTATTAAGGTGAACAGATAACCTTACTTAAGAAAAAAATAATCACAGTTTTAACAACAATTATTTTATAAGGAAAGTAAAGGGGAACAAGTGGGTAGTATGTGAGTTGATTGAGAGAGTAAATAAATTAGATCAAGTCTGATCCGCAGGACCAAAACCAGAGAGGGAAGAACACCTCTTCTCAAAGTGAATAATCTCTCAGGGAGATCTTGCTGTGGAAAGTAATCACTTTGAGGGAAGTGGGCCTAAATGGTTGGTACACAGGAGCACCTTCTGTTTTAGAGAGCAAGATTTTGAGAGGGAGAGAGGGAATCAATTTATTGGTGCATGCCTGCCGTTATAAATCTCTATATTTTTCTTTCCCTTTTCTAATATTCCCCTTTTTATTATCTTTTTTCTTTCTTAATCCTTGTTTATATTTCCTAACTTTCAAGTTTTCAGTGCCGTGGTGCTTATTCCCCCCATTGTTCCTGTACACGGCAAGGGCCTCTTTATAGAGTCTGTCGTGACCGGATTTTACTATTTTAGCCCTTAACCACCTTTGTTTGATCTGGGTGTACCTACCGACCACCACTGGCCAACTGTATGCCACTCTTCATTGCTAGACAAAAGAAAACTATTTTATTTGTTTGTTTGTCGTGACACCCTTTCCTGCTACGGTATGAGTGCCTTCTTTCTCCTTATCTCTCATGGCATGTACCTAGTGGTTCCAGCTCAGTTCAGCCCATTTGGGTGGTATGTCATCTTAGCAGGACACTTCCCCCAAAAGAGCCCTAACAGGAACCTCAAAATAGGTTTTCCCCTCTCCTCACCGCCAAACCATGCACTCTTACCTCTGACCCATGACCTCATCGTGTCCTGTATTGGCTGGGTACAGGCTAGTGAGGTCTGGGTCTTGCACGTGCCTCTCTTCCATGTATGTCCAAAATCTACCTGCTGCTCATGCGTCTGCCGTGATTGGTTTGCACAGTCTGCCGTTTGTTCTTGACCATTTTTCTAGTTTTCCTTTCCTTTATGGCTTGCCCTATTTAGGGCTGGGCCTTGCTTAATGGTGGGTTTTGCTTTTTCTTCAACCCACCCTTCTTCCTACTACTATCTCCTGCCATACCACTCTATCATTCCTGCTGCGAAGTTGTTTTGTTTCAATTTGGCTGGGCCCTTTTGGACCTGCTATTTATTATTCCCCTAATGGCCCAGCAAGACCATTGGTTTTTGTGTTACATTACTAGCGGGCTCCTGTGTCCCATTTGTTTTCCCTTGGGCGTCCCGAGCCCGTTTGCGTTCCTTGGACTTCCTCGGCCTTTTTCCTAACTTCGCATTACCATGGAATTTTACTGAATTCTTTGGGCTTCCCCGGCCCAATTATGTTATTCTTCATCCTTGGGGTTCATGGACTTGCCATCAACTCCTTACTTTCTTTGCTTTCATTACTTTGGGCCTGCCACGACCCATTCTCACTTTTCCATATCATATACTGCCTATGGTTTGCTTTTTCTCTCTTTCTGGGCTTCTTTAAGTCCATTTACCTCTTCAAAACCCATTTGTTTATCTCATGGGCCTGTGATCCATTATTCTTGCCGTTTGGGCTTAATGAGTTTTCCATCCGTTTGCCAACTCCTTTCTGTCCGTGTTGCTGGGCTTCTCCCTTCCACTTGGGCTTCCGAAATGGCCATCAATAGTAAGCTACAACCAATTTTGTATCTAAACTTTATCTTTTTATATTTTCCATAAAAATAGTATCAAAACTTTTTAAAAATAATCTATTAACAAATGCTTTTAGAGTACTTGTTAATTAGACCAAAATCTTATGGTACAGGCAAAATTTGAATCTATGTTCTTTATTTGACGACAAAAAAAACTTTACTAATTAAACTAATTAAAATTCACCTTTCAAAATGAGCACCATGCTTTTTCCCAACAAAACCTAAGACATTGCAAGAGTGCTTGGTTGGAGGTCAAGAAAAGAAAAGACAGTAAGACGGTAATGGAGCATTTGACCACAAAAGTCATGTTTGTCTATAAAAAATGTCTATTCAAGTTTTTTAATTTGTTTTCTCTCTTTTTGAAAAAGTTTAGGGATAAAATTTTTATCACGATTTTGATAAATTGCTTGATTGTAAGTGATAAATGATTACTTTATTATATTACAAATTGCTTGGGAAGAAAACCAACATCGGGACATGGAGTAGACTTGGTTCTACCGTTCTACTATGAAATCTGCGAGCAAGAGCAACGGCCAAATCCATCATCTCCAAGAAATTTTACAACTTGCTGAATGCTGACTATGACTAATGAAGAAAAAAATGGTGGATTCATCCAAGGGTGATTATCCACTACTTACAATTAACAACTTTAACAAATTATGAGAAAATTTGTATCCATAGAACTGTCATGACTCATGAGTATCAAGACTTAACATTGTTTAAGTTGGAATGAAATGGAATCAAGAAATAAAGTCTCAATTATTTTAAGATATTGGAAAGAAAGTATTATTTTTGAAAAATCAAATATAATTACTCTAATTTCTTTGTAATTTCAAATTGTCAATATAATTTATTTTATTTTATATCCCATGTATAAATATTAGATTGCCAATATTGAATATGTTAAAATATATATATATATATATATATATTAAATGCATGAGCAATTTTATAGAAAGAAATCCAACAAATTTTACTAAGACAAATCAACAACAATCTTTAGGAAGTAAAAACTTTTTTTTTTTTTTTTTTTTGAGAAATATTAGGAAGTAAAAACTTGAGAGACAAATTTATATCAGAATTTTAGGTCGATATTTCTCAACCGCTTAATAAGCTACAGTATTTGGAGCTCTTTTATACTTGTGATGCAAAATTATATCACCACAGGGGGGGAAGAGAGAACAAAAAGAATTTAGGAAAATGTAAATAAAATTACATGGGATGTTCTAAAAGCCAAAAAAAGAAAGAAAAAAAAAAAAAGAGAAAAAAACCCAACTCATAACAGTTCCATTATCTTAAAAAGGCAATGAGAAGGATGCGTGGTCTAAATCAGCAATTACAAAACAATTGAAATGCCTTCCTTTTTGGGAGGAAGCACCACATTCTTGTTTCCAGGGAATGCATTCCGAGAGATGTCTACCAAGGCCTTGAAACTATATGGTTCATGCATAGACAGTTCTGACAAAACTTTCCTGTTCAGTTGGATGTTCTCTTTCATTAGTCCATGCATGAAGTTTCCATAATTAACCTGATAAACACAAACAACAAGAAAATCATAATCTCACCTATGAAAAAATATAATACAACAAAAAAGAGCCAGTAAAATCAATGTCTACCCAATTTATTCAAATATTCGCAAAAAATTTGAAAACCACTCAACAGAAAAGAATTTTTCCTTTGCAGACAAGAAGGGCAAGATCTACATTTGAGCCAACAGTGAAGAACCAGGGAAAATTGGACTTGTCCACAAGGTTACATAATGTTTCTCCAGCTCATTACGGTAAGAGAAGCAACCATTGATATATATATATATTACACAAAAGAATTACCAATCAAAAAGAACCATAACCATAACCTGTTCATTCCATAATTCACAACTTTCTCATAACATCAGTACACCAAACCAACATGTTAACCACACTACTTTCTCATGATCATATTCACAGAAGAAGACCTTGATCCATGTAGAAAACCTATTATATAGGGGTGGGACCATATTGGTCCACTCCAATTTCTCATATGCCATATTCCTTAAATCAGGCCTTCACTCTCAAAAGGACTCAAATCATGGTAGCAGTTGTTGTCACACCACAGAAGACACTATGAAGCGGTGTGCAGCTTTTGCAGTTTTGAAATCTTTTCAAATCGTATAGCCATTTGTAAACGAAAGGCGTTAAATGCTACAAACCCAAAATCCCACTAGGCAGTTATAAAGCAAATGGAATGAGAAATGAAAAAAAAAAAAAAAAAAAAATCCATAGACCACCATATCAAGAATTCAGAGAGTAAAATCCAAAAAACAAAAGCTTATAAAACAAATATTAGGGAAAAAATTTCAAGTTTCAAAACCACAACCATAATGCCATCCAAAACTAAAAATAGATGGACATTTAAATAAATAACCTTAATGTAAAAAGACACACACACACAGAGAAAAGTCCAAAGTTGGTAAAGCAGACCTAGCCAAAAAGGAAAATCAAAGAAACAAACACAAACATAACTAAACCAATTAGAAGGGGATTGCAATTTGCAAATCAATATGGTCTGAATTTCTAAATAAACCAAGCTAATAACAGGGCATCAAATTTATAGGTTTTCAAGTTTCCAATGAGCTTAATATGTCAACCACTTAATCTGATGCCTCTATTTAGACTCAAATCTTCAAATTTATTGAATTAGGCAATAACAGGCCAGCCCTTTAATTCTATGCTAGATGTTCGGTCCATGATGGCCAATTAGGATACCTGTTCTATTAGCTTCATTAAGCTTTCATTATAGATCTTGCTGCCAATGAGTTGTCCAGTAATGTGATAATCTTTTCATCCAACTCGTTTTGGAAATAGTTGAAAAACTACTATCAGGAAACCATCTCACCCATGGGGAGCATACCATGAAAATAAAGTCTTTATATGCAGGAAAATGGAGCAAGGGTAAATCCACTCATTCATCAATATACACACATTCCATATTGCACAATTCTGACGCATATTAGAAGTCTCTGGTCTCCTATTCCAGAAAGTTTTTATTACTTACATCTAGGAAAATTAAGTGGAATGTGAAAAATGAGCTGACAGTTTCTTTAGTGTGAAACTTTTTTTCTCATGGACAGAATTAGGGTGCTAAATTTTGGATTCTTAAGGATCAGCTCCCCACCCCCCCTTTTTTTTGTTCCCAAAGTTTTACAATTTGGAAAGTTCAATTAGATGTTTTAAGCTGATGTCTCTTCCAATCAGGTTGCCTATTTAATAGCACCACCATTGGGTCAAATTTATCATGATAAATATAAACTTAAATTATTTCAGAAACTATATATCTAATTATATATGCTAAAAAGAACCATCTATAAATAGGAAAAAAATAAAAAGATAACAGAGGGTGAGTGGTATTACCCATCAAGAAAATAATTTGGATCACAGCCTTCTAATAACCTGTCCAAGTTTTCTTTAATAATAATATACACCAAAAGAGGTTGGACATTGGTGTAATGGCAAATGCCCTTTGCCCAAGTAATGCGTTATGGGTTTTAGTCTGAGAATCATTCTCTCCAAAATTGGGGATAAGGTTATCTACTAACCACCTCTCTCAAACCCCACAAAAGTGGGGAACCTTATGCATTGGTACAACCTTTTTATTTTTATTTTTTATAATATTATACACTAGAACTATTGAAATTATACATTCATAATTATAGAAGAGTAGAATCATTTATCATAAGGGGGATATACTAGAACGAAGCAGATATCAATTAGGTTCACCTAAAGGTAAAGGTACCCGTAGCAAATATCACAATTCGCAAAGGGGTAAACTCTATCATTACGTGTTCTGTGCAAATGGTAAAACAAGTTCCCATTCCAATTCCGGTTTGCATATGACAATGATTGATGTTTCAGAATTCATCAGGTCAAGGGTTGGCTGTTTTCTTATTTTAATAAAATTTTCATTACTTATAAAAAAAATACATCAGGTCAATGCTTACAATACACTAATCAACATATTCATTTCCACATAAAAATGAGTAAATACTTTAATTCATAAACTAGATTACTAAAGGGAATACATATATTTTCTGTAACTCTAATACAACTACACAAGTATCAAGGACATTAGGATGCTTATCATTTTACTCAACAATAGCATTGAGATCACCATCAACAAGAAAATAATCAGCTACTCAGGCTTTAACAGCTTGTTTGTGATCAAAAGGTCCAAACAACAATCAAATAGATTGAATGTATCTAGCTTAACACAAAACACAAAGCAGTCCAAATTAAATCTACTAACTTATAAGCCATTTAAAATCACTTGCAACATTTTTTTTTTTGATAAGTGTCCAGGTGAAAATAAGATATTTATACCTAATAATTGCAGGAATTCCCAAGCAGTTATTTTGCTTGATAAATATCATGTCAGTGACTTCCCAGTTCAATCAATCAGTTTTTCAACATCATCAGCCTATCAACTTGAGAGCTTCAAATCCAGCTCTAAATAATTTATTTTCCAACTTTTTCATCTCCTCAATCATAATACATACAACAAAACTAGTCCATCTAGGGAAATAAAAATGGTCTCTTGATTTCTCATATCTCAACACGTACTCTTTCAATACAGCTACATGAATATATTCAACTTGGCCCAACAAAAGTAAGAACAGAGGATGCTCAGACATAGGATTTTAGAAGGAAGATCATACGCTGGCAATTGTTGCTTAGACACTTGATTCGTCGTCGCCTCAACCTATACATATTGTAATTCAATCCAAAAAAAAAAAAAAAAAAAAAACCCACCATTAATAATCAAATATATATATAAATTTGTACTTTATTGTATGAAAAAATATAATAAAAACTAGCATAATCGCACGCGCTACCTTTTCGATATGGCCTTGAGGAAAATAGAAAACGAGTTCTCCTTGACGAGGAACAGTGACCAAAGGTCCAGCACAAGCATGCCATAGCTCCTTGTATATCGCATCCTCTGAATCTAAATCATACACACCGAAAATGTTACATTACAAATTCAAATGATTAATCAGATTGCAAGTTGATTCAAAATTCAAAACCCTTGGAATTTAGACCAAAAACTTTACCGGTGACAGGAAAACTCGAAGAAGCCATTTTTCTCTCGAAGAAAATTCAACATGTAAGAATCAGGCCTTATTGTATGATCGATCTGTTCTTACTTTTCGAATGTGAGTTACTGAGTTTTTGTTTCAGATTATGGAGATTTGATTAGCTTTCAAGTGCCCCAGTTCGATCTATATTTTATTGTTCCGTATCTGATCTTTGACTAGTAATGAGCTTTTTTTTTTCTTTTTTTTGGGTCAAATTCTATTCGAGCAAAAATTCTCTGTGGCTCAGCAGTTGATCACATTACATCTTTTTTGCATCTGCTTTTGTTGAGCATTATTTTTTCTTCTTCACCCAAAACACTCCGTATTACACTTTTCTGGATAATGTTTTTTTGTAGACGGTTCAGTACTGAGGAGCAAGTGTGGTGGTCTTTGAAGACTGAGCTGACATAGGCAAGAGAGAGAGATGTCAAGGGAGTTGGTGGTAGGACTTTGAATGATGGTGCACTTTCTTTATTTCTGAGTGTGTGTGTGTGTTTTTAATTTATGAATTTTAGATGGCTTTAACATAGGCAATAGATTAAATTCATTGTCTAAAAATTACCACTAGAATTATTGGCTTTACATAGGCAATTAACAAATATTGGGCTCTTTCTGAAAGGGCATCTTGAGAAACTAATAAAATGTCTTGATGACAAAAGGCCAAGCAATGAGTTTTGTAAATTATGCTACCTTTATATTGCCTTATAATTTTTTTATTTTTTTAATCTTTAGTTTAGAAGGCATTACTTCTCTGCAACAATTATTTATTCACTGTTTTCATTGTTTTATTGTTTTAACTCCATAAGGCCCTATTTGACTAGGCTAGATAAGTTCTTTTTAAGCATTCAGCTGTTTTGATGTCCTTATATTGGTATTAATTAGATTACCAATTTAAAGTGGAGTTGTTAAAACCTGTTGGTCTAGATATTTATTTGGGATCTCTTTCAATACAATCCCTATTAAGACAGCCTTTTTTTTTTTTTTTTTTAATTTTTAAATATATTTTATTTTATTTTATGGGTCCTATTAAGACAACATTGATCCTGCATTGTCTCACATTTTAGCATTATAAGGTCTTGGAATCTCCCTTGGGGGCAGTTGCGTGTCTAACATGTTTGTGTGAGAGAGAGAGAGGCTTATAAATTAGCACGTGGGTGGAATTTACACTACCAAGAACTATTAGTTCAGTTTATTGTCAGTGTGAACTAGATGATTCTTTTCCTTGGATTTAAAATGATTTCTTGTTCATTTACTTTGAAAATTTTCAAGCATGGAATCCTAAGTTACCTCTATTTAGGATTCTTCCTGTTCATCCTTGGCTAAGTTGCCTTGGTAATGGTGGAAAGAGAATTCATAAAGCCTACTATGTACAAACATCTTTGAAGACATGTTTGTACAGCTCTATTATTTAGATACAATTATTAAACATTGCTTTTCATGTGTTTAAATTTTGGGTAAAATACTATTTTGGTCCCTAAACTTTATTAAAAGTTTGTTTTTCATCCCTAATCTTTAAAAAGTTCTTTTTTCATCCTTAAACTTTGTAAAGACTTTTTTCAATAGCTTAGAGACAAAAGTAGAAATGAAAAAAGAACTTTTTTCAATAATTTAGGAATGAAAAAAGATATATTTTTTTTTAAGTTTAAGGATAGAAATAACACATTTTCAATAGTTTAGGGACAAAATACAAACTTTTCAATAGTTTAGAGACAAAAAACGAACTTCTTAAATTTTAGGGATGAAAAACCAACTTTTGGTAAACTTTTTCTAATTCTTTGTTCCCATCAATGCCAATGAGAAATGTTCTCGAGGCTTGAAGATGGGTTTTCTAATTTTTTATATAATTTTTACATAGGCTATAAGTCATCTTCATTGGGTAGGATAAGAAAGAAAATGGCGGATGAGAATCAAGTGATTACTTGCCACACTGTTGAGGCTTACGAAAATGGTATTTTGACTACTATTCTTCGTTTTTATTTCTGTGTGTGAGTGTGTATTGTCATTAAAAGGGCTTTTGTTAAAAACTAAGCCAAAAATACATTTATACACACACAAAAAAAAAAAAAAAAAAAAACAAGGAAGCCAAAAATACAAAGTGGGCATAAAATGTAATAGGTTAAGCAGGTATCAATAATAAAAAAATATATCTTCATTGTAGATGATTGTAGGTATTTGATGAAGAGCTTCATTTAAAGTGACTGACATCATTCATTATGGAAATTTAACCTTTGGGTTAATGCATTAGCAAAACCTAACTACTTTGGTTGGAAAATTATGATTTTTGTATTTACTCTTGGGAGATTTTGAACAACAGATTGTATCTTTAAGTCATATATAGGTTCAAAGAATCAATATTAGTTACATAGATAAACATAGATTGTATCTTTAAGTCATATATAGGTTCTAAGAATCAATCTTAGTTACATAGATAAACATTGATCGGAGGAGTTTTTATAATTCATTTGTTAATTTTGTAGATTATTTAAGTTTTCAATTGTAATAAAAATTTTATATGAATGTGATTAGCTACCTTTGACATTTATTTTTATTTGTAAGTGTTGTAATAAGCGATGATGATTCAAATGGAAGATCTTTCTTCTTCTTTTTCTTTATTTTATTTTATTTTTGCAATCAAAGAGAGTAGCACGTGCCACTGCTACTAGTTTCTTTGTAAAAAGCTCGTTGGAGGAGTTTATGAGGTAAATGAAAGACAACCACAAAACAAAACTAGTAATAAAGATGAATTTGGGCCTAGAAATTTAATACAGAAACTGAGAGAAAGTTGATTCCTATAATTAAGGCTATTTTGCTAGGAAAAAAAACCCTCTTAAATTCCTGCCACATATACAAATTAAAAGTTACAAAATACCGCACATTGCACTGCTTGAGGCTTTAAATTTTATCCGTTTACTGTGCCATCTACATAGTTCAAAACAAAAACACAGTTAAATTGAAAGCGACTGAGGGAGAGAGTCTGATAAACACACAGAGAGAGAGAGAGAGAGAGAGACACAGAGAGAGACAGAGAGAGAGAGAGACAGAGAGAGACTGAGTCGATTAGGCACAGAGAGTGGAGAGAGAAAAAACTGAGAAATCTGTCCACCAACTGTGTCAAGCTGTAAGACGGTCTAGGCCCCTGCCACGTCAAGAATAAACAATGCCTCTGATGGGTTCCTATTCTTTCTCTAACTTTTTTTTTTCCCCACAAATTTAAAGTTAAATTAGTTTTGTTATATGTTTTCAAATTTTACAATTGCGGTTGGATTTTTGTTCCAGAAATTAGGGTTAAGGAAATCAGAAGTATGATATGTGACTATTTTTATTAAATATTTTCGGTAATGGGTTTGTTTGAATTCTTCTCTTTTGGATTAAATCATTCAATTTCTTTCTCTGCAGAAATGAAGTGGAATCTTTCTACAATCTAGAGTCTCTAATTTAATCAAAGAAAAGGTACTAATTTCTTTTCCTAATATTCTCTTCGATTATGGTTTGCTGTCAATTTAGGAATTTGGATTCATGACCCTTTTCCTCTCTATTTGATAAAATCAAGGAGAACCCCTCACAATATGAAAATCCTACCTGAGTTTTAATGGCCTCTTATCTGTTCTGTTTTTTGTAAGAAGGGGGGGGGGGAGTGAAATTGTGGGATTTTGAAATCTGATAGTATGACTTTCTTTATACTAAGTTTATTGCTTTGTAGATTTTAGTTGATTTTTTTTTTTAAAAGAGACTTTTTAAGTCTTGATTTTGTTGTTTTTGATGTTGGGTTTTAATGAGTTTAAATTGTGAAATTTGAGAGTATAATGTTCTTTGTACAAAGTTGATTACTTTGTAGGTTGTGGCAAAGATTAATTTTCTAAGAGATTCCTAAGCTCTGGTTTCGGTGTTTACAATGTTTTGTTTTATTGGCTTTGCATGTAGTATTACATTCTTGAAAGTTAATTAGGAATCTGTTTGATATTGAGAACAAATATTAAACAATAGTAAAAGGAATTGCAGCTAGTTCTAAAGTTTTGTTTTTCTGTTTGTTTCATGTAAGGACACAATTTGTAACGACCCATAATAATGTTGGGTTCGCACGTAAAAAGGCCCAAACAATATCACTTATAGAGCGTAGGTTTGAAAGGTTAGGCCTTGGTCACTGGACGGTAGTTCGGGCTGGCTCCGGTCAGCGAATCTCGTCCGAGGAGTTTGGGGAGCTCTATGCTCTTATTATTCTCCTCGTTTCTAGGACACCATGGCTGGGAGGACGGGTTGTCCCCCCCCCCCCCCCCCCTCTCACACTGCCTCTTTTATCCTTTTATACTGGCATTTATCCTCTCACCTGCGTCCACGTATAAGCTCAATTTCCTAGGACTTATGACCTGTCCTGTCAGCCCATACCTAGAGTGGTTGGGGGTGGTTGTAAAAGCTGAAGAATATGACTCTGTCAGGTGCAGAGTATTGAATGACAGTAATGGCAGCTTTCCCTTTGTCCTTGGTCGTTATACTATCAAGCATCTCCTTCTCTATTGACATTGATATTTTTAGATCTTTTCCCATACTGTTCCTATACCGTTTTTGCCATTTCTTCCAGGGGGACATCGGATATGCCGAGGACAGAATCATCTTCAGCTGCGTCTCAAGACTATTTGGACTTTTGTTACCCATCCTCGGCTCGGGCCTTGGGCCCCAACGTAAAAATGGGCTAGGGCCACAAATTATTGGGCCCCACATTTCAAATTTCAATTATGTTTGTTTGTTTACTTTGCTAATTATGGATTACTTTTGATATTTAAATACCATGAAATATCAGTAAGTTAAGGGGATAATTGGAGACTCTGTCATGTAGTCACATGAGAAAATTCAGTAATTTAAGGCTTTACATGGTACTTTACTCAATTGAGATTTTTTCTTCTAAATTTGTGAATGATGGAAGTATATGATTTACCTAAATTAAAGTGTAATATATCAAATTCTATTACACATCTTTTTTGCATCTGCTTTTGTTGAGCATTTTTTTTCTTCTTTTTTACCCAAAACTCACTGTATTGGGATAATGTTTTTTTTTTTTTTTTTTTTTTGGGTAGAGCCAAAACTACGGTTCAGTACTCAAGGGCAAGTGTGGTCTCTGAAGACTGAGCTGACATAGGCAATATAGAGAGATGTCCAGGGAGATGGTCGTAGGTCTTTGATTGATGGCGCACTTTCTTTATTTCTTTTTCTTTTTATTTTTTTTTAATGAATTTTAGATGGCTTTAACATAGGCAATAGATTCAACTGAGTGTAAAAATTACCACTAGAATGATTGGCTTTACATAGGCAATTAACAAATATTGGGCTCTTTCTGAAAGGCATCTTGACAAACTAATAAAATGTCTTGATGACAAAAGGCCAAGCAATGGGTCTTCTAAATTATGCTATGTTTATGTTGGCTTATAATTTTTTTTTTAAATCTTTAGAAGGCACTACTTCTCTGCAACAATTATTTATTCATTATTTTCAATGTTTTAACTCTATAACTCATTTTTAAGCATTCAATGCTTTAACTCTATAAGAGCATTCACATCCGGTATTTACAAAAAATTCTATTTTACCATCTCAAAACTCACTTTATCATTTATACCATACAATTTTTCAACACTTCCAACATCTCAACTTTTATTTTCTTATTCTACTCATTAAAATAATATATCTACCCAATAAAATAATATATTCCCAAAATATATCTATTCTCTCCCATCTCTCTCCTCTCTCTAATTTTTACCTCTCTTCCACTGAAACCAAACCTGGCAGAAATCACTGTCCAAAAACCATGTAGAAATCCAAACACGGCAAACCCAAACAAAACCCATGGCAAACCCACAGTCCAACGCCGATCTCCACACCACACCCAAACACCGACTACCCACGCCAATCCGAACCCATGCAACCCACGACAAGCCTAAACAAAACCCCGGCAAACCCACAGCCCAACGCTAATCTCCACACCACACCCAAACACCGATCTCTGCGCCAAACCCCAAACGTCGATCTCCACGCCACCACACTAATCTGCAACAAGAGAGAGAAGAAAAATAATGAGTAGGTGGTGGTTTGCCATGGCCGGTGATAGTGGGTCAGGCCATGGTGTGGTAGCTATGGAGTTTTGAGTTTGAAGAGAAGGAGTGAGTGGGGACTGAAAGGAGAGGGAGAATCATAGATTGAGAGATGGAGAGAGAGACGTGAGACAGAGAGAGGAATTGACACAATAAAATATTACTTTTTTGTTTTAGAATTGTGCTACAGTGCAATTCTAAAGGTAGAATTGCACTCTAGCACTATTGCAAAAAATTTGCAATAGTTGAGTTTTACAATTCCGAATGAAGCATGGTTTTTGTGTGAACATGGTAAAGTTGCTCTAGATATGGCATTTAGCATGCCCAGTGCAGATGCTCTTTGGCATTTTTAAATAGCTGGCCTATGAGAAATTAGATTACCAATTTAAGGTGGAGTTTTTGACACCTGTTGGTCGAGATATTTATTTGAGATCTCTTTCAATACAATCCCTATAAAGACAACATTTTTTTTTTCTATAGGTTCTATTAAGACAACATTGATCCTGCATTATCTCACATTTTAGCATTATAAGGTCTTGGAATCTCCCTTAGACAGTTGCGTCTCTAACATGTTTGTTAGAGAGAGAGAGAGAGAGAGTGAGAGAGGTTTATAAATTAGCACATGGGTGGAATTTACACTAACAAGAACTATTAGTTCAGTTTATTGTCAATGTGAACTATATGATTATTTTTCCTCTGATTTAAATGATTTCGTGTTCATTTACTTTGAAAATTTTCTAAGTTACCTCTCTTTAGGATTCTTCCTGTTCATCCTTGTCTAAGTTGCCTTGGTAATGGTGGAAAAAGAATTCATAAAGCCTACTATGTCATTATAATAATATACTTACTGTCATAGATGTGGCAAGTTATGTTTTTGGAGATCTATCTTTGATTTTTGCCTATCTATCCCTCCCTACAAGTTATCCATTGCAATCTTGTCTTGATTTCAAGGTTAATAACAGAGCATTATATGATTACTTTGAATTTTTTTTTTAATTACAGAGCATTTGCATTTCCTTTTCTTTTGATATGTTCTATATGTGATTACTTTGAAAGAGTTTGAGTGACTGCATCTTCTCCATTTAAATGCTTGTTCCATTTTGTTAAGCACATATTGTACAGCTCTAAAAATAGACATAATTTGCTTTTCACGTGTTTAAGTTTTGGGTAAAATACTATTTTAGTCCCTAAATTTTACCAAAAGTTTATTTTTTGTCTCTAAACTATAAAAAATTCTTTTTTCATTCTTAAACTTTGTAAAGAGATTTTTCAATAGCTTAGAGACAAAAATAGGCATGAAAAAAAATAACTTTCTTCAATAATTTAGGGATGAAAAAATGATATTTTTTTAAAGTTTAAGGATAGAAATAAAATATATTTAATGGTTTAGGGATGGAAAATGAATTTCTTAAATTTTAGGAATAAAGAAAAACAAACTTTTTTACTAATTTGTGCTATTTATTGTTTCAGTGATGTAGAGAAGGAACCATAGGAAGATTGAGTTTTAGTTCTGATGTTGCTTTGCCTTGTGATTCAGCCTGTGATAATCTTTGAATAGTCTTCTCGAGGCTTGAAGATGACTTTTTTAATTTTTCATATTGTTTTTACATAGGCCATAAGTCATCTTCATTGGGTAAGGTAAAAAAGAAAATGGTATTTTAACCACCGTTCTTCATTTTTATTTATTTTTGACAAGCTTCATTTTTATTTATGTGTGTGTATTGTCGTTAAAAGGGCTTTCATGAAAATGGCTTTTGTTAAAAACTAAGCCAAAAATATATTTATACAAAAAAGAAGAAGCTAAAAATACAAAGGTGGCATAAAATGTAATAAGTTAAGCAAGTACCAATAAAAAAAAACTTCATTTGTAGATGATTATTGTAAGTATTTGATAAAGAGTTTCATTTGAAGTGACTGACATCATTCATTAGGAAAATATAACCTTTGGGTTAATGCCTTAGCAAAACCTGGCTACTTTAGTCGGAAAATGATGATTTCTATATTCATTCTTGAGAAATTTTGAACGATAGTTTGTATCTTTAACTCATATATAGGTTCTAAGAATCAATCTTAGTTACATAGATAGATAATGATCAAAGGAGTTTTTATAATTCATTTGTAGATTTAGTAGATTATTTAAGTTTTCTGTTGTAATCAAAATTTTATATGAATTGGATTAGCTACCTTTGTGATTTATTTTTATTAGTAAGTGTTGTAATAAGTCATGCCATTTATTTTTATTAGTAAGTGTTGTAATAAGTCATGATGATTCAAATAGAAGATCTTACTTCTTCTTTTTATTTTTTAATTTTTTTAAAAAAATTTGCAATCAAAGAGAGTAGCACATACCACCGCTACTAGTTTCTTTGTAAAAAGCTCGTAGGAGGAGTTTATAAGGCAAATGACTACCACAAAGCGATAGTAGTAATAAAGTTGAAGTTGGGCTTAGAAATAGAAATAAAGGCAGAGGCTTCCTTCCCTACTTTGGTCCAATATAGTATAGTCCCACTCCCAACTTTCCACTTTCTCAGCCCACTTATATTATTATTATGTAAATACTAAACACTATCCCATATCTTCCTTCTTTCCAAAAAAAACCTACTCATATTCTTACTCATTACCCTCATCCTCTCTCTCTCTCTCTCTCTCTCTCTCTCACAGAGAGAATGGCAGTTAGCAAGCACATTGTGTTGCAGTTCGAAAATCTCATGGTGAGGTGAGTAGTACATCTTAATATCTATAGTCTCTCTGTCACAATTTCTTTTTGCTAATTAATCCAATTCCTTTTGGTGGGACGGGGAGCTCATTAATTTTGATTGCTGTGTGCTTTAATTTGTTGGCTTTCCATCCTTTTCTTGCTCAAATTCTATTAGAGGTTGTCCTGTTTGTCATTGTCTCCTCTACCTTGTAAGCATTCAATTGATGAATATATATACATAACTCCAACTCCACTCCTTGTAATCCTTCTCTTCTCTTTCCCAATATTTGTTGTGTTTATATGTTTTGTTGTCACTATTACTAGCTTTGCGCAATACTAAGTTCCGTTTGATTTTTAATTTTTAAGTTACATTCAAACATTCCCTTATATATATAAAATATTATTCAAACTCTCCATATATTTGAATTGAAATACATCATCATATACTAACTAACTACAGTACATCATACACAAACAAATGAAATATCATCCACAATCTTCCTAAAAAATAATAAAAAAATCATCTACTCAGTGACCTAGCTACAATACATAATTACAAGCAATTAGATATCAATCAACCTTGGGCTTGTCTTCAATATGAACGAAAATGGGGTTGGAAGTTCTTGTGTCTATTTCATGTTTAGGTAGCTCAGAAATGGTCTTTTCGGAACAGGTATCCACTTCACAATCCAACCAATTGGCCAAGATACTATTCCAAATCCAATGCACTCACCCCATTGCCCCCAATTCAACCTTTCTGTACCTGCAAACTTCTTCAAAAATTCTACCATCACCACCTGAAGGATTATGGTTATGGCTATGATCCCCAAAAACAACTTATTCCTATGTATCCCTTTAAACACATTCTTCTTCTCAAGCTTTCTTGCATTGAATTCATTGAACACTTGACAAAGGACGAAAGTATTGAAGATCAACGTGTCATTTACCTTCTCAGTCACACCAAAGATTGATTCACCTTTGAATTGCAAGGTTAGGAGGACGATAATCTGATACAAAGCTTGGGCTAAGAGATTTCTCCACATTATGTTGGTAATAAGTGGTTCAGTTCGACCTACTGGTGGTTTCGTCATCAACTCCTCGGTGGGCTTCTCTGTAGCAAGAGCTAGAGCACCCAATGTGTCCATAATTAGGTTCACCCATAATAACTGAACTGCTGTTAATGGGACTTCACCAGCTGAGACAGCTGCCACAAAGTTGATCACAAGGGCAGCAACATTCACGGTGAGTTGGAACTGAATGAACTTTTGGATGTTGTTGTACACACATCTTCCCCACCTTAAAACTATGGCAACGGAGGCAAAGTTGTCATCCAAAATGACAATATCTGAGCTCTCCTTGGCCACCTCGGTGCCCTGAATTCCCATTGAAAGCCCCACATCAGCTTCTTTCAATGCTGGTGCATCGTTTGTGCCATCCCCAGTGACTGCAACCACATGACCTTTCTGTTTCAAACATTCTACCATCAGTAGCTTGTCAAAGGGTGATGACCTTGCCATCACACAAATTTTATCAACTTTCTCCATTCTCTCCTCTGGTGTGTAGTTTCTGAATTCAATGCCTTCTACCACTGCTCCACTCATGTCTTGATCAAACCTCAATATTCCACATTCAGTGGCAATAGCTTTGGCTGTGAAAACATTGTCTCCAGTGATCATTTTGATGTTCACACCTGCATTTTGGCAATCTTCCACAGCCTTCTTTACCCCTGGACGACATGGGTCCTTAATACCCACCAATCCTAATAGGGTTAGACCATCTTCTTCTATCATCTTTTGCTCCATATCATGTTCTTGATCTTCTTTTGAAATTTGCTTATGTGCAAAAGCAATGCACCGGAGGCTGCTGGCTGCCATACCTTGAATTCTTTGTTCGAATTTCAACTTTTCACTATCATCTAGATCTTTCATAATTCCAGAAGCATCATAGTAACTTGAACACATTTTCAATATCATCTCTGCAGCTCCTTTCCAGTGCACGTGGATTGTATTGTCTGTCTTTCTCCTTGTTATGACTCCGCTTCGTTTCTTCTGTGAATTGAATGCTTCAACGTAAAGAATCTTATGACTTTGCGTCAATTGTTCCATTTCCATGTTTAGCTCCTGTACAGCCCATGAAAGAATTGCTTGTTCAGTGGGACTGCCTGAAAACTCAATTTCAGATCCTGAAGTAGGCCTGTAAACACTACCGGTTGTGTTTAGAGCTACTCCTTCTTGTAGCAGTTCAAGAATATATGGAGCGATTGATGAGTAAGTAGCTGGTGGAAAAGATTCTTTCCCTAGCCAAAACTTAGTCACCTTCATTTTATTCAGAGTGAGGGTGCCTGTTTTGTCAGTACAAATGGTGGTGGCAGAGCCCATGGTCTCACAAGCAGAGAGCTTCCGCACCATTGCCTGATCAGCCATCATTCTTTTCATGGAATAAGCAAGCGTAAGTGTCACAGCCAAAGGCAAACCTTCTGGAATTGCAACCACGACTATAGTAACTGCAGCAGCTACAAATCTCACCACAGCATTTAGTATGTCATCAACCTTGGTGCTGCTGCCATTGAACTCTTTATTTCCATTCTCATCTGTAGTATTGCCAGTGAAATATCGAACCAACAAGACTACAAGAACTAGGAAAGCAACTGCCAAACCAACCTTACCTATTGATGAAGTTAACTTGTTGAGCCGAACTTGTAAAGGTGTTTGTTCATTGGTATCGCGGCTGATTGAGCTCATCATCTCGCCCCATATCGTGTTCATCCCAACCGAAGTGACAAGCATCTTGGCGTAGCCATCAACCACCTTAGTACCAGAAAACAGAAATGGATGACTACAATTTACTTCTACATGGTCACTTTCCCCTGTCATGCTAGATTCGTCCACTTGCAATGAATGCCCGTCTAAGAATAGCCCATCTGCTGGAACTTGATCTCCAATCTTTAAGCAAATGACATCTCCAACGACAATTTCAAATATTGAAATCTGTTGACGCCTCCCAGCTCTTACTACTTCAATTTGGATATTGTTGCTGACTTTGGATAACTTGTCAAATTGTCTGTTTTGCCGAAAGTTACTTATGGTGGAAACAGCAATGACTAGAAATATAGCAACAAATATGCTTCCACCGTCATACCATCCTTCTTTTATTCCATTTTCTTTGATGCCAAACACGAGAGAAAGAACAGCACAGCCTAGAAGGATGAGAATGGTAAGATCCTTGAAGGCTTCCACTACAAAATGGAAGAAGCTCTTTGTGGGCGGTCTTTTGTACGTGTTTGTGCCAAAAGCCTCGTGTCGGTGAGCAATGTCTTCAATATTGCCTTGAATCCCGCTTTCAACATTGGTTTTAAGACCGGATGCCAGTCTATCAATGCCTCCAATAATTTGGAGCTTTTCAATGTTTTTCTCTTTCACAAGCTCCGTGAGAGTTTTTTGATCGATTTTTGTGAGACTCGCTTGATCAGTTTTCAACCTGTTGTCTTGATTGAGATCCAAAATTATGAAAGAATGGGAGGGTGAAATCTTGGTATTTTTCTTCTTTGATAGGGAAGTCTTGAAAAGAGATAGAAAGGCTCTATAATAATAGATGGAAACAAAAGCCGAACGCCATCTCTTTTTGGGTTCACTAAGGGTGTTTGGTACATTAAGTAAAGATTGAATGGACTCCAAGTTGTCGTGGATAATACTAATAGCAGGCATGGTTAGGGAAGCAAAGGATGAATGTACGAAAATTTAGTAGCTTACTATAAAATAATCTCTTTAAGAAAGCAAGGAATTGACAATGTAGTAATTAGAAGGCAAGAAAAGCAAACAAATATTTTTTCACGAGTAAATTATAAAAGGATGAATGAGCAAAAAGGTGTTTAGGAAATTAAAAAAAATCAAAACAAAAGAATATTACTATAGAGATTTGGTTTATGAAATAAGGATTTGTTTGGCTTAATTTATTTTATATACTTAGGTAGGCTCGTTTTAATTTTGTTTCGAAAATAAAATAAAATTATACAAATAAATTTTTTTAGAATAGGGGTAAAGTATACTATAAGAGAATTGACAATATAGTAGTAAGAAGAAATAAAATTATGGGATTCTACGTTCCCAAAATCATATATAATTGTGACAGAGAATGATATTATTAGGAAATAAAAGGAGCAATAATAATTAATGTATGTAAAAGAGAATGGAGATAGGAAATAGTGTTTAAGAAAGAATTGGAGCTGAAACCTGAAGAAGAAAATGGGAAGCAGAAGTAGATGATGATCTGTGGGGCTATCGGGAAGCAAAAGGAGTTTGACAAATGTACGTAGTTTATGGTAATTTTTGAAGGCGAAGAATTGAGATGAAATAGAAAAGGGGATAATGTTGACATATATATAGTTGTTCGCTTTGCGTGTCGGTCAAATTAAGTCTTCGCTAACTTCACGCGGTCAAATTAATAAGACCCTGTACAACCTCTTGGCTGATGTGTTGCTCTTTCATTTGGATCAGGATGTCATACGTAACTCGTACGATACGCGCCTTCGTTTTTGCAAGTCAACACGAAACCTTTCATATTATATTTGGGGTTCAAATTCAATGGTGTTTTCTTAGAGGAAAAGGAATGTTACGTGGCTTATTTGTATTAATTAATTATTTGTGTAGGCATTAAGCAATGTTTATAGTAAGTTGTGATTCATTCAAATTAGTTACATTAGAACCTCAAATTCTAACTAATTTGAAATGAATCACAACTGACTACAAACATTGCTTATACATATTCCAAAAAAAAAAAAAAAAAAAAATCAGTATTAGATTAGGAATATGTTATGACATATTCAAATAAGTTAACTTGCATTACAATTAGTTTTCTTGATAATATTATACGAAGCTAGTGTTTTTTTTAGTTGCAAGTTAGTCTTGTATAAATCCAAATGTGGACAATAAATCTCTCTCAAAAAAAAAAAAAAAAGGAAAATAAATAAAGATTAATTATGATTTTCTAAATTACTTACAAATGTTTCGCTAGTCTTACTTGGAGATCTAGATTTTTCTTCAAGAAAGCCTTACTTTTTTTCCCCTCTTAAGTAAAATAGAATAAACAATAGATTTGTCCAAAAAAAAATTAACATAACACTCACAAATCAATACATTACTCATTTCGTTAAAAGTAAACTCAGATCTTAACTCTGAAAAACCCATAGAGCTTAAGTTAGAGCTTCTATTTACCAAATTTTTTTTCTTAGAAAACGATACTATGACTTCCTTTTATGCCAATAAGAAAATTATGGTTTTTTTAATATTTTGTCACTACCTAGAAATGTTTGAATTTGTTGAAAAATATTGCCGTAGTAAGGTTCATGCAAATAAAGTGGTCAACGTACAGTAGTTCAACTTCCAAATTCAAGAGTAATAACTTCAGCCAACTTTCCAAATTCAAGAGTAATAACTTCGCCAAATTTCAATCTTTAGAGTTTAATTGGTTTTAGACTCTTCAGTTTTTGTACCCAGTAATTTCTTGCTACACAAATTAAAAACTTAGATGGATATGTGGCAAAAAAATTAGACTCCAATTGAAATCAAATTTAGAATCTAATTGAATTTGGACTCTTAGATTTTTACACTCCATAATTTACTTGGCACAAAATTGAAAACTAAATGGGACATGTGACGCAAAATTGAGAATCTAATTAGATTTTTTTTTTTTTTTTTTTAAGTTTTGGATATATATATATATATATATATTTATTTGGCATATCACAACTGATGATAGTGTTTACAACAACATCACTGTAGCTCATGCCAAATTTATTTGGCACTTAACACATCTTATGGAGGTTTTTTTTTTTTTTTTTTTTTTTTTTTTTTTTGGGTGTTTGAAGTGCTAACTGCTAACATTTTAGTATTTAGTGCTCAAGGATATATAGTTTAAAAGGAGATCAATCCAAAGGATGATATATTTAATAAATGTACATGTCTATTTAGCTTGAGTTTATTTGTTTAGTTTTTAATTTTTATGTACAATTTTTTAAAACTTCATTTTTTCTCATTTTGTCCAAATACAGGTATACTTTCCCACACTTTTAATAAAAGTTTTTTATTATCAAAAAGCTAGATAAGTTAGTTTCCACACTAGTCAATGGGAATTCGAGAAAGATTAAATGAAACACCAAATACATCCTCATAATTCAAGGATAATTCTAGTGTTATAACTTGTGGCACAACTCGCTCATGTGACGAGTTGTGGTGGGTGGAAGGGTGATAATGGGTTCATGTAGGGACACCCCTCCACCAACCACAACTCATCACATAAGCGAGTTGTGACACAAATTGTGGCTTCAGCATTGTTTGTAATTCAAAACTGGAATGTGAAATTGGCAGGCTTTCAGCCTGTCGGCCGCACATGGATTCGTGGAACCCCCACGACCATGAACATTCAGAAATTGATCACATGATTAAGTTTTTATAGATCTTTTAAAATAGCAGCAGACAAACAAAAGTGCAAACTGCCGACGCGTTTTTTTTTTTTTTTTTTTTTTTTTTTTTTTTTTTTTTTTTTTTTTTTTTTTTTTAGGCCAACGCGTTTTTTCTAAACCGTTTTCTAACCCAACACGTCATTATGGGTTTTTTTAGTACAGCCAATATCAGTTATTCCATTCCCCTTATTTATCTGTTGTTTTGTTACTTGGAGAAGTCTTAAAACTCTTACGTAATTTTTCTTTTATTCTAAAATTTCTACGAATGCTACGATTAGGGTTTCCAACCCTTAGAGCATTCCCATTCGGTAATGCAAAAAATACACAATTTGCATCTCAAAATACCACTTTATTTATTTTACATCTTAAATTTCATTCTTTATTTTACATATCATCCCATTAAAATAACAATAAACCCACCCCCACACCAACAGTCCAACACCATGACAGTGGCTAAACAGCCCAACCCCAGCCAAAAATACACCCAACAACTGCCACAACAATCAATTTAACCCAGCCAGCAAACTCAGCCATCGCCATAAAACCCAAAACCAAACCCACCAACTACAACACCGTTGACCCTCCATAGCCACAATCACCGCAACAACCCAAAATCTCAGATCGCCCACCTCCAAAACCCAAATCGTAACCTAACGACCTAAATTGCAGCCCACACATCGTGCTCCTCCTCAAAACCCAGACCCAAAGCAGTCGTGCTCCTCCACAAATCAAAACCCAAACCCATACAACCACCCTCGTGCTCCTCCATTGTCACCACCACGACCTAGAGTAACCGTTGTTCTAAACTAGAGTGTGAGTGAGGAGAGAAACAGAGTCAAACAAAGAGTGGGAGAGGACAGAGAGTGTGTGTGTAAAAGATAAATCAAATAAAATAAGAAGAAATAATGGATAGAGCTCCTTTGGCTGGGATATATATTTCAATCCTACTAATAGTGGGTTGCAAATTTTTTTGCATCTTGTATTTCTGGATGTGGGGTGCTTTTGTGAGTTTTTGGAGTATTTGAGAATGCATTTTTATATTTTCATTCCCATTCATGCTCTTAAAAAGGAGTAATGTACTTCGGACTCATTCAATTGTTCACTGTTAATTAATTAAAATTTCAAATTTTCATTTTGTTCTTTAAAACTTTTTTTTATGAATTCTAAATCTCTATCATGAATATTTTATATCTATAATTTGAGGATTTAAGGTGTTCAAAGGTTTGGTGCTTTATTTGTTACCATGTTGTAAACACCGTTTTTTGTAACCAACAACAAAATTTCTAGGCTGAGGATTTTTTATTTTATTTTATTTTTTTTAAAACAGCTGAGGATGAAATGTTCATTTCACACATCGAATGATAAATTCGTCATTCTATTACATGCTCATAATTTTTCCTTTTTTTATAAAATTAAATTTCATAGACTTTAAATAGAAATTTGCATCATAGAAGGCCATTATGGAATTCGATGGCAAAGTGGTCATTTTCATGGTGTAAATTAAAATTTTTTATCAAGTTATATTAAAGAATGATTTTTATAATTGCATTATATTGAGTCATTATGAAATTTTAGTGACAAAACATCGCTTTCTAGATGAAAATTCGAGTTTTAATCAAGTCATGTAAAAGAATGATTTTCATTGGTTGATCAAGTCGTGAAACAATGATCTTCTACTCAAGTTTTATTACACAACTTGAGCGTACACAATAAACTTGGAAAAATGCAAGATTACCATAGTGAGCTTTGCAAAACCCGATTTTGCCACAATGGAATCTTTCAAAGAACTTGCTAAAAGAAAACTCAAATACCTTTGAAAACTTGTTTAAGTAAGTTTCATTGGCCATGATAGGGGAGGAAGAAAAGCTCAAACCCAAACCCTTATCTCTCATTCGTGTGTTTTTTTCTTAGTTACTTGGAATTTCCAACAACTTATATACAAGTAGCTGAATGCATTTGAGGGTTTGTTTTGTCTTTTTCTATATATACATATTTAAGTGCAAGTGCTTGTATTATTAAAAAAATCCAATAAAATGGACCAAAAGTGCAATTGTAAGTAAAATTAATGTGAAATTTCAAGGTCTATTACAACCTCTCATGATATATATGGCTAATAAATTGCATCATTGTTACAGATTCGTATGGAGTTTCGATTGAGCACTCATACTTGTGGTTTAGAATCTTGACATTTAAATTGATAGAAGGTAAATTTTCTCTTTAGAATCATGTCTATCCTCTTTGAGACTTCAACTACTTCAAGTCCTTTTTGTTTCACCCAAATGAATCCTGGCATCAAAAATCTTAATGAAAAACTAAGGTCATCACCATAAATTCGTCAAATTTGACAATAAGATCCGAAAAGCTAATTAGTCACCGAATACAATTATTCCTACAAATCATAACCATTTGAGCCAAAAATCATTTACATATGGAGATGGAAAATCAGGAATGAAACAAAATTTCACCCCTATAGAATGCAATATTGAAAGAGAAGCAGAGACAAATAAACTCTTAAGAAACAAAACATGCAAGAGCATGTTAACAAAGGATTGAGACTTGAAAAAACTCCTAAAGAACCAAAAGAGAAAACCATGGAGCATTTACAAACCACTTGCTGCCAAATGCCAATACTCACAAGTAGAATATATTTTATATTAAAATTTTATTATTTAATTGATATTTAAATATATAGAAGGTCTCAATTTAGTACTCATCTTAGGCCCAAAATACATAGAGCTGTCTTTGCCATTGATTTGATAAAACAAAGACAAAGTCATGCAGTTGAAGAAGAACCATCGGTTGAGGGCTACGATAGCATGCGTGGGTTCTGAAGGTGGTGAAAGCTTTTACCTATGGATGTAATATGTACCTGTAGACTCTGTTTACCAAAATAAAAACAATTATATAAATGTAATTAAATAAAATGAGAAGCAAGAAAACCTTGTGCGAAGTCCCTCCATCGACAACTTGACCTTGGTTTGCATCTCTCACATAGCGACTATGTTGGTATAGGTTAGGGATAATTATTGGATACTCTCAAAGTACTATAAATGTATACTCTCTATTCTCACATAATTGTGGGTCCCACGAATTAAAATCTATAATGAGACCAACAATTCATATGAGACGGAGGAGTACGCATTTCTTGTACTTCCGGAGTATTCAATAATTTTTCATAGATTAGAATGAAATAGAAGTGATTTGATGAAACTGAGTAACTGACTATGTTTGAAATTGAATTTCAAATTTTAAACTAATGGAAGAGTGTAATGGTTTTATCGGGCTTTTTTTTTTTTTTTTGAAATATCCTTTGAGTTGGGTTGGATCGAATCGAGGAGGAAGTAGTGGAGCTATTGGCTATGGCCCTAAGCTCACTCTCCCTCTTTTGGCGCTTTCCCTATTGACTATTGAGCGAACCGGTTGCCGAATTTTATATCTACCGTGGTAATGGGAAAGAGGACCCCTTTTATTCTATTTTAAGTTCAGTTAGTCAACGGATTTCAGGCATCTGTTTTAGGGAATATTTCTAAAAATATTTAATTAATTAAAAAAAAAAAGTAAGATTTTTATATTGGACAAAATTTAGTTACAAAATTAGTTGTAATATAAAATTACAAACTTATTTAATAAAATAAATACTACTACATATTTTGAAAATCTAATCGTTAAATTGCATGTTCTTTACGCTCTTAATATATAAGTCAAATTTTGTATCAATTGGATATTATTTACTATATAATTTATAAGCTTATATTTTATGCATAATTTTAAATTACAAAAATTTGCAATTTAAACAATTTATTAATGATATAACTATTGATTTATAAGTATGGAGGATATAGGAAGAAGATGTAATCTAATAGTAGATTTGTCAAAATTCACAGTTAATAAAAAGATATTGAGTAAGGTTATAGGCTACAACCAATTTTGTAACTAAATTTTGTTTTTTATATTTTCTATAAAAATAGTATAAATTTTTTAAAAAAATAATCTATTAACAAATACTTTAAGAGTACTTGTTAATTGGACCAAAATTTTTTTGGCGCAAGCAAAATTCGAATCTATGTTCTTTCTTTCAAAATGAGCACCATGCTTTTCCACAACAAAACCTAAGGCATTGCGAGAGTACTTGGTTGGAGGTCAAGAAAAGAAAAGAGAGTAAATCGGTAATGGAGCATTTGACCACAAAAGTCATGTTTGTCCAAAAAAAATGTCTATTCAAGTTTTTTGACTGGTTTTCTCTCTTTTTGAAAAAGTTTAAGGATACAATTTTTATTATGATTTTGTTAAATTGCTTGATTGTAAGTGATAAATGATTACTTTATTATATTACAAATTGCTTAGGAAGAAACCCAACATCTAGACACAGAGCAGACTTGGTTCCACTATGAAGCCTGCGAGTTGGAGCAACGAGTGGTCCGAATTCATCATCTTCAAGAAATCTTACAACTTGCTGACCAGGACTAATGAAGAAAAAATAGTGGATTCATTTAGGCTCCGTTTGGGAGTTTATAAGGGAATGGAATAGAATGGAATGGAATGATTATAAGGGAATGGAAAGGAATGGAATGGAATGAACTAAATTTAAGTAAGGGAAAGGAATGGAAAAGAATGGAATGGAATGGAATTAAGTAACCTTGTTTGGATGTTTTAAAATAAAGGAATGGAAAGGAATGAAAATGAATGGAATGTAACTAATCTTGTTTGGGAGCAACATGGAGGGAATGGAATGGAATCATTTTCTGATAATATTACTATTAGACCCCTATTTTAAAATAAAGAGTTGAATATATAGGGGTATTTTGGGAGTTTTAGTAAAAAAATCATTAAATCTAATTCCATTCCCTCCCATTCCTCCCAATTTTGGGGGGAATGAAAATTTGAGGTTTTAAGGGAATAGAGAGGAATGAGTGTTCCCTCCTATCCATTCCATTCCCTCCCACTTAAACTCCCAAACAAGGGAATGAGCTTTCCATTCCCTCCATTAAAACTCCCAAACAAGGGAATGGAAGAATATTCTAAAATGATTCTTTTCATTCATTTCTATTCCATTCCATTCCCTCCTCCCAAACGAGGCCTTAAAGAGTAATTATCCACTACTCACAATTGATAACTTTAATAAATTGTGACAAAAATTGTATCCATAAAAGAACTGTCATGAGTAGGGGTGTTCGTGGTGCGGTGCGATTTTAGGCCATTTTTAACACCGCACTTTGCGGTGCAGTTTAGCTAAAACCATAACTACACCACACCTTGTTTTTTCGGTCATATATACGGTGCGGTTTAGAGTTTAACTAAAACCATAACCGTACTGCACCTCATTTTTATGGTCACATGTGCAATACTATGTATAAGATGCAGTTTGAAGTTGGTATATTTTTCAAATTTTGGGTTTTTCCTACTCAGCCCAAAACTAATTATTCCCTATTTTTTGGGCCAAGTTTTTAATTATTAAGCTACTTATTCTTTATTTTGGGTTGGCTTTTCTAGTTAACACTTGCTAGGATTATTAATATATATATTTTTTTTTGGGAAAACTAGGGTTATTAAACTATTAATAATATATTTAATATTAAAAATAAATAAATATATTAATATATAGAGAGGGTGCGGTACGGTTTGTGTGGTTTTCTTATTATAAAACTGCAAACCGCATTGCACCATGTGTTGTGGTGCAGTGCGGTGCACTATTACTTGCAGTGCGGAGTGGTTATGCCATTTTACGAACGGTTTTGGTGCAATTTTGCGGTTTTTGCGGTTTGGCGAACACTCCTAGTCATGAGTATCAAAACTTGACACTGTTTAAGTTGAATGAAATAGAATCAAGGAACAAAGTCTCCATTATTTTAAGATATTGGAAAGAAAATATTATTTTTCAAAAATCAAATATAATTACTCTAATTTCTTTGTACTTTCAAATTGTCAATACAATTTATTTTATTTTACATCCCATGTATAAATAATAGATTGCCAATATTGAATATGTTTTTTTAAATAAATAAAAAAATTAAATGTAAGAGCAATTTTATAGAAAAGAAATCCAACAAATTTTACTAAGACAAATCAACAACAATCTTTAGGAAGTAAAAACTTGAGAGAGAAATTTATATCAGAATTTTAGGTCGATATTTCTCAACTGCTTAATAAGCTACCAGTATTTGGAGCTCTTTTATACCAGTGATGCAAAATTATATCACCACAGGGGGCGAAAGAGAAGGCGAAGAGAGAACAAAAAGAATTTAGGAAAGTGTAAATAAAATTACATGGGATGTTCCAAAAGCCAAAAAAAAAAAAACCCAACTCATAACAGTTCCATTATCTTAAAAAGGCAATGAGAAGGATGAGTGGTCTAAGTCAGCAATTACAAAACAATTGAAATGCCTTCCTTTTTAGGAGGAAGCACCACATTCTTGTTTCCGGGGAATGCATTCCGAGAGATGTCTACCAAGGCCTTGAAACTATATGGTTCATGCATAGACAGTTCTGACAAAACTTTCCTGTTCAGTTGGATGTTCTCTTTCATTAGTCCATGCATGAAGTTTCCGTAATTAACCTGATAAACACAAACAAGAAGAAAATCATAATCTCACCTATAAAAAAGAAAATATCAGGACAAAAAAGAGCCAGTAAAATCAATGTCTACCTAATATATTCAATCAAATATTCGCAAAAAATATGAAAATCACTCTACAGAATGTTTTTTTTTTTCCTTTGCAGACAAGAAGGGCAAGATCTGCATTTGAGCCAACAGTGGAGAACCAGAGAAAATTGGACTTGTCCACAAGGTTACATAATATTTCTCCAGCTCATTGTGGTAAGAGAAGCAACCATTGATATATATTACACGAAAGAATTACCAATCAAAAAGAGAACCATAACCATAACCATAACCATACAAAACGTATAACATCAGTTCACCAAATTCACTGATGTTGGCCTGCATGCACAATAAGATCTTTGTGATTGTGACTTTACCAATCAGCAAAAGGTAAGGAATCACATAGAACTTAGCACAACCCGTTCATTCCACAATTCATGACTTTCTCATAACATCAGTACACCAAACCAACATGTTAACCACACTACTTTCTCATGATCATATTCACAGAAGAAGACCTTGATCCATGTAGAAAACCTATTATATAGAGGTGGGACCATATTGGTCCAATCCAATTTCTCATATGCCATCTTCCTCAAATCAGGCCTTCACTCTCAAAAGGACTCAAATCATGGTAGCAGTTTTGTCACAGCTCAGAAGACACTGTAGCGTGTGCAGCTATTGCAGTTTTGAAATCTTTTCAACTCGTATAGCCATTTGTAAACAAAAGGTTTTAAATGCTACAAAACCCAAAATCCCACTGGGCATTTATAAATCAAATGGAATGAAAAATGAAAAAAAAATACCACAGACCACTATACCAAGAATTCACAAAGTAAAATCCAAAAAACAAAAGCTTATAAAACAAAAATTAGGAAAAAAATTTCAAGTTTCAAAACCACAACCATAATGACATCCAAAACTAAAAATAGATGGACATTTAAATAAATAACCTTAATGTAAAAAGATGCGCGCGCGCGCACACACAGAAAAAAGTCCAAAGTTGGTAAAGCAGACCTAGCCAAAAAGGAAAATCAGAGAAACAAACACAAACATAACTAAACCAAATAAAAGGGGATTGCAATTTGCAAGAGTCCACCTCATTACTTACCTGTTTGACCAATTAAACATATGTCACAGAGAGAGAGAATAATCCTTATATTACCTATTAAACCAACAACAACCAGCCAAGATAAATAGATCAAAACATCTAATGCAGGACTTACAAAAAGAGAGTATGGGGTGGGAAAACAATTATGTGTTATTAATCGAAAAGTAGTTACATCTTACTTTTTATAAGTAAAAACAAAAAAGACATCTTACAATTATTTTTCTTCATGGTAAACCATCAAATACAACTAGGACACCTGTTCTATTAGCTTCATTAAGCTTTCATTATAGATCTTGCTGCCAATGAGTTGCCCAGTAAAGTGATAAACTTTCCTATCCAACTCGTTTTGGAAATAGTTGAAAAAATACAATCAGGAAACCATGTCACCTATGGGGAACATACCATGAAATTAAAGTCTTTATGTGCAGGAAAATGGAGCAAGGGTAAATCCACTCATTCATCAATATACACATGTTCCATATTGCAGAATTCTGACGCATAGTAGAAGTCTCTGGTCTCCTATTCCAGAAAGTTTTTATTACTTACACCTAAGAAAATGAAGTGGAATGTGAAAAATGAGTTGACAGTTTCTTTAGTGTGAAACTTTTTTTCTCATGGACAGAATTAGGGTGATAAATCTTGGATTCTTAAGGATCATCCCCCCCCCCCCCCCCCCCACCCCCCTCTGGGTCTTTTAGTTTTTTTGTTCCCAAGGTTTTACAATTCGAAAAGTTCAATTAGTTGTTTTAAGCTGATGTCTCTTCCAATCAGGCTGCCTAATTATATATGCTAAAAAGAACCATCTATAAAAAGGGGGAAAAAAAAAGAAAGATAACAGAGGTGAGTGGTATTACCTATCAAGAAAATAATTTGGATCACAGCCTTCTAATAACCTATCCAAGTTTTCTTTAATAATATACACCAAAAGAGGTTGGACATTGGTGTAATGGCAAGCGCACTTTGACCAAGTGATGCATCATGGGTTTTAGTTTGAGAGTCATTCTCTCCAAAACTAGGGATAAGGTTACCTACTAACCACCTCTCTCAAACTCTACAAAAGCGAGGAACCTTATGCATTGGGTACGACCTTTTTATTATTATTATCATACACTAAAACTATTGAAACTAAACATTCATGATTATAGAAGAGGGGAATCACTTATCATAAGAGGGATATACTAGAATGAAGCTGATATCAATTAGGTTCACCCTCACCATACCATACTGAAAGGTAAAGGTACCTGTAGCAAATATCACAATTCGCAAAGAGGTAAATTCTATCATTATGTGTTCTGTGTAAATGGTAAAACAAGTTCCCATTCCAGTTCTGGTTTGCATACGACAATTATTGATGTTCTAGAATACGTCAAGTCAATGCTTACAATACACTAATCAACATATTCGTTTCCACATAAAACTGAGTATACTTTAATTCATAAACTAGATTACTAAAGGGAATACATATATTTTCTGTAACGCTATACAGCTATACAAGTATCAAGGACATTGGGATGCTTATCATCTTTCTCAAAAATAGCATTGAGATCACCATCAACAAGAAAATAATCAGCCACTCAGGCTTTAACAGATTGTTTGTGATCAAAAGGTCCAAAGAACAACCAAATAGATTGAATGTATCTAGCTTAACACAGAGCAGTCCAAATTAAATCTACTAACTGATAAGCCATTTAAATCACTGGCAACATTCTTATAGGCCATAGCCAGTGTCCAGGGAAAATAAGATATTTATACCTAATAATTGCAGCCTAGCAGTTATTTTGCTTGATAAATATCATGTCAGTGACTTCCCAGTTCAATCAATCAGTTTTTCAACATCATCAGCCTATCAACATGAGAGCTTCAAACCCAGCTCTAAATCATTTATTTTCCAACCTTTTCATCTCCTAAATCATAATACATACAACAACACTAGTCCATCTAGGGAAATAAAAACGATCTCTTGATTTATCACATCTCAACATGTATTCTTTCAATACAGCTACATGAATATATTCTACCTGGCACAACAGAAGGCTGTATTAATTTCCCACCTCTTAATATATAAATCAAGTAACAGTATAACACTAGCTCATATACTATGGTTAGCTCCTAATAACCTGCAATCCACATATGTCTCATTTTACCATATTAATGAAAAACTATTTCGCTTATCCACTATAGAGTGCAGACAACTTCTCTTTGTTCTGCATCATTTTTACTACTTAATTAAATAGCAAATAGTTACATATGCCAGTTCAAAATGAATTTTTTAAGTCTTCAAGCTCCACAGATCTAAGGATACATAACCAAGCATACATAACGGGATGCTCAACGCTAACTGTACCCAATAAACCAAAACATTAATTTGCAGACAAATACAAGTAGCAAATAAAGAAATCAACTAACAAATAATTATGCAGGAGAAATGAGAAGAAAGGAAAAGCATACACCGTGTTGACGGGTGCCAGCGTTGATGCGCTGGATCCAGAGAGAGCGCATGTCGCGCTTCTTGTTGCGGCGGTCTCTGTAGGAGTACTGCAAGGCCTTCTCGACTCTCTCTCTGGCTATCCTTATGCAGTTCTTGGCCCTGCCCCTGAACCCCTTTGCAAGCTTCAATATCCTGTCCTTATGCATCTTTCTTTCTTTCTTTGCTCAGCCTATTCACACACACAAACAAACAAACAAACACAAACCCAACTCAATGTCATGGTTCAATCATTGATTGCTATATCAACAAAGGAATTTTACCAATAAAGGAAATACCCAACTCAATATGAGTATTAATTGGTAAGAGATGTGATAGTGACTCAGTGTGGTTGGGTGGAGTAGGAGGGTTTTAGATTAGAGTCTCAAGTCTGAATAAGTGAAAGCAAATTGGACTACAAAAACTGGCTTGAGCATACCCATGAATTAGAAAACCAAGTCAGCCAAAGGTTACATTTTTAAAGCATCAAGATGAATCGGCTTTTGGGAAGTAGTAAGGCTGTGTCTGGTTTAATCAGCTGGGCTTAGACAAACAGTAATAGGATGTGGTGGGTGGATGTTTTGGGACTATAATTCTCTCATCACTGTGAGGAGGAGTATAATTATTTGTATATGAGCACAAAGGAAAAATAATTAACTTTGAACTCTTTAGATCTTCAAAATTATAACTTTCTTTTCCTGTGTCTTGTGAGCTATCAAAGTGTTGCAGGCCTAATAAAGTGAGGCCACACAATAAATAGTACATATCAAACCACTTGCTGCAACCCGTACTCAAATCAAGCTATGAATTTTATTTAATCAGAAAGTCACCTGTTTTTCCATTGAATCTCAAGCTATGAATCTTTCTAAACTCCCCTAAACCTTTCTTCTAAGCTTTTCAAAAAAAAAAAAAAAATCCAATTTTTGTTGGTTTTTGATGAAAATACGAATTAAGAGCAGAGTGAGAGAGAGACAGACCTGTGTTTGAACGCAGAGCCGGAGCCGGAGCTATGGATGAGCGACGGTGAGTTGGGGAGTTGGGGGGGGGGGGGGGGTGGGTGGGACCGTGTGTGTGTATGTGAGAGAAAATGGGTTTTAGGGGTTTTTGAGTTTTCTATAGGGAGGTTAATTCTGTCTTTTCATTATAAGTCTAAAAAAAAAAAAAAGGGTATTACTATTTCCTCTGGTTTATTTTTAGTTTTTTTGGTTAGTGAGTAGTGAGTAGAGTGGTAGTGGCTACGACTCAGTGTTTCAGGGAGAAGAAGGAGATAGGGGAGGTGATGATATATATTAAATATTAAATATAAAAAGAGAAGAGGGGTTTGCTTGCGTTCTTTGTGGTTTTGCTGTTTCGGCTTCAGCCACAATACCTCTCTAATTCTTTTTATATTTTTATTCATTCCTTTCGGGGTTTCGGCTAATCTCTCTCTCTCTCTCTCTCTCAATTTCTTTCTTTCTTTTTAAACTCTCTCTTTATTTCATTCTTGTAAGAATCAGCCTTATTATATGATCGATCTGTTCTTACTTTTCGAATGCGAGTTACTGAGTTTTTGTTTCAGATTATGGAGATTTGATTAGCTTTCAAGTGCCCCAGTTCGATCTATATTTTATTGTTCCGTATCTGATCTTTGACTAGTAATGAGCTTTTTTTTTTCTGGGTCAAATTCTATTCGAGCAAAAATTCTCTCTGGCTCAGCAGTGGATCACATTACATCTTTTTTGCATCTGCTTTTGTTGAGCATTATTTTTTCTTCCTTACCCAAAACACTCTCCGTATTACACTTTTCTGGATTATGTTTTTTTGTAGACGGTTCAGTACTGAGGAGCAAGTGTGGTCTTTGAAGACTGAGCTGACATAGGCAATAGAGAGAGATGTCAAGGGAGTTGGTGGTAGGTCTTTGAATGATGGTGCACTTTCTTTATTTCTGTCTCTGTGTGTGTGTGTTTTTTTTAATAATTTTATGAATTTTAGATGGCTTTAACATAGGCACTAGATTAAATTCATTGTCTAAAAATTACCACTAATAAAATGTCTTGATGACAAAAGGCCAAGCAATGAGTCTTCCAAATTATGCTACCTTTATATTACCTTATAATTTTTTTTTTAAAAATCTTTTGAAGGCATTACTTCTCTGCAACAATTATTTATTCACTATTTTCATTGTTTTAACTCCATAAGGCCCTATTTGGCTAGATAAGTTCTTTTTAAGCATTCAGCTGTTTTGATGACCTTATATTGGTATTAATTAGATTACCAATTTAAAGTGGAGTTGTTAAAGCCTGTCGGTCTAGATATTTATTTGAGATCTCTTTCAATACAATCCCTATTAAGACAGCTTTTTTTTTTTTCTAATAGGTCCTATTAAGACAACATTGATCCTGCGTTGTTTCACATTTTAGCATTATAAGGTCTTGGAATTTCCCTTAGGGGCAGTTGCATGTCTAACATGTTTGTGTGTGTGAGAGAGAGAGAGAGAAAGGCTTATAAATTAGCACGTGGGTGGAATTTACACTACCAAGAACTATTATTGTCAATGTGAACTAGATGATTCTTTTTCCTTGGGTTTAAAATGATTTCGTGTCATTTTCTTTGAAAATTTTCTAGCATGGAATCCTAAATTACCTCTCTTTAGGATTCTTCCTGTTCATCCTTGGCTAAGTTGCCTTGGTAATGGTGGAAAAAGAATTCATAAAGCCTACTATGTCATTATAATAATATACTTACCATCATATACAAACATCTTTGAAGACATATTTGTACAGCTCTGTCATTTTGATACAATTATTAGATATTGCTTTTCATGTGTTTAAGTTTTGGGTAAAATACTATTTTGGTCTCTAAACTTTACCAAAAGTTTGTTTTTCATCCCTAAACTTTAAAAAGTTTTTTTTTTCATCCTTAAACTTTGTAAGGACTTTTTTCAATAGCTTAGAGATAAAAGTAGGGATGAAAAAAGAACATTTTTCAATAGTTTAGGAATGAAAAAAGATATTTTTTAAAGTTTAAGGACAGAGATAACACATTTTCAATAGTTTAGAGACAAAATACAAACTTTTTAATAGTTTAGGAACGAAAAATGATCTTCTTAAATTTTAGGGATGAAAGACCAACTTTTGGTAAACTTTTTTCTAATTCTTTGTTCTCATCAATGCCATGAGAAATGTTATCAAGGCTTCAAGATGGGTTTTCTAATTTTTTATATCATTTTTACATAGGTTATAAGTCATCTTCATTGGGTAGGATAAGAAAGAAAATGGCGTACAAGAATCAAGTGATTACTTGCCACACTGTTGAGGCTTACGAAAATGGTATTTTGAATACCATCGTCTATTGTAGTTAAAAGGGCTTTTGTGAAAACGGCTTTTGTTAAAAACTAAGCCAAAAATACATTTCTAAAAAAAAAAAAAAAAAAGAAAAAAAAAAAGAAGAAGCCAAGAATACAAAGTGGGCATAAAATGTAATAGGTTAAGCAGGTATCAATAATAAAAAAATATATCTTCATTGTAGATGATTGTAGGTATTTGATAAAGAGCTTCATTTGAAGTGACTGACATCATTCATTATGGAAATTTAACCTTTGGGTTAATGCCTTAGCAAAGCCTAGCTACTTTGGTTGGAAAATTATGATTTTTGTATTTACTCTTGGGAGATTTTGAACAACAGATTGTATCTTTAAGTCATATATAGGTTCAAAGAATCAATCTTAGTGACATAGATAAACATAGATTGTATCTTTAAGTCATATATAGGCTCTAAGAATCAATCTTAGTAACATAGATAAACATTTATCGGAGGAGTTTTTATAATTCATTTGTTAATTTTGTAGATTATTAAGTTTTCATTTGTAATAAAGATTTTATATGAATGGGATTAGCTACCTTTGCCATTTATTTTTATTCGTAAGTGTTGTAATAAGCGATGATGATTCAAATGGAAGATCTTTCTTCCTCCTCTTCTTCTTCTTCTTCTTCTTGCAATCAAAGGGAGTAGCATGTGCCACCGCTACTAGTTTCTTTGTAAAAAGCTCGTTGGAGGAGTTTATAAGGCAAATGAAAGACAACCACAAAACAAAACTAGTAATAAAGATGAAGTTGGGCTTAGAAATCTAATACTATATGTATAAACAGAAGCTGAGAGAAAGTTGATTCCTATAATTAAGGCTGTTCTACCACATAAGAAGAAAAAAAACCTCTTAAATTCTTGCTATGTATACAATTTAAAAGTTACAAAATACTGCACGTTGTACTGCAGTCTATATGGTTCAAAACAAAAAAATGGTTAAACTGAAAGAGACTGAGAGAGAGAGAGTCTAATAAACAGAGAGAGAGAGAGAGAGAGAGAGAGAGAGAGACTGAGTCGATTAGGCACAGAGAGTGGAGAGAGAGAAAACTGAGAAATCTGTCCGCCAACTGTGTCAAGAATTAAGACAGTCCAGGCCCCTACCACGTCAAGTTTAAACAATGCCTCTGACAGGTTCCTATTCTTACTCTGACTCTTTTTTTTTTTTCCCACAAATTTAAAGTTAAATTAGTTTTATTATATGTTTTCAAATTTTACAATTGCAGTTGGATTTTTGTTCCAGAAATTAGGGTTAAGGAAATCAGAATTATGATATGTGACTATTTTTATTAAATATTTTCAGTAATGGGTATGTTTGAATTCTTTTCTTTTGGATTTAAATCATTCAATTTCTTTCTTTGCAAAAATGAAGTGGAATCTTTCTACAATCTAGTCTCTAATTTAATCAAAGCAAAGGTACTAATTTCTTTTCCTAACATTCTCTTCAATTATGGTTTGCTGTCAATTTAGGAATTTGGATTCATGACCATTTTCCTCTCTATTTGTTAAAATCAGGGAGAACCCCTCACAATATGAAAATCCTACCTAAGTTTTAATGGCCTCTTACATGTTCTTTTTTTTGTTAAGGGTGGGGGGGAGTGAAATTGTGCGATTTTGAAATCTGATAGTATAACTCTCTTTATACTAAGTTTATTACTTTGTAGGTTTTAGTTGATTTTTTTTAAAAGATATTTTTTAAGTCTTGATTTTGTTGTTTTTGATGTTGGGTTTTAATGAGTTTAAATTGTGAAATCTGAGAGTATAATGTTCTTTGTACAAAGTTGATTACTTTGTAGGTTGTGGCAAAGATTAATTTTCTAAGAGATTCCTAAGCTTTGGTTTTGGTGTTTACAATGTTTTGATTTTTTGGTTTTGCATGTAGTTTTACAATCTTGAAAGTTAATTAGGAATCTGTTTGGTACTGAGAACAAATATTAAACAAAAGTAAAAGGAATTGCAGCCAGTTTTAAAGTTTTGTTTTTTGTTTGTTTCAAATTTCAATTACGTTTGTTAGTTTACTTTGCTAATTGTGGATTACTTCTGATATTTAAATACCATGAAATTAAAAAAAAAAAAATTTAAATACCATGAAATTTCAGTAAGTTGAGGAGACAATTAGAGAATCTATCATGTAGTCATGTGAGAAAATTCAGTAATTTAAGGCTTTACATGGTACTTAACTCAACTGAGATTTTTTCTTCTAAATTTGTGAATGATGGAAGTATATGATTTACCTAAATTATAGTGTAATGTATCAAGTTACCTTTGTTAGTTTTCTTAATCCTCTTATACTTTTAAGTTTATTTTGGAAGAGAATGATGGGTGGCACCATAGCAAAAGCTTATAAATAGAGGGGTTCACAAATTGAAGAAGCCACAATATTGGGTAATATGTCTTTAGTAAACTTTGGTACTTGGTCTTACTATAGTTTGACAATGTACTGCAAATTGACGGTGGGCATGATATTCTGTGTTTGTTTCATACTTCCAGTTGTGCTATTTTGATCCTGAAGCTTCTAGTGGGAGGAGATGGAACTGCTGAAGAGAATAGATAGTGCACAGTTATAAAGTAATTTATTCTTCTTTAGTGCTTCTTTTAGGTACTATTTATCTATTTCATTATATTATTTACCTCATTCAATGCATTTTCTGTTGTAATGTATGATAAACAATATTCCAAAGTTATTATATGAAGACCAAAAGAAAATTACAGTTGTATGGTTGTTTGTAATTCTGTTTAGCAAGTCAATGTAGTTAAGTTTTGTGATAGGTGATCTGCAAGATTATAAACTCACAATCCTATTAGGTAATTCACAACTTAAATTACAAAAGATATCCATCTATGACTAGAGAATGACCACCGAAAGCACAATTGCAATTTGATTATGCACGCCAACTTAGTCTCATTGAGTATTTCATTTAGAACTTTCAGTTTATCATTATATAAGCATTACAGAAAAATGTATGCAGACACACACCCACACACACACTCTTATAGAGAGATCATCTTTGTTAAAAACATCAAAACATTTCTCCCCGTATTCCATTTTGCTTTAGTTTTTGTTTTATTTTTTCAGGTCTGAGAAAATAGTTTTATAACTTATAAGTTAATCTATTGGAAACAAAATTTAGAGTTATGTGTACTTATGAGGGAAAATGCTATATTGTATAAAAATTAAATTTATAGCTCTCTTTTTCACTCTCTTATGCTAATTGCCTATGATGAGTCAATGAATCACTTTGCATAGATTGTTATGTTCTAGGTGTTCACTACTCTTTATATTAAAGGCTTTAATGCTGCCTATATTGATTCTCAGGATAAAACTTCAAATGGAAGTTTAAGACCTAGGGTAAAAGTGTTTGTGAACATGTGCAGAGAGAGAAGCCTGTAATTGCCAGATAAGAACAATTGCTGAAGAGTTACAAAAATGTAACAATCAATAATATAACTTTTCAAAAAATTTTGAAACTCTTCCACCTTTCTTCTGATTTGGTAGGTACAGGCTCCCCTAGCTTATGATGACTTATGCGCAAAAAGTTTTGAGGTGCTGTGGAAGAAATATTTTCTTAAGTTATTGCATTTTTGCTTTAGAAACATCTGTAATATTACTATCCGCCTAATGACCATTATTCAACTATGATATAGCTTTTGATATGGTCTTCTAGGGTAAATATGAAGGCAAATGTTTGATGATTCAAAAAAATTTCTTACCATAAATTGTGTAATTTATAAATTTTTATTTACCTAAGTTAGACCATATTTCTTTCTGCTGTCTTATTCTTTTTTTTTTTTTTCAAAAATTTTAAATATGTGTGTAGGGTATACCGTTGACTCTGTGAATATTAAAGCAAAAATGTTGTTTATACTTAGCTGGTTGAACTTAGACATTGATGCTCAAGATATTTGTATGCATGAGTAGACAATATCAACCAAGTCATAAATAGTTACTTTCCTGTGCATTACACTGGTTACACGCTCCTAGAAATAGTTACTCCCAAAGATTATTAGTTTTTTATGGCTATGTATGCATAATAGCGTGCCTGTGAGGGATGTTCTTGCTGCCAGGGGCATTAATTGCAGCAGGTTATGTCTAGTTTGCAAAAATCAAGTAGAGTCTATGGACCACTTGTTGAGAGAGTGTTTGTTTGCACAACATTTTTGGTCTGAGATGGGGGTTTCTCATTTTTTTTATGGCCAGGCACACTCAGTGTTTAGATGATTGGCTCTATGAGAATTGTCTTAGCAAGCGGACTCATCAGAATCACATTCTGGGGAGTGCTATATTTCCTTTTGCCATTTGGAATCTTTGGAAACATCGTAATAGAGTGATGTTTGATAATGCCCCTCTTAATCTCAATCTTCATAGCTATTGTCCTACCCAAGCTGTGGAGTTTTTCTTTTGTGTTGATAATATGAGGAAAGCTAAACAGAGAACTATTGTCCGGGTGAAATGGTTCAAGCCCCCTGTTGGATGGTTTAAACTAAATTCGGATGGGGCTTCATGTGGAAACCCAGGCAAAGCGGGAGGTGGTGGTCTTATAAGGGATTGCAACAGGTTGTGGATCAAAGGGTTTGCGAGGTCTATTGGATTTGCTACCAGCATTACTGCTGAGTTTTGGGCATTAAGAGATGGGTTGAAGCTGGCCTTGAATGCAGGAATCCAGCGGCTGATTGTGGAGATAGATGCGAAAGTGGTGGACCTTATCAAATCTAATGCAGCCACTAACAAGCCATTTGCCCCTCTCTTCTATGATTGCAGGTGCTTGCTGACAAGGTTCATCCAGGCCCAAGTGGTTCATGTGTATAGAGAAGGCAATCGTTGCACAGATGTACTTGCGAGATGGGGTAGCACCATGGCGGAAGCTTTTGCTGTTTTTGATAACCCGCCAAGTCCTGATGTTGTGCATTTAGTTAATATGGATAATGTTGGCATGTTTGTTAATAGGATAACTGAACTTGATCTCACCTCTACTGTGAGATAGTCTGTTTTTTGTATTTCCTCTTAACCAAGAAAAAAGAAAAAAAGAAATAGAGGCAGACGCTTCCTTCCCTTCTTCGGCCCAATATAGAGTATAGTCCCACTCCCAACTTTCCACTTTCTCAGCCCACACTTATTATTATGTGACGCTACCCCATATCTTCTTTCCAATAAACCTACTTGTATTCTTACTCATTACCCTCATCCTCTCTCTCTCTCTCAGAGAGAATGGTAGGTATCTAGAAAATTGTATTGCAGTTCGGAAATCTCATGGTGAGGTGAGTAGTACATCTTAATATCTGTAGTCTCTCTGTCATAAATTTTTTTTTTTGCTAATTAAATCCAATTCCTTTTGGTGGGACTGGGAGCTCATTAATTTTGATTGCCGTGCGCTTTAATTTGTTGGCCTTCCATCCTTTTATTGTTCCCTCCACCTTTGTAAGCATTCAATTCATGAATATATATATATAGCTCCGCTCCTTGTAATTCTTCTCCTCTTTCCCAATATTTGCTGGGTTGATGTTTTGTTGTCACTATTACTAGCTTTGCGCAATACTAAGTTCCGTTTGATTTTTAATTTTAAGTTACATTCAAACATTCCCTTATATATATATATATATCAAACTCTCCACATATTTGAATTGAAATACATCATCATATACTAACTAAATACAGTACATCATATACAAACAAATGAAATATCACTCACAATCTTCCTAAAAAAAAAAAAATCATTTGCTCAGTGATCTAGTCACCTGGCTACAATACATAATTACAAGCAATCAAACACCAATCAATCTTGGGCTTGTCTTCAATATGAACGAAAATGGGGTTGGAAGTCCTTGTATCTTTTTCATGTGTAGGTAGCTCAGAAATTGTCTTTTTGGAACAGGTATCCACTTCACAGTCCAACCAATTGGCCAAGATACCATTCCAAATCCAATGCACTCACCCCATTGCCCCCAATTCAACCATTCTGTACCTGCAAACTTCTTCAAAAATTCTACCATAACCACTTGAAGGACTATGGTTATGGCTATGATCCCCAAAAACAACTTATTCCTATGTATCCCTTTAAACACATTCTTCTTCTCAAGCTTTCTTGCATTGAATTCATTGAACACTTGACAAAGGACGATAGTATTGAAGATCAATGTGTCATTTACCTTCTTAGTCACACCAAAGATTGATTCACCTTTGAATTGCAAGGTCATGAGGACGATAATTTGACACAAAGCTTGGGCTAAGAGATTTCTCCACATTATGTTGGTAATTTTTTTGCTAATCTGCAATGCATTAATAATCAAAACTGTGGAATACAAGAAAAGGTATCTTCCAAACAAACAGCAGCTAGGCTAGTGGGAAGATTACCCGAATTGAAAAAACAAGACACATTACCATCTAAAGCAAACTTTGCTGCTGAATGAGTAGCATAGTTTCTGCTTCTATTGATCCAATTAAAACTACAAGACGAAAAAGACAAAGCAAGACATCTAATATCAAAGATAAAATGTGAAATGGCCCATATGGGGTTATCCGAGCACTCGTGGATGGCATTAATGCATACTTTCGAATCACCTTCAAAAATGACATGGCTCCACCTTTCTCGGGTAGCTAGTTGAATTGCCCAAGCCATTGCCTCAGCCTTAGCCTACAGGGGGGACCTCTTTGGTGTTATCCTAGCCCAAATATTTAGCACCGCGCCTTGGGAGTTTCTGGCGACAACCGCTAAAGCTGCGTTAGAAGAGGAGATCGCCACATCGACGTTAATCTTGATAGTTCCTGGAGGTGGGGAAGACCATTTTGGAGTGGAAGGATCTGGATTAGAATGCTCCGTTTTGGAGAAGATGAGATAGCATTCATGAACCTTGGAGTGGATAATTTGAATAGACGACTGTAGGTCCACCTCTCCTTTATGATTCAACACAACATTGCGAGTATGCTAAATCTCCTCAAGGGTGAAGGCCATGTTGAGGGAAACCGGCCACTGATCTTGGGCTTGATAGAGAGCTAATGGAGGTTTTAGGATTAGCTTTATGATGTCCGCAGATGTCGAAAGGTGCAACTGGCTTCGTCATCAACTCCTCGGTGGGCTTCTCCGTTACAAGAGCTAGAGCACCCAATGTGTCCATAATTAGGTTTACCCATAATAACTGAACTGCTGTTAATGGGACTTCACCAGCTGAGACAGCTGCCACAAAGTTGATCACAAGAGCAACAACATTCACGGTGAGTTGGAACTGAATGAACTTCTGGATGTTGTTGTACACACATCTTCCCCACCTTAAAACTCTAGCAACAGAGGCAAAGTTGTCATCCAAAATGACAACATCTGAGCTCTCCTTTGCCACTTCGGTGCCCTGAATTCCCATTAAAAGTCCTACATCAGCTTCTTTCAATGCTGGTGCATCATTTGTGCCATCCCCAGTGACTGCAACAACATGACCTTTTTGTTTCAAACATTCTACCATCAGTAGCTTGTCGAAGGGAGAAGACCTTGCCATCACACAAATTTTATCAACTTTCTCCATTCTCTCCTTTAGTGTGTAGTTTCTGAATTCGATGCCTTCTACCATTGCTCCACTCATGTCTTGACCAATCCTCAGTATTCCATATTCAACAGCAATAGCTTTTGCTGTGAAAACATTGTCTCCAGTGATCATTTTGATGTTCACACCTGCATTCTGGCAATTTTCCACAGCTTTCTTTACCCCTGGACAACATGGGTCCTTTATACCCACCAATCCTAATAGGGTCATACCATCTTCTTCTATCTTTTTTTGCTCCATATCATGTTCTTGATCTTCTTCTGAAATTTTCTTATGTGCAAAAGCAATGCACCGGAGGCTGCTAGTTGCCATACCTTGAATTATTTGCTAAAATTTCATCTTTTCACCATCATCTAGATCTTTCATAATTCCAAAAACATCATAGTAACTTGAACACATTTTCAAAATCATCTCTGCGGCTCCTTTCCAGTGTACTTGGATTGTGTTGTCTATCTTTCTCCTTGTTATGACTCCGCTTCGTTTCTTCTGAGAATTGAATGCTTCAACGTAAAGAATCTTACAGCTTTGCTTCAATAGTTCCATTTCCATGTTTAGCTCCAGAACAGCCCATGAAAGAATTGCTTGTTCAGTGGGACTACCTGAGAACTCAATTTCAGATCCTAAAGTAGGTCTGTAAACACTACCGGTTGTGTTTAGAGCAACTCCTTCTTGGACCAGTTTGAGAATATATGGATTAATTGATGAGAAAGTAGCCGGTACAAAAGATTCTTTCCCTAGCCAAAATTTAGTCACCTTCATTTTATTCAGCGTGAGGGTGCCTGTTTTGTCAGTACAAATGGTGGTGGCTAAGCCCATGGTCTCACAAGCAGAAAGCTTTTGCACCATAGCCTGATCAGCCATCATTCTTTTCATGGAATAAGCAAGCGTAAGTGTCACAGCCAAAGGCAAACATTCTGGAATTGCAACCACGACTATAGTAACTGTAGCAGCTACAATCCCCACCACAGCATTTAGTACATCATTAACCTTGGTGCTGCTGCCATTGAACTCTTTATTTCCATTCTCATCTTTAGTATTCCCTGTGAAATATCGAACCAACAAGACTACAAGAACTAGGAAAGCAACTGCCAAACCAACCTTACCTATTGATGAAGTTAGCTTGTTGAGCCGAACTTGTAAAGGTGTTTGTTCATTGGTATCACGACTAATTGAGCTCATCATCTCGCCCCATGTTGTGTTCATCCCAACCAAAGTGACAAGCATCTGAGCATAGCCATCAACCACCTTAGTACCAGAAAACAAAAATGGATGACTGCAATTTACTTCTCCATGTTCACTTTCCCCTGTCATGCTAGATTCGTCCACTTGCAGTGAATACCCGTCTAAGAATAGCCCATCAGCTGGGACTTGATCTCCAATCTTTAAGCAAATGATATCTCTAACTACAATTTCAAATATTGAAATAGTTGACGCCGACCAGCCCTCACATCAATGTGAATATTGTTGCTGACTTTGGATAACTTGTCAAATTGTTTGTTTTGCTTAAAGTTACTAATGGTAGAAACAACAATGACAAGAAATATAGCAACAAATATGCTTCCACCGTCATACCATCCTTCTTTTATTCCATTCTCTTTAATGCCAAATACCAGAGAAAGTACAGCACAGCCTAGAAGGATGAGAATGGTAAGATCCTTGAAGGCTTCCACAAAAAAATGGAAGAAGCTCTTTGTAGGTGGTCTTTTATATGTGTTTGAGCCAAAAGCATCGTGTCGGCGGGCAATGTCTTCATCACTGCCATGAATCCCACATTCAACGTTTGTTTGGAGAGTGACTGCTAGTGCATCAGTCCCTCCAATGTTTTGGAGTCTTTCAATCTTTTTATCTTTTACAAGGTTAGTGAGTGTTGGTTGATCAACTTTGAACCCAATGTCTGGGTTGAGATCCAAAATGACGAAAGATGGAGAAGGTGAAACCTTGAGATTTTTTTGGAGTAGAGAATCTTTGAAAAGGATAGAAGGGCTCTAGAACAATATATGGAAACAAAAGCGGAGTGCCATCTTTTATTGGGTGTGCTAAGGGAGTGTTGTGCACCAAGTAAAGACTCAATGCGGTCCTTGTTTTGTAGGATAATATCCTTGAAATGGTTTGCAAAGCATAATAGGAGTAAAAAAAAATGATGATATTTAAGAAAGCAAGGAACTAACAATAATGTAGTAGTAATCACAAGAGGAAGAAAAGCAAGATTGTAAAGTTGTGATTTACAACTATGTTTTATGTTGGCTTTATTCCATGACAAATAGTGTTGTACTTGCTCTAATTTTGTTCCTTGTATTTTGTGGAATTTTATTGTCTTGGGTTTAGTATTAAGTTGGTGAAGACTCAAGCTTAAATGAAGAATCAGTGGATTTCGCGAGAAGCTCACGAGAAGCTAAGCCGCGAAAGGGCATGTGAGGAGCACATGACTGGAAGCTGAAGAGTCGTGCTAGGCTGTCGTTTTCACGAGTGTCTCGTGGGTAAGGCCTTCCCGCGAGACAGTTGCGAAACATTCTGCCTGGAGGATTTTTATGTGTGAATTCCTTACCCTTCACCCATACTATATATACCCTCATTACCCACAAATGTAAGAGAGGCCATTCAGAGAGAAAAACCCTAGATAGGTTTTCTACAACACACACACCCATCTTTTTGAGAGAAAGCTACTCATCCTTAGTGAGAATTAATTGTAGCCTCTTCTCCTTCCCTTTCCCATTATCATACCTTGAGAGGAGATTTGTACCCAAACACAATCCACACATTTTCAGAGTGTAGTGAGTGTTTTTGGTGTTGCTGGGAAGTATTGGAAGATGCCAAGGTTGGTAGATGCAACATGGAACTTGTTGCGGGATCTGGAGAGCTAGACAAGACATGGTTCCGAGAAGTCTTGTTGGAGTAGGAGCTTGGAGGGCTTAGGTACAAATGGTAGATTAGGCTTGGAGGGTCTCTTGCTTACCAATATATCCCAACTGATTGTCTAGTGGATCAATTACCGCTTGGAGGGCGGCGGAGAGGTTTTTCGCCGAGTTCTTCGGTTTTCTCTTCAATAACACGTTTCGGTGTTATCTGTGTTTGCATCTCTCTTCCCTACTCTTGTTCATTTCATTTTACTGTTGTGTTGCTTTAAATATGAATTAGAGTAGCTCTTTTGTTTGTTTGCTTGCGTTTACACTATTCCACACTTAGTATTAAGTTAGTGTAAAATTAATCAAGCCATAATTTGAATTGGGGGTCTAAACAAGCTCTTGTATTTTCACACATTTCGAGCATTCAATAGATAATATGGATATAAATGGAACAGAGGAGAATGGAGATATGTGGAGATCGAATATAGTGCTAGCTAGTAGATATGAGAATTGAAGTTGCAGAGAGGGTGGTGGTTTTTATAAGGTACGTAGATTTCCGAAGTTTGAGATGGAATGTGGGAACATAAGGGGCTATTTGACTTCACCTTTTTGATTACTCAATTTCCATCACTCATCACTCATCACTCATAACTCATCACTCATCACTCAATTTTTCACACCTGTTTGGCATCATCACCCAATTTCCATCACTCAATATTTTTCATACTATTTGTGGGCCCATACTTGTCAGCCGGTGCAGCTTTTTTTTTTTTTTTTTTTTGGTTTTCAGTACCCAAACTCACCGAAACTTAAAAAAAAAAAACCCAGAACTGAAGACCGAACAAGTGAAAAAAAAAAAAAAAAAATCAAAAGGTGGTCAAAAGTTGCAGTTGTGGGTCCCTCCATGTGTGTTTATTTACGGAAATGCCATTAAGTTATGAGTTATGGAAACTGAAAACAGCCAAAATGTATTTTCAGTTTCCATAACTCATAACTCAAAAATCAGAGAATTGAGTGATGGAAATAGAGTTATGGAAACAGAGTTATCGTTTGCCAAACAATCTTTTTGCTATGGGTCCCACCATTTTTGTGTTATGAGTTATGTAAATTGAGAATTGAGTTATCAAAATTTGCAATCCAAATAGCCTCTAATTATTCGGGTTTCTGCCCCTTTCTTACTAAGCAACTCAAAAGTTGTTATGTGAAAAAAAGATATGAAAAAGAAAAATTCGGTCACCTAACAGTAACAATAACAGAAAAATTTGGTCACCTACAGTAACAGTAACAGAATAATTCGGTCACCAAAAACGTGTCGGGCAGTTACGACGCTCTCAAGTAATTGATCAATCAACGCGCTGGGTTGTGAACCCATAGACCATAGTACCATCATTTTTATACCCTCAAGGTTCCTACTTTCCTTCCACTTCCAGGTAAGCAAACGGAAGCTTTCTACACCCTTCTGGGCTGTGTTTCCCCAAAAATGTTTTGAAATTGATGGTCGACTGGAAAAGAAGGGGTATTTGGTACATGCACTTAAAACATGTGTTTTATTGTTTAAAAATATGTGTGAAAATACGTGTGAGTAAAAAAGTGTGAAAATATGTGTAATATTGTTTAAAAACTGAAAACATGTGTTTGAGTTGTCATACCAAACGGGGCCTAATATTTCTCAAGTTTCAAATGAATGTCGCTCAAGTTTTACCATGATCTGTGGTCACCCCGAATCATAGTAGCTATGGTTCAATCTAATATTCCTTAGCGGGGAGTGCTTCTATGGTCACACCTGGGAGGGTGAGTTACAATGGTCTCAAAAAAAAAAAAAAAAAAAAAAATCAAAATCAAAATCTTCCCATGATCTTGGTTTTCCAAACTTTATGGATTTTAGGATAATAGTACTTCTGAGTGTCTGGGCTTATAGGACTGTTATGTTCCTTGAGTTTTTAGATTACCAAACTTCTACGGGTCACAAAGTGCAAAACAAGTCTGGTTTTTATCTAAAAGTCTAAAACCCTTTGCAAAAGATTACAAATAAAATATCAAATGAATTGAAACACAAACACAACACCATTGTACTAAGTCTCAAATCTTCAACGTCAATCTCCGTCTCTTCTTCCCTCGTCTTTCTCCCTTTAAACCTTCTTCTCTCTCCAACCTTAAACACTTGAAAATGTTTTTCAAAGCATTCTTAGAAATGCAACCAAACACTTGGATATATATATATATTTTTTGTAGTGTTTAGGGCAATTGATTTTTTTATTTTTTTTTAATTTTTGATAACAATAATTGTTGGTCAACTTTATATTGTTTTTCAGTTAACCGTAAAATAAAGACACTTCTAGTGAAAAATTGTTTACAATTAATTTCATTTGCCATAAAAACATTTTCTGTCTCACCAAAGCTCATTAACCGAACCTCCATTCCTCCCCATTGTGTGGCCACTCAACTACTAATGTCCTTGGTCTCTGGTTGCCAATCACTATTTTTTTATTCTAAAATTTTTTTTTTTTAAATTATGTGTACTTGGAAGATGAGAAAATGCGGAGAAATAGTAAAAACAAATTTTGTAGTATTTTTGAAAATGCAACCAAATACTTAAAAATATTTTACAGTTAAAAAATATTTTCCATTGAATCAAACCCAGCCTAAAACAAATGAAACCTTAGACTTGCATTCACATCAACTCATAAAAAATAGCATGATGCCCATTTAGCCAATGAAGCCCAAATAAACACCCACGCCTATTAATGAACCTGCAAAATGAGATTCTACTTCAGTGCTTGTCCAAATTTAGGAGGCACCGTAGCTTATGTATTTCATTTGCTTATTCATTTCTTCAAAAAAATTTATTCATTTATTGTCATGGCTCTCTCTCTCTCTCCACTCTATAGTTTCTTCTTTTTCTCTCTTAGGCTATTTTTGGCAACATGTAAAGTAATTTTCAAATGTAAAATATTTTCAGTTTCAATTTTTAACAAAATAAACGGTATCCAAACACACATTATGTAAGATGAAACATCTATACAGCTTCTTGACTGATGCGTTGCTATTTCATTTGAGGGCCAACCCCCGCTCCTCCTATTTACTAATATTTTACATTTGGATCAGGATGTCTTAAGTCATAAGTCATACCCCTTTCAAAAAAAAAAAGTCATAAGTCATACAATACACGCCTTCGCTTTTGCAAGTCAAACACGAAACCTTTCATATTCATCAGATATCCCACGAAAAAAGGTTTACTCGTTTTATTTCTTTTAATCAAAATAGAGAATTATTAATCCGAACCACTCACAATCACAATCCATTACTTGATCCACACCATACATAAGCTTGTAACAAAATAGTGTCAAATCAAATTCATAATTGAGATTAGAAAGGGCAATGGTCGGAACTCTTGGACAATTCAATTTGAGAAAAAATTGCCAAATGCCCTTTTCGGGCAAAAATAGCAGCTCTTTGCCCTCTTTTCCAAACTAATTAGGGAAATGTCCATCTTTTGAAACTTGATTTGTGATAAATCGAGTTAGACCCTATAGAGGCCTTTTTAAGGAGCCTATAGTGACGTTTTTAGGACCTATAGTGGCGTTTTGTAACTCGACCTCTATGAAATTAAGTTATAGGTAAAAAAAATTGCCTATAACTCGATTTCATGGAAGTCGAATTACAAAACGCCACTATAGGTCCTTAAAACGTCACTATAGGTCCTAAAAAACGGCGCTATAGGGCTCCAGAATTTTTTTTTTTTTTAAACTCGATTTATCTCAAATCAAGTTACAAAATATGGACATTTCCCTAATTAGTTTAGAAAATGGGGCAAAAAACTGCTTAAAAATATTCTAGAACATGAAAGAAACTAATTGAGACAACTCGATCATTTCATACTTCCCCAAAACCACGAAGTGAGAGTTCATTTTGATGTGATTGAAGACCAGTCCACACGACACGAGTTGAAATTTTAGAACCTATATCATATTTGGAGTTCAATGGTATTTTCTTAGAGGAAAAGGAATGTTACGTGGCTTATTTATATTAGTTAATTATTTGTATAAGCAGTGTTTCTAGTCAGTTGTGATTCATTCAAATTAGTTTGATTAGATTTGGAATATGTTATGACATATTCAAATAAGTTAACTTGCATTACAATTAGTTTTCTTGATAATAAATTATATGAAGCTAGTGTTTTTTTTTTGTTTTATTTGGAAGTTAGTCTTGTATAAATTCAAATGTGGACTATAAATCTCTCTCAAGAAAAAAAAAATGTGGATGATAAAATAAAAATTAATTATGATTTTCCAAATCACGTATAAATGTTTAGCTAGTCTGTCTTAGATATTTCTTTAAAAAAGCCTTACTTTTTTTCCCCTCTTAACTAAAATAGAATAAACAATAGATTTGTCCAAAAACAAATTAACATAACACTCACAAATTAATACATTACTCGTTTCATTTAAGTAAACTCAAATTTTTACTCTAAAACACCCATAGAGCTTAGGTTGGGGCAGGAAGGAGCTTCTATTTACCAAATTTTTTCTTAGAAAACGATGCTATGACTTCCTTTTATGCCAATAAGAAAATTATGATTTTTTTAATATTTTGTCACTACCTAGAAATGTTTGAATTTGTTGAAAGATATTGCTGTAGTAAGGTTCACGCAAATAATTAAAGTGGTCAACATTAGTTCAACTTCCAAATTCAATAATAACTTCCGCCAATTGTTACGGAAAAAATGAAGTAGATACCGAGAAATTATACAGTCCTTAAAGGGGTGACAAATGAGTGGGCTTGGGTGGGTATGGGGTAGGCATAATTGGATTAGGCATATAAAACCCATTTACCCATTTAAAACCCATTTAATTAATTGCTTCTAACCCAAATTCAACCCAACCCAATTATTATGGGTAAACCCCAACCCACCCAATTACCCAATTATCAAAATTACCAAAATGCCACTAAAGTGAAAATGACCAAAGTATTCTAAAATCTTCAAAAATGACCAAAATACCCCAAATTTAAAATTACCAAAATACCCCCCAAAACCCAAAAAATGACCAAAATACCCCCAAAACCTAAAGATGACCAAAATACCCTAGAAACCCAAAAAATAACCAAAATACCCCAGAAATCCAAAAAATGACCAAAATACTCCCGAAACCCAAAAAATGACCAAAATACCCCCGAAATCTAAAAATACCCCCAAAACACAAAAGATGACCAAAATACTCCCGAAACCAAAAAAAATGACCAAAATATGCCCAAAACCCAAAAAATTACCAAAATAACCCCGAAACCCAAAAAATAACCAAAATACTCCCGAAACCCAAAAAATTACCAAAATACCCCCGAAGCCCAGACAATGACCAATGTACCCCCGAAACCTAAAAATTACCAAAATACCTCCGAAACCTAAATAATGACCAAAATACCCCCGAAACCCAAAAAATGACCAAAATACTCCTGAAACCCAAAAAATTACCAAAATACTCCCAAAACCCAAAAAATGACCAATGTACCCCTGAAACCTAAAAATGACCAAAATACCTCCGAAACCTAAAAAATGACCAAAATACACCCAAAACCCAAAAAATGACCAAAATACCCCAAAAACCTTAAAATGACAAAAATACCCCCAGAACCTAAAAAATGACCAAAATACCTCTAAAACCTAAAAATTACCAAAATAATAACAAAACCTACAAAATGACCAAATACCCCCAGGAATCCAAAAAATGACCAAAATACCCCCAAAACCCATAAAATGACCAAAATACGCCCGAAACCAAAAAATTACCAAAATACCCCCTGAAACATAGAAAATGACCAAAATACCCCTGAAACCCGAAAAATGTCCAAAATACCCCCAAAACCTAAAAATTACCAAAATAATCTTGAAGTCTAAAAATTAACCAAAATAACGCTAAAACCTAAAAATGACCAAAATACCCCCGAAACCTTAAAAATGGCCAAAATAACCCCGAAGCCTAAAAATTGACCAAAATAACCTAGAAACCAAAAAATGATCAAAATACCCTTGAAACCTAAAAAATGATCAAAATACCCTCGAAACCCAAAAATTAACTGAAATACCCCTTGAAACCTAAAAAATGACCAAAGTACCCCTGAAACCTAAATGTGACCAAAATAACCCCTAAACCTTAAAATGACCAAAATATCCTCGAAATCTAAAAAATGACCAAAATACTCCCTAAACATAAAAAATGACTAAAATACCCCCTAAACCTAAAAATGACTAAGATAGCTCGGAAACCTAAAGAATGATTGAAATATCCCCAAAACCTAAAAAGTTATTAAAGGACCTCCAAAACCTAGAAAATTACAAAAAATGGCCCCAAAATCTAAAAGTTAACGAAACACCCCTAGAACCTAAAAAAGTAGTGACATTCTCTCAAAACTTACAAAATGACTGAAATACTCTTAGAACCTTTAATTTAATAAAAATACCCTCGAAACATCCAAAATACCCCAAACCCCTATTTTGGTAATTTTGGAGGCTTCGGGTGTATTTTTTTCATCTTATAGGATTAGTGGTATGTTGGTCATTTTAGATATTTTGAGGGGTATTTTGGTCGTTTTATAGGTTTAGAGGTATTTTGGTCGTTCTAGGGGTTTCAGGGTATTTTTGGTAATTTTAGTGGTTTCAGGTTGTTTGTGGCCATTTTAGAGGTTTTGGGTTTATTTGGGTAATTTCAAAGGTTTAGGGGTATTTTTGTCACTTTATAGGTTTGAGGGTATTTTGGTCATTTTTTAAGTTTCGTGGGTATTTTAGTAATTTTTTAGGATTAGGAGGTATTTTGGTCATTTTTAGGTTTCTAGATTATTTTGATCAATTTTTAGGCTTCGGGGTTATTTTGGCCATTTTTTAGGTTTTGAGGGTATTTTTGTCATTTTTTAGGTTTCGGGGGTATTTTGGTCATTTTTTAGGCTTTGGGGGTATTTTGCCCATTTTTTAGGTTTCAGAGGGATTTTGGTAATTTTTAGGTTTTGGGGGTATTTTAGACATTTTTAGATTTTAGGGATATTTTGGTCATTTTTTGGATTTCAGGGGTATTTTGGTAACTTTTAGGTTTCGGGGGTATTTTGGTAACTTTTTGGGTGTCGAGGGTATTTTGGTCATTTTTTGGATTTCAGGGGTATTTTGGTAATTTTTAGGTTTCAGGGGTATTTTGGCAATTTTTTGGGTGTCAGGGGTATTTTGGTCATTTTTTGGGTGTCGGGGGTATTTTGGTCATTTTTTTGGGTTTTAGGGGTATTTTGGTCAATTTTTGGGTGGGGGTATTTTGGTCATTTTTGGGTTTTGGGGGCATTTTGGTAATTTTTAGGTTTCGAGGGTATTTTAGTAATTTTTGGGTTTTGGAGGTATTTTGGTAATTTTCAGGTTGGGGGTATTTTGGTCAATTTTATGGTTTTGGGGGGTATTTTGGTCATTTTGTAGGTTTTGGGGGTATTTTGGTAATTTTTAGGTTTTGGGGGTATTTTGGTAATTTTCAGGTTTGGGGGGTCTTTTGGTCAATCTTATGGTTTTGGGGGTATTTTGTAGATTTTGGGGTTATTTTGGTAATTTTTAGGTTTCGAGAGTATTTTGGTCATTTTTTGGGGTTCGGGGGTATTTTGGTCATTTTTTGGGTTTTGGGGGTATTTTGGTAATTTATAGGTTTTAGGAGGTAGTTTGGTAATTTTTAGGTTTGGGGGTATTTTGGTCAATTTTATGGTTTTGGGGGTATTTTGGTCATTTTGTAAGTTTTGGGTTATTTTGGTAATTTTAGGGTATTTTGGTCTTTTTTTAGGTTTTAGGGGTATTTTGGTCATTTTTAGGTTTAGGTGTTATTTTGGTCATTTTTTAGGTTGAGGGGGCATTTTGGTAATTTTAGTGGTTTTAGGGCATTTTAGAGTTGGGTGATTTGTAGAAATGATAGTTGGATCATAATTGGGTCAATTGGATACCCAATTAAAATCCAATAAACATTAATGTTAATTGAGTTTAATTGGGTTAATACCCATTTAACCTAGTTAATAATTGGGTGAATTTAGGTCTAATTTAAGTGGGTGGGTTTGGGTGGGCAAATGGGTTTGGGTTGATTTTGCCACCCCAAGTGTCCTTATAGTGAACCATGTCATTTGTCCACCATTCTAGTAAAAGACTTCCACTTGTTTAAAATTATGGAGTTTTAAATAAAAACTGAATACTGATTCAACAATTTTAAATAGGTGAGAGTCTTTTACTAGAATGGTGGACAAATGACGTGGTCTACCATGAGAATTTTATAATTTCTCGGAGATACCCCCTAAAAGAAAGAACTCCTTTTCCAATTGGTTTGGGTAAGTAAATTCAGGATTGACAACTTTGACTAACCGAATCGGACACACTGTTTCTCTCTCACACACATATATTGTTAATTACTCTTTTACCCTTGTTCTTATTATTTAAATTTCATTTGGTTTGATTATTTGCTTACGGTGCTATGCTTAGAATTTTTAGAAGATGGCATGGGGACAAAAAACACTTGTAAATTGTAATACAGTTTGTTGTTGTTGTTCTAATGCTATTTTTTTTTTTAGTTAAAAAAATTGTTAAACCCGGCCCATGTGGATTGAGTTAGACCCATGTGATAGGTTGGATTGAAAAAACCATTCAACTCGACCCATGCACACCCCTTCCTTCACGTTAGTAGCATTTAGGGTAAACTATGTATTTGACCTCTATCATTTACACCATATTTCAATTTGGTCTATATCCTTTTGTTGATACCCATTTTCGCGACACATTTTCTACAAGCTCGATTCAACCAAGCCCGACTTCCTTGTGGGCTCCTTTCATATATTATATTTTATTTTCTTCTTTTAAGCATAGCTCAAGCCCAAGCCCATGCAACTTATTGGGGATATTGAGAAAGTGTGGTTTGGAGGGTATGGGTCGATTTCTTTCAAACCTTTTGCATGAGTACAATACATGCGTGCTATTAAGTGGGTAAGGGATATTGGTAGCACCTTAGGCTCATGGAGGAGGTCTTGTATCCAAAATTCCCACCCTAAAATAGCTTTTATACTCTGGTTGACTGTGGCCCAAAATTTCTGTCCGAACTATTTTTTCCTTTAAAAATGGTTGGCTCTCATTGGCCAACTTCAGTTGCTAGCTTTCATCTAGGTGAGCCTCCCAATGGTCTGAAACAACTGAAAGGGTGGAGCCAATGAGAGTTTAATCAAGTATTTCCCAAATCATGTTAAAAGTATATCAAACTCTTCCCTAAACAAAAGCAACCCAAGCCAAGACACCAAATTAGTGTCATGGGGATAAAAGCCTCTTCTACTACCAAAAACCCAATCATTAGCAACTCTCGAAACTCTATATAAAACTCTCTCTTTAGTTCAAAAATCAACCAACCACGTTTTCCCCCACAGAGCTGAAACTTGAGACTAAAAGCTAATTCAACCATGTAAAATTCTCATAATTTTGAAGTTTAGGAGTAGAAATATGGGTATAGGGAAACCTTCCCTCTCTTCCTCACAACTTCTCTCAATTTCATCTTCTCGATGACTGTGAGTCAAAGTTTCGGACGTATTGTCTTTATGCACTTTTTTGCATTTTTGTTATTGGCATTTTCATTCTCTCTTGTTAAAGCACTGATGATGCCAAAATCGTCAGTTTGGGTCACTCGCGCAATCCGAAGCATTAGACGATCTCATAGGACCTGCAAGATAAAGGAAAGATAGATCAAATAGACCACCGGGTTGTGCTCGGTGGGGGAGCCTCCGATGCTTAAGTTAGTATGAACCCATATTTTTCATATTTAGATAGTGTTTAGTAGTAGCTTTTGACATACCTTCACAAGTGAGATGGATTGACCCTTTTATAGGTGATTTGGATAGCTGTCGTACATAATTGGAGGTGATTATTGCCCATGTATAACAGTTATTGTATTGATGGGCGTTTAAGACCGCTGAGTAATGGTCGCCATTAATGTGTTGAATGTGCTTGAGTGGTTACATCTTTTGGTTTGTTAATGATGCAAGGTCGTCCATATTAATGGATGACCTTAATGTTTTTTTTTTTTGGACTCATCAGTTGCCCCCCCATTCCCAAGTCTGATTTTGCTTTATGCTAGTCAGGCTTAGGGAATGTTTTTGACCTTTTTAGATTCAGGCTTCTTTATCTTCAACTACTTTCTTCTTTAGGAATGCTAGTATTTCTATGACGACCTTTTGAAGGTCTTTTTGGACGTTCGAGGGATCATAGCTTGATCTTGAAAGTGAGCTAATTTCTTTGGACGATCATTTTTTATCACTACTAAAGAGCAAGCTAATTTCTTTGGACGGCCATTTTTTATCACTGCTGAAGAATAAGGTGATTTCTTTGGACGACCATTTTTTATCACATCGATGCTTCTTCCTTTATTCATTTTCTGGTTGTCGTGTTTGATATTCTTGATTTCTTGCGTTTGTGTGAGAATCCTTGTTTGCTTACACTCGTCTAAGGGTATTTAGTCACTTAGCCACTTTTGGGTGACTTACATCCAATTTCGGAGCTGTCATTTAGACTTTGTCAGCGATTTACATCAATCTAGCGGAATCTTGTCCATTTTTCTTTTTGGTGACTTACATCTATTTAAGGAATTTTGTCACTTAGGCTTCGTCAGTGATTTACATCCGTCTTGGTGGAATCTTATCACTTAGCCATTTTTTGGTGACTTACATCCATTTAAGGAATCTTGTCATTTAGGCTTCGTCAGTGATTTACATCCGTCTTGGGGGACTCTTATCACTTAGCCATTTTTTGGTGACTTACATCCACTTAAGGAATCTTGTCACTTAGGCTTCGTCAGTGATTTACATCCGTCTTGGGGGACTCTTATCACTTAGCCATTTTTTGGTGACTTACATCCACTTAAGGAATCTTGTCACTTAGGCTTCGTCAGTGATTTACATTCGTATTGGCGGAATCTTATCACTTAACCATTTTTTGGTGACTTACATCCATCTAAGGAATCTTGCCACTTAGGCTTCGTCAGTGATTTACATTCGTCTTGGCGGACTCTTATCACTTAGCCATTTTTTGGTGACTTACATCCACTTAAGGAATATTGTCACTTAGGCTTTGTCGGTGATTTACATCCGTCTTGGCGGAATCTTATCACTTAGCCATTTTTTGGTGACTTACATCCATTTAAGGAATCTTGTCACTTATTGCTGGAAAGATTCCTTGACGCTATGTCGTTTTGGACCTTCTTGAGGCCATGTTGATATCTGCATTAAGTAGCACATGCACTTACCAAGGCTTGGTTAAACAAGAATTTTAGAACAATTCATATATAAATAATAAGCTACCAATAGCCTAGGTGGACCTTTTTCTTATTTCCTTGTAATCTTAGAGTTTTATCTCTTTTGTGATCTATCTAGTAATGCATACATGTTTGCATGAAACCTTACTAGGTGTAAATTTTTATAAACGAATATAAAAGAGACAGAAATAAATGTGTTACCTTAAATGACGACATTATTTTGTCACATACCTTGATCTTTTTATTGTTGGAATCTTCTTGACAAACTCTTCTCTTTTCAAGATGACAAGCTCCTCTCTTTTCAAGATTTTTCTTAAGCTTAACATGATACTTCATGTGTAAGGCCTAGATCTCTTTTGCCTTCGATTTTTCGAAGGCATAAAAACTAGGCCATGTTGTTGCCCCCGTTCAAACATGAAGAGTGTAATTCTCATTTGTTGGCGACTAGAGGAATGCTCTATCGCGATTGGAACCCTTTTTTTTTTTTTGGTGTGCTTTGACGTCTATGGTCATTGCCGTTTGTAATAGCAATTTCCTGTTCCTTCTTCTTTAATTGTATGCTTAAGTCACTTCAATAGTGCTAGCTGCATGACGATGTACAAATGTGCAATTGCATGCTATACAAGACAAAGTGTATTCTATATGAATCATAAAGAAGTATAAAAATTGAAGCTATTTGACTATATGCTTCTTTAAACTGGTCTTTGTTAGGTGCTTGCACAGTATATGATTTTTAGAGCAATTTAAGAAGATTTTGGTGAGTTGATGGAGATAGCGGAAATTTATTGAGACTTAAATTCATGAACATATTGGGAACACGATCATCTAGAATTTAAGTTTAGGAAACTTAATAAAACTTCTCAGATTCATGACGATGAAACATATACTACTAATAATATAGTCATATTAATTGTGATAATTGTAACAATTTTATAGCAATATTTTCAACATGTTCTACATACACATTGTAATAATCATGCAAGCTTGATATTTATTTAGTTTCAGTAAAATGATCTCATGGATAAAAAGAAAGAAAGAAATGAGTTACCTCAATGGAAGACCTTAAATCTCAATACTATTGTGTACGTACCTCGATCTTTTCATTGTTGTAGTCTTCTTGACGAAATCTTCATCATTGAACTTATAGAGCTCTTCTTCATTGGATTTGTACAACTCCATAATTTATAGGAGTTAAACTCGGCATTTGTGATGTAGATGGAATTTTCAGAACTTTTGGCTATATCTCTATTTTCTTCTTAAGGGTTTTTCTTCGTCAAATTATGACATTCCCTTAGAAAATTTGGAATATCTATTTTTTGCATATCTGAAGCTAGTAATCTAGCAAACCTCTTATAGGTTTATATATTATACAAAATTTTGGGTGAATTGATATAGCTTATGTCCAACCAATATCATTTCATGTAAGAGTATAAAAACTTAGTGAGGATTAAAGTCACACTTAATGCCATGCGATCAAATAAAATTGTCTTGTTTTATGTATGAAGCACATGCTCTATAGGCAATTCAATCATTTCTACTTTTTTCTTGGTTTTGGCGATAGTAGAATAATAAAAGAAATGGATGGACTTAAGATCATTTGATCGGCTAGAGATCAAAAGTCTAAAATAGGTCGCACTAGCTAGAGCAGATATTACTAGTCAAGTCTTTTAATTTTAGCAAGAAATTATCTAGCCCGTGTCAATTGTGCATGTTTGTACTAATCTTGTAATTAAGCAATTTGCCTTTCCAACAATCGTTTTCATAACTATTACCCTATTCTCCTGCAACTAAATAACACTTGGCAAAGTGTTTAAACTTTTTAAAAAGTGTTGGAATTCGGTGTGTTTAATGACATTTGCCATTATGATAAACAATCATCATATTTATCATAGTAAACAGTTATGATCTTATTTTAAACTTATAGCTAGGTTTTTATTTGACAATAATGATATTTGTCATTATGTCTAAAACTTGACTTTAAACGTTGTTGCAAATACTTAGAGAGCTAAAAGGAAAAGAAAATTTTAAATCTGACCTTAAGGCCCAAGAACTAGGCACCATCGTTGCTATATTTTGTTCCAGCTATTTGAAGATGTAGATATATCCAGAGGGTTTGCCCCCGTTTAAACATGAAAGGTACATTCGCTATTGGATGATGACCAAAAGAAGGGTCTGTCATGGTTTGTACCTGTATTTTTCTTCCTTTGGACTTAATCTTAGTCCCAAAGGAAAATCTTTATAAAATTTCATGTCTAATGTATTAGAACAAAATTTAGAAACTTATACACCAATGCCTATGAATATGTATGGATAGAGATGAGGTAATATGTTCATGATAGAAAATTATGTATAAAATTATAGAGTGATCCCAAAAAGACACTGCTACTCTTTAAAAAAAAATGAGTAGAATGAAGAGATAATTAACTGGATAAATTATTTCATAGTGCAAGGTGATAGCAATTCAATTTTGGGGGGATAAATATGGAAAATACCATCATCTTAAGTATGATATTTTCAAGATATGAAATTCCATAATCAACTATATTGGCACCTCAAGCCAAGGTGGCTACTAGTGAATGACATATAGGCCATTTATGAGAAACTTGTGTCTCATTTTACCTTCGTCGATTATATATTTACAGGGATGGCAACCTTATGAAATGATAAGAGAAGGTCGTGATATGGCTGTATATAATTCACGAAAGGAAATCATTGCAAACAAATAAGGGAATAAATTCTTGTATATATTGCAGCCCACATGACACACACGTGCACATTGGTTGCCATGTCCGTTTTGTAGCAAAATAGTAGAAATAGCCTACCATCTCTTTTGCTTTCTTTTTATGAAAAATGTTTCCTTCATTGGTTGACTATGCAATCTATCAACAAATGTTTAACCATGTAGCATATGGTTCTCTAACTCTTGGCCCTTAACATAGAAATTATTTAAACAATAGCAACTATTGTTGGGCAATAATAAGTGTCGCATAACTGACCCGTAAATATGGCGCTAAAAGGAGGGTGAAATATATGATATCTTTCCCCATAGTGTGGTTTGAAATAATTTTAGATTTTGCTCTATATATATATAAATATTTTAATCATAATTTGCTCTATTCTAAGCAAGTAATGCTATAATAATATAAATGAGAGAAGTAGGGACCTGACTTGGCAAGAAAACCTCTACGACATTCTCAACAGTTGTGCCTATGCCATGAACTTTTTTCAGCTGGATGATTTTTCTTATGTCAAGCCTTTTGTTGATCCATTTTGTCAAGCTTTACTAGACTCATTTTGCTCCAAAAAATACTAACAAATTAATAATCTCAATTGTTCTCAAATGATGAGCTTAATATAGAGTACATGTCCTTCCGTTTAATAGAATCACGTGGAAATAACTTGATACTATTTAGTATTTAGAGGCAATAAGCTCTGCTCGTATATCATATATGTGAGTAAGTACTTACTTTGGTGATGTCACTAGTGCGAGCATAAAATAAAAACATTGTCCCTGTATAGCCGCTTTTATTGAATCATACATGTGGATTGTGACACTGGGAGAGTCCCACATTTTTCCCTTTGAATGCTCGAAGGCATGATTAGGTATAGATGGAACCATTTAAATTCTCCATTCTCAACGCCAAAGCAACTTATATTTATACATGGAAAAGTTTGAATAGTAAATTTTGTTCGTTCTATTGTGGAACATTTTAAGATTCAAAATTTCATAATATTTTGAAAATGATTTATGCTTAACTATTGCGGTAATTTTGTAAGGACTAAATTTTATAATTCTTTGGCTCTTTCAACCTCAATCCCACCTTGCATTCACTTTGAAAATTATTCTGTGTGCAAGGCCGAATATGCCATTCATGCATTTTATTCCTAAAGGTTTCTTTTAAATCTTTTCGGAATTGTTCCTTGAAAAACATAGTTTCATTAACCAACTGACGGACTAATAACTCATGCATAACTGACTATATAGCATTCTAACCATGTTATGCATTTTCTACTATACTTTCGCCACCAATAAATACACATATAAATTTGGGAGATGGCCTTATGTTGTGGCTTTATTACCCATGAATATCAACCAAGATATTATTAGGGTATCATTTATTTTTCTTCATATTCCTCAATTTCAATACCCCCTATTTGAGAAAATTTAAAATGAAAAACGTGCCACATAAAATTCTCAATTATTTAAAGGCACATGAACTTTTCTCAATATAAGGTTCTTCAATATAGAAACACCATAGTTGGTGGGGTTCATAAATATTCATGAGATTTAAAATTTTCACATAAACACTTTTTTTTTTTTAATTTTAATTTTAAAGGTACAATAGTGTTTATAAATACTCACTAAGGAGTACATAGAAAAGACTGTTTTTAGAGAAATGACTTAACCCTTTTTTTTTTTTATGGGAATGACTTAAGTCATTCTTTCTCTAATAATGTTGAGCATATCATATATATTTTTATATATAGGTGTTAGATGGAGCCTTATCATTAAAAATTCACATTTCAATTATCACCGGACCATCTAACATATGGTGTAGAGTAAAAATAATGTTTGCATGCAATTAAAGAATTTATTATGGCATTCAACACTAATTACTCCAGCATATACACATTCAAAAATGTTTGACAAATAAAGGCTCAATGAACACGTTGCAATCAATTTAAAAAGTGAAACGGTTTATGCCACAAATGAAAATTAAATTAATTTCAAAATTTCCCATTTGAGTGACCATTAACCATTTAAAATATTATAATTAAATAAAGAGTCTAATTTACTCTTAAACCTTATGTCCAACATAAACTCTTTAAGCAACATCTTATATAATATAGCAATATAGCATGGTATATATCATTCATGCAACCTTTTTGACTAACAATAGATCATCCATACGGCTTTATAACAACTCAAAAAATTCATTGTGATACATACAAATATGTATCAAAAGAAATTATATGTCATGCATAACATTCTGACACATGACCTCAATTATATTATTATTATTATATATACACATATTTAGGCCTTAGCAAAAGTTTTAGGTGTTTGCTTATTAAATTTTATTCATATATGGTATTAATATATCGAATAAAATAAGAGATACTTCACCGCAAACTCATAATTTCTTGCCTCTTTGATTGCCTTTCATTTGAGGGTTTGTTGAGATTTTCGCCATCGAACTCGAAGCCTACAAAATTGAATCTCCCTGAAATTGTTATTCCATAGCCACGATTCCATTTGCCATCATAAACAATTTATTAATACATATATAACCAGTGAATTCAAAGAAAAATCTAGAAAGATTTTATTCATGGACAAGAAATATATATGTAGTGAAGAGATAATCATTGGGTCTCAACCCATGAGGTACTCTAGATTGAACTGAGTGAACCCTTTGTTATAGGAAGAGCTAGATGACTAATCGCCTCCCCACAGACGGCGCCAAACTGATAATGCCAAAATCGTCAGTTTGGGTCACTCGCGCAATCCGAAGCATTAGACGATCTCATAGGACCTGCAAGATAAAGGAAAGATAGATCGAATAGACCACTGGGTTGTGCCCGGTGGGGGAGCCTCCGATGCTTAAGTTAGTATGAACCCATATTTTTCATATTTAGATAGTGTTTAGTAGTAGCTTTTGACATACCTTCACAAGTGAGATGGATTGACCCTTTTATAGGTGATTTGGATAGCTGTCGTACATAATTGGAGGTGATTATTGCCCATGTATAACAGTTATTGTATTGATGGGCGTTTAAGACCGCTGAGTAATGGTCGCCATTAATGTGTTGAATGTGCTTGAGTGGTTACATCTTTTGGTTTGTTAATGATGCAAGGTCGTCCATATTAATGGATGACCTTAATGTTTTTTTTTTTTGGACTCATCAAGCACCATTAACTTTTGTTCATTATACATTTAGAATTTTGGGCTTAATTCTCCACAAATAATCACTTCTAAAGAACCCAAGGGGAGATTTGGGCTAATCTTGCATTTTTGGCCCTTGTCACAAAAATGTCCTCAACACCTTTCAATTCCGTGTCAATTTAGTCCTTGCCTGCTATCTTTTAGATGAAAATTGCTGATTTCAAGTGTGTCAATTTAGTCTCCAACATGTCAATGTCGTGTCAATTTAGTCAATGTCGTTATATTTTGGATGGAAATTGTTGGTGTCAGCAATTTTCATCTTATGTCTTTCTCCTCAATATGACTCCGCTTTGTTTCTTCTAAGAATTGAATGCTTCAACGTAAAGAAATTAATGGAATCAATTTAGAGGATTGGAAGATCTTTTAAAAATAGGTTTTCCAGTTGAAGCATGACGATGAGCAAAGAAGTTAATGGAATCAATTCAGAGTAGATCAGAAATTAACGACGTCGTTCATATTCAAACCTGGCAGGGAAATGACGTTGTTCCCCTAGGTTTCTTTCTTTATTTTCTTTTTCTAATTAACATTTTTCAGTTTTTTTAATTAAAAAATTTTTTAAAATCCAAAACAGCGTCGTTTTGGTTAGCGGACAACAACTATTAACCAAAGCTTAACAAAGGACTAAATTGACAAAATTTGAAACTTAGAAAATTGAAATGACAAAACTGAAATTAAGAAGACTGAAATGAAAAAATGTAAGACTTAGAGAATTAGTTTTGTATTTTGGCCTATTTTTTAAAATAAAACGACAGATAAACTGTTAATGTTTGGCATAAGAAAAAATTAATATGTTAATTAGAACATTTGGTTATTCTTAGATTTTTCATCATTATTGATTCGAGCACTTTCACACCAAAGATGCAAAATTAGACTAGTACTGGTATTGATTATTTTCTAGGAGGGTATTTATACCATGCTTCACACACCATTTCACAGCCTCATAACGCATGAACAATATTTTCTTCGTATAGTTTACAGTTTTCACACCATCTTTCCGCTACAACGCTTCTCTTTGCCATGTTAAAATCAGTTGGAAGGAGATTCTTGTAGGCTATCCACGCAAATCATTTAACTTTAGTTGGTTTTTTGTCTTCCACAATTCCATCCTTGCTTCACCACTTGAACTTCTTTGTTCTGATCCTTTGTTTCTTGTCTTCCAGAGTTATTTTAGCATATAGTTTAACTGGAAAGCATGGACACGGTAAAATTGCTAATGTATCGTGGACACGTATCTGATATGGACACAAACGTGCCAAGTACGCACTCAGGAAGAAATTTTTTTTTTTTTTTTTTTTAATTCAATTGTTCACTTGTTCTATTTTGATATTGAATATTGTTTATTTGAACTCTTTTTATGGGTGTTTAGTTTATTTGAACTCTTTTATTCATACTTTAAACAATATTTTATTGTCTTAAAATTAATTTTAGATATATTTCCAAACATTTCATTGTTGTTACATATTTTTTAAATCCAAAATAAATATAACTTATTTGAAATATAAAATATATATACCTAAAAATAAATATTAATTAATTGTTGTATTATTAACGTATCGTATCTTAGTTTTTCAAAAAAATGCCATATCATTGTATTGCATATCGTGTCCATAATCATGCCATATAGCTGTTTAACCTATTATATTTACTTAAAAAAAAAAAAAAAAACTATATTTATACACAAACCATATTTACGCTCACACTTGATCAGGCAATGTTGAGGAAGCTCTCTACTTGGAAGACCATAGGCTCTGCTACTACCATTTGTAATGATAAAACAAGCACTCTCATGTTAAACCAAATGAGGGTGACTAAGTTTTGGCTAGGGAAAGTCTCTTCTGCACCAGATGCTCATCAATTTCAGTGGTGGAGCCACGTTGGGGCCGAAGGGGGCCTTGGCCCCCCCCTCCCCCAAATTTTTTTTTTTTTTTTTAAATTGAAATATATGCACTCATAAATGAAATATCCCAAAATGTTAGAATATTTTTCAAAGAAGGTAGCCTTCTGGAACCCCCCCCCCCCCCCCCCCCCATCCTCTAGGGATGGCCATACCCATTGGGTAATGGATATCCTACCCTACCCGATCCAAATGTTTTGGGTAATACTCGGTTCTTCATGGGTAAAACCTAAACGGGTAGGGTATGGATATTACCCGAATAGTTCAGGTAGGGTATGGATATTATCCATACCCGACCCGTAAAAAATTAAAAAAAAAAAAAAAAAACCCTAAGTCTCTCCACTTTTACTCACACACACACTCTCTCTCTCTCTCTCACTTGAGCCTCCATCCTCACCGTCACCCTCTCTCTCTTAGAGCTCTCCAGTCTCCGCCTCTCCTCACAGTCATTCTCTCTCTCTGTATCTCCTCACTGCTTCTGCTCTATTGGTTTCTGGGTTGGGCGTTTTGGGAAGGCTCTGTCTCTCGCATATACCCACAGTTATTGGTTTTGGCATCGATTTTTTGCTTGATTCTTGTTCCTCGTCTCTGCGAATCAACTAGGTCTTCCTACCACTCTCTTTCCTCAGGTAAATGACTCATTCTTTTTCCCTCTTTTACTAGTTTGGCTTCAAAAGAAAAATCTTTTCTGTGGGTATCTGGGTTTGATGGAAATTCCTTGGGTTTTGCGTGTTTCAACGGAGACTATCAAATTTATACGGTTCTCTTCTATTCCTCCCTGTTCTCCTGTCCTATTTTCATTGATTTTTTTTGAATAATATGGTAAAAAAAGCCCATTTGAAGTTTCAAAAAGATCGGTGAGATGTGGAAAATTTCCTAGGTTTTGCCTGTTTAAACGGAAAAAAAAAAAAAAAAAAATTGTGCTTCCATATTCTGTTGCCCTTATTGATATATCGATTTAGAGTCTCTGTGTGAGAGAGAAGAAGTTTCTTGCATTTTGTTCCCCTTGTTGACATGTCGTTTTCTCTTTGATTTTTCAAATAAAAGCTCTTCACTGATACAGGAAAAGAAATTTCGCATGTGAAATTTCAAAAAGAGCTGTGAGATGTGGACCTTTTTCTTGGGTTCTGTTTGAGTGGAAAATATCCTAACTTGTACAGTTTATGCTTTTGTTCTCCCTGTTGACATGCACTTTTCTCTTTAATTTTTCTAAATAAAAAATTTTGCAAAATTTATTTTAGGAGTTGCCATTTGCTTGACAAACAACTGAAGAGACAGAGGAAAATGTTGCTTCTTTATTTAATTTTTTATCTAATACAATTTCTATCTCTATCTTCAAAAAAAAAAAAAAAAAAGAGAAAGAGAAAGAAGCAGATACAAACTAATCAATAAATTTTTTTTATTGATTAGTTTTTTCTTTTTTAAGATTAGTTAGTTTTTATGTTAAAATGTTTTGAATTAAAAAAAAAAAAAAAAGGTTTCGGGTTTCGGGTAGGGTATGGATATACATGGATAATATATTCGGATAAGATTCGGGTATGGATATTAACAGGTAATGATAATCGGGCATCCATGAGTAAACTTTTCGGGTCGGGTATGGGTATACCCGATTCATACCCTACCCATGGCCATCCCCAATCCTCCCTATGTTTTTCAGAGAAACTCCTTTGGTTTAACAATTTTCTGAAGAAAGAAAAATAATTTCAAAAAATGCCCCTTTTTCGTTTTCTGAAAGAAAAAAAAGTCTCATTAACAATTGAAGGAGCCTATGTTTCACACACTTTTTTTTTCTTCATATTCAAATAATTACGCCGCCGATGCCACTGCCAATAGATTTGCAGTTTACGTTCTTTCAGTTTTCTCCTTTGTCTCTCTGTCCCATTTGCCTTCTCCTTCTCTTCTTTACTTCAAGTAATTGATACTTAGACTAGTGCTATACAATTTATAGACTCCAAGACTTCTACACTATTTTCTCTAATTCCAATACGATAAAGCTATTAAGAAACGACCACATGTATGGTTCAAAAACATACACGTCAAAAGCAAACTTGATATATCACTTTAGTAGTTTAGTTTACCCCCAGGTGTGGTACGGGAAAAAAATATTACTATAATTTATTTCACAACTTTTTTATTACAAGATATGGTCAAGTGTGATTGGTGGAAAAAAAATAGTGAGTTCACATATAAATAATATAAGACCACTCACAACTTGACATGATAAAGTTAGGACAAAAAGTTATAAAATAATTATGGTCTTAGAACCACTTTAGCTTGTCTTCATCTATTCTTTATTTTTTTTAATTGATAAATATATTATATAACATATAAATATAATAACTTATTATAAATTTGACAAAATATATTACCAGATATTTTGATTCAATTTATTTTTATGCATTTTTCAATGATTGTTGTCTAATTTTTAGCCATGTTTTAACCTATTAATAAAATTCTTTTATCTTAATCATTATAATTAATGTGTTGTAATTTAACTTGAAAACCTAGGTCGATAGGCAATTTAAAAACTATATTGAGTTATAAATTAATCCATTTAATTGTATTATATATATATATATATATATGTATCACAAAAAAAAAAAACATGTATTGTATATTGAATTGTATTTATGATATTCATCAAAAAAAAAAATTTGTATTTATGATACTACTATATATTTTAGATAATTGTACACAGTATAGATATATATTAAGAAAAAAAAATTGTAATCCTCTTATTTATTACTTGGCCCCCCAATTATAAATTCCTAGCTCCACCTCTTATCAATTCCTCCATCTATTCTCCAACTGCTACAAGGAGTTGCTCTAAACAAGACTGGTAGTAAAATCTTAATTACAATTAATTTAGACTTATAAAATCTTAATTATAAGCTAGTTGTAAGGCAATGATATATATGCTTCTAATATTTTGTACCTGATGTCATGTACTCTCTTTGTTATTTTGTTTAATGCATTATTCTTTCACCAAATACCAAACAACGAAAGAAAGAAGAGAATTGTTTGTTGCATTTTGTAGAAAAATTTCAATGTTGTAAAAAGATCATTCTCCATTTACTTAGAGTCGAATGTAATCTGCTCAAAATAGTGAAGATTAATGGTGAAGATTAATGGTCTTGACTCCAACATTGAGAGTTAGTAATTCTCAATACCTGCTTGACCAATCGAGCTGTGGGATTTTGAATTGAATTTTTATGTTTCAGCCCATGATGAATTGGCATATATAGGGATTCATGCACAGGGTACTTAAAAGTTAAAAGTATAAATCAAAATAGGAAAATGCTAACGAATGCCCTCAGAGCACTGGTTAACAATCTATTTAAAGAAAGTTTTTATGAATAAAGAAAAAAAAACAATTAATATTTTGACAACTTTTTTCATTTTCCATAAAAGTAGTGTCAAAACTTTCTTAAAATGGATTATTAATCATTGCCCTACTCCTAAGAGCACTCATTAGCATGACCTATTAAAATATATTCTTTTTATAGCGAACATTATAAAGAGTGAATACATGCATATTAAGAGAAGTTATTGTGACCTTGTGCACCTTGGGTTTGGTACTGAGCTACTTCCAGTTCTCCGTTGGAGCGTGTTACTGTAAAAAACTTTGCACCAAGGTTAATGTAATTAAGTTGTTGTTGTGGTGAAGTCAATCATAGATTGGAGAGTTGTGCACATCGAAGAAAGCTGTTAAGAAAAGTAGTCCAACTAGATTAGAGTTGCGCTTGAATAACTCAATAGGTTCTCTTGTAGGTAGATATTTTGGGATCAAATGTATTCCTTGTTCTTGTAACCTCAATTTTTATTAGTCAATTTTTCAAGGAATGGTAACTTATATATCATTTGTTGGAGTTTTTCCTACCAATGTTTTTCCCATTGTGATCATATCATTGTGCCTCATAATTTACTTTTTAGCTACATAAAATTTAGGTTTGGTGATACAGTTGTTCCCAACACTTTATAATTGGAGCATTGCATGAATTGAATTTAATTAATCAACTTGGGTAATTGGTTTATTTAACCCCCTAAGTTAAATAAACCCAACACATTTTATATCACAAAAAATTTACACATTCTACTTTTTTATTTATTTTTATTTATTTTTATAATTAATGTAGGAACATAATTAATTTCAAAACATTTTGCTTGGTTCTATGGTCTTACCATTCTTTATTGAGCATTCATAATTGCACAAATCAAGAAGAAGTGAAATTAGGGGTAAAAATTGGGTGTACATCTCCAAAGTATTATTATCGTTGTCTTTGCCTATCAAGCTGCATATCAGAAACAACCCCCAACGCCATCCAGGAAGCAATGGTTGAGGCAGCTATCGAGGTTAAGAGTCTAAGTTTTAATCAAATTTTATTCCATAGGGTTCGTTTGGTTGGAAAAGTAGAAAAATGAGGCGATAGAAAATGGTGGAAGGATAGCAAATATTTTAATTTTTTTTCTCCTCTTTGTTTGGTTGAGAGTGGAAAAGTAGAGTGATAGAAAAAATGAGTTTGTATAAATTTACTCATACGCCCTTAGTGATGTTTGGCAGATTGGTCTCGCTTAACTTAGAATGGATTAACCTATCACTCTATTTTTGTGTCCATTTTGTAATTAGTGATGTTTTTAGCCTAGCTATTTTGGCAACTAGAATGCCAATTCACTGCTGTATGGTTAACCCAGCTTTTTTGTAAACTCTTTGGGCCCGTTTGGTAGAGCATTTTAGCAACATGTTTTCAGTTTTTAAACAACATTGCACGTAGGGTACGTTTGGTACACTGAATGTAGATTACAACAGGAATGGTAATCTTTATTACCAGGAATAAAATGTGTTGTAATGGAATAACTAAACATATTCATTAGTTTGATTATGAGTTGTAATATTAGAATAAAACTTATGATCTATTTTAGGAAATATTTCATTCATACAATTATATTTCCTAGAAAATAATATATTTTAAATTTTAGAGAGATGAGTTATTTTTTGATGATTTTTTATTTCCATAATTGTTAGGTGAATATAGAAAGTTTATTTCTTTGGAAATATATTAATGCTAGAAGTTATTACATCTACTAAGAAATAGCTATTACAACCCTTTTAGAGAGGAATAGTTATTCCTTATTTTAAAGAATAGCTATTCATAAGGAATGACTATTCCCTATAATAAAAACATAATCAAATTATTGAATAAGTAAACCATAGGAATAGCTATTACATTACAGTGCCTATTACGATCTATCAAACGTGCCCGTATTTTCACACACTTTTTCACTCACACGTATTTCAAAAAATAATAAACAACATTACTCAAACTCCTCTACGGCCTAAATTGTTTTTTGGAATGGTATAAAAAAAAAAATTTATTGTTGTTGTTACTGTGTTTAATAAAATAAAAAATTATGTTAAATTATGTGCAAGCTCATTTGACCGACATTCAACGGGGAAGCAAAGGCCTCTTACAATCCTACTTCCTTCCCCTCTCTTGGCATCTTCAACATCCGCGACTGCTAAGTGAGACGCCTTGACCAAAGCCAAAAGCGTGTCATTGGCAAGCTCCGCTGACATTATCTGAACTCCTTCTTTGAAGCAACCTTGGTGAAGTCGGTAACTCCTCCGTTTGTTCATGATAATGATCATCCAAAAATGGTCATATCTCATTCTCAGCTCAAGTCAATACATCTTATTAATGTATCTATCTTTCGATCTGTCACAAATTGTTTTTACTAGAGCGTTTCATACTGCTTTAATTTGTTGGGCTTCCTTGGTCAGTGAGGCTACCCCGACATTCAACGAGGAAACTACGCGTCTGAGGCCGTGATGGTTAGCATCTCAAAAACTCATTCTATCTCGTTTAACATGCTACTTTATATTGTACTCAACATCATTGGTTCTATTTTTTACCATTTTGATTAAAATAATATAAAAACCTCACAACTAACCACAACAACCCACTGCCACCGCCAAACCCATACCTACAGCCAAAGCCATAATTAACCACCACCCCTGCCAAAATCCGAGAAACCCACACCCAAAATGGCAAAATCAATCATCACTACCAAACCCACAACCAAACTCACAAAAATCAACCACAACTAAAATCAATCACCACCACTACCAAAGTCAAAATTCACAAAAGCACACCCAAAATTAACCACTACCACCAAACCCACAGAGATGGAGAAATAGAGAAGAGAGAGAAAGAAAAAAGAAAGAACCAGTGAAAAAGAAAAAGGAAAAAAGAAAGAAGAGAGACGAAAGGTGAATAAAGAAAAAAAGAAAAGAAGAAAAGAAAGGAGAAGCACCAGCGAAGAGGGAGATTCTGGCATTTTACCCTTAATTTTTAAAAAAATTGGCAATATGCCCCTGTTTGCAAACTATATAGGGGTGTGCCCCTGTTTCGATACTTGACTACCCTAAAATCGAGTTCAATTAAATACTCGATTTGTAGAAAATTGAGTTATGCCCGATCAAACTTAAAAAAAAAAAAAAAAAAAAAAAAAAAAAAATTGAATGGAACTTGAATTGCAGAAAATCGAGTTCCATACAAAAAAAATTTTATAAGTGTGATTGCCCCATATTCAGGGAGCCCTATAATGGCGTTTTTAAGCCCTATAGTAGCGTTTTAAAACCCTATAGCGGCGTTTTACTGCAAATTTTTTTATAAGTGTGATTACCCCATATTCAGGGTGCCCTATAGTGGCGTTTTTAAGCCTTATAGTGGCGTTTTTCAGCCCTATAGCAGCGTTTTCCTGCAAATTTTTTTATAACTGTGGTCGCCCCATTTAGGAAGCCCTATAGTGGCTTTTTTTAAGCCCTATATTGATGTTTTAAAGCCCTATAGCAGCGTTTTGGAACTCGACTTCCCTAAAATCGAGTTCCATGTTTTTATTTTTTTTATTTTTTTTTTATAGTTTTATTGGGCATAACTAGACTTTCTATGAATCGAGTATTTCATTGAAACTCGATTTTAAGGTAATCGAGTATTGAAACAGGGGCATATCCCTATATAGTTTCAAAATAGGGGCATATTGCTAAATTTTTTAAAAATTAAGGGTAAGTAGAATCTCCCAGTGAAGAGATACAAAAGAGGTGAAGAAAGAAAAAATAAAAGAGAGAGAGAGGAGCTCAGGAGACATACCAATACCTGAGAAAGAGAGAAAAAAGTGTAAAATTGAAAAGTAAGAGAGAGAAATATTTCTTTAACTCATAGTAGAATATAAAAAATACGAAGTATTATTATTTATTGCACATGAGCTATAGATGACACTTTACTGTGCTTCAATTGCTAAAAAACAATTTTATCTATTTTACAAAATATTTAACGTTAATGGTTTTTGTAGTTGCACGATTTTCCTGGTCCAAATCCTATTGATCAGGCCTTGGCCCAAGGCGCAACACACAATAAATCTTTGTAGAGGATGGGTCAAAGAACTTAGCCTCAGTGAACTTAGTCGGTCTGATGCATGGACAATGTTATTGTAGAAACAAAAAAAAAAAAAAAAAAACACAAGAATGGATGTCTAACAGAAGATTCTATTTCCTGGGTACAGATCATACATTTTTTCATCCCTCTCTTTGAGGGACTCCACTACATTATATAGGTCTTTCATTCTTATCTGAACCTTACACTTGTTGATCATTTAAGCCCCCACTTGAGCACCTGTCCTATCAAGCACCCTTATCACTCCCTTGTGAGTTGCAGTGGCCAAGGTAGCACTGTTCAGGGGTCTTTTCCTCATTAATGCGGCCAAGAGGGTGGTTGTGACACATTTAATGTGGTGGTGGCAGCTTTCCATGAGATATTTTGGGTTTTATTCTTTTTTATATGCTTGGAGGATGAACTGCAATGGTTGGGGCGAGCTCTTGATCCGGACTTCGTAATGTCCGAGGAGGAGTTACTCCTCGGACAGGTTTCTTTTACCGCAATTGGGCTTAAATAATGTTTGGGCTATGACTTCTCCTCGGACAGGATTCTTCTCGGACGGGCTCGTAGTTTAATTAGCCCATTATTTTGGGCCGGGCCCCACAATAGTCCCTCAAAACTCCAGTTTTTATTTCCTTCCGAGGAGAAAAGCGGGGTTTTGACGCTAGTGAGGGTGGAAGTAAGGAGGGTTTGGGGCGCGCGTGCGGGCAGTTACTTTGGACGCGCTACAATTTACGAGGCGCAGCCATTTACTCCCGGAGGCTTTATGTCCCCTTCATCCAACGGTGAGGCGTGGATCGGACGGCCAGCATTTTTTCTCGAATTTTTAGGCGGGAGCGATCTTTTCTCTCTCCTCCCGGCTATATAAGACGTCAGAGAGATTCAGTTTTCTTTTTATCGGCATCTCATTAACTCCAGGGGATTCCAGAGAACTCCATCGAACTCTAGAGATCTACGAATACTTGCGTCCGTTAAGCCTCCACAGTCGTTTTTCGTGAAGCGTCTCCTCCAAGAGAGATTTCCAGGCATCTCGTTGAGCGTTTTGTGAAGGTATCAGTAAATTTTGTTCATTTCGCTATTTCGATTCCCTCCTCGGACTTTACTTTTCTCCTCGGTCTTTATTTTCATTCCTCCAGTTCAGCTCAGATGGGTAGATTCAAAAAACTAGTAAGTACTCCGGCCGCTATGGAGGCCTTTAGGGCAAAATACCACATTCCCCCGGGGGTGGGGCTGCAGTATTGTCCTCTTAAAGGAGTATTGACAGATAGAGGCGAGGGAGAAGTTGTTATCCCCATGATTGCTTTCATAGAGGGGGGGATGACACTTCCCATGCGTAGGATTACAAGGGAATACCTGTTCAACCATAGGTTGACGCCACATCAGTGTGCCCCAAACATGTTCAAGATACTAGGCTGTGTAGACATCCTAGATGAGCGGATGAATCTAGGCCTTACCTGGCACGATGTGGTTCATCTGTACGAGTGTCACCACATCGACAAAGGAGGGTATTATCTTAAATCCCGATCCGAGGTCGTTAGGTTGATCTCTTGTCTCCCAGTCTCCAATAAGACCGTGAAGAAGGATTTCCTTATTGCTTCAGGGGAGTGAAGCGATGGTATTCATTGTCCAACTCGGGCAGGAATCCCAGGTGCGGCGTCTTTAGGGCCAATCCTTTTCGGGAAAGGGTCTAGTATTGGGGGGTTATTTTTCTCGCTTTCTTTACAATTGGAAAATTTTGTGAACTAATCTTACTCCTCTTGGATGTTTGCAGATAAAGTTCATGTCGCTCCTCGGCTAAGCCTCGTGAACGTGCCGGCGTTGAACTACCTTCTAAGGTCGGAAATTTACGCTACTGAGGACGGACAGTTACGTGCAGCTCATCTGGTTCTGGGCTATCAACCTCTAAGCCGCTCTTTCCAAGCTATCGGTCACGCCCTAAGAGCTGGCAGTCTGAGGTTGGCTAGGATTCACGTGTCTAAGCCCGGGTTCCTAGCTCGACGTGATCTTCCCCCAGTCGTGCTACCTGGCGTTCGAGATCCCTTGCTAGCAGAGCAACTACCTCCGCCAGACGACCCTGACGTTGCTGTTCCGGTTGAAGGGGAAACCGAATCATCTCGTCTTTCCTTTGAGGAAGAGATAGACGAGTTTTATTTTGAGGAGGAGGTTCAGCAACTCAGTCACAGGCCCAGACCCTTCCTCCTGTGGTCCCTCAGGATCCCTCGGACCATGGCCTCAAGGTTAATCCGGACCTGAAGAAGAAAAGGCCGATTGACGCTCCTGAGGAGGGTGAGGTGGTGGCCCAGCCGACCAAGCAGCAAAAAACCACCCGGGCACCGAGGAGCAGAAGGGGTGACTCCGTGGAAAGTCGGGATGAGGAGAATCGTGCTGAGGTGCGCGCTACCCCGCGTACATGGAGCCCCAAGCTGGAGCTAGATGGGGTTGCTATCCTCTACAATGCGTCGATCCAATGCGGAGAAACGACGCAAGAGTGCAGAGGCCGGTTTAAAAAGTGCCGAGACCCAGGCGGAGGATCAGCGCAAAGAGCTGTACGCGACCCAGATCAACCTTGCCACCGAGAAGCAGGCAGTGCTGGATCTCAAGACTGCCCTACAAAAAGTTGAGGATGAGCTACGACGGGTCAAAGAGGAGGCTCAACTGATTCGAGAGGCTGCAGAGGCTGAAAAGAATGCTTCTCGCTAGCTCGGGGTCCAAGAAACAGAGGCCAGGCTATCTGAGGAGATCCCTGAGGTGTGCAGGGACTACTGCAGCATCTCATGGGCTCGTGCCCTTGATGCTGCAGGAATTCCTGCGGATTCGGCGCTGAGACTGCCCGAGAACATCTTCTATCCTCAAGAGATCCGAGAGAATCCTGATGGCGCCCAAGCGGCTTCTGAGCAGGATCTGGCGGTGCCTGATGCCGTCCCTGTGCTTGATAAAGCGAAGGATCCTGCCACAGACTCTACCACCGAGGATCCTCCTCCTCAGCCAGAGTAGAAAAAAGATCCTCCTCATCAGCCAGAGCAGAAGAAAGATCCTCCTGTTAAGGCTTAGCTTTTAGGCTTTTAATTTTTGTATTCCCTTTTTTTTTTTGGATGAGAGTCGTCCTGTTTTTGCGTTCTTTTGTAAGGACCTCTCTTTGTATTGACCTCGGAATATTAATATAGAGTGTTTGCTTTGCTTTCTATGGATGTATGCTAGTACCACTCCTTTTTTTTTAACGTTTGCAACGACATAAATAAATATAAGCGGTTGAGATAAAAAGGATGCTGTGCAGCGAATTTGAATGAGGGTTGCAATGGTGCTAGACTGCGCGCACGCCTTAAAATGATTTTCCAAACTGTCATAAGTAATAATTTCCCCTAAGTCTGTGGTCCGAGGAGCCATGCAGGACTTAGGTTCTGTTTAAAACTATGAATAGTTGCCATAAGTAATAATTTCCCCTAAGTCTGTGGTCCGAGGAACCATGCAGGACTTAGGTTCTGTTTAAAACTTGGATAAATTGTCATAAGTAATAATTTCCCCTAAGTCTGTGGTCCGAGGAGCCATGCAGGACTTAGGTTCTGTTTAAAACTTGGATAAATTGTCATAAGTAATAATTTCCCCTAAGTCTGTGGTCCGAGGAGCCATGCAGGACTTAGGCTCTGTTTAAAACTATGAATAGTTGCTATAAGTAATAATTTCCCCTAAGTCTGTGGTCCGAGGAGCCATGCAGGACTTAGGTTCTGTTTAAAACTTGGATAAATTGACATAAGTAATAATTTCCCCTAAGTCTGTGGTCCGAGGAGCCATGCAGGACTTAGGTTCTGTTTAAAACTTGGATAAATTGTCATAAGTAATAATTTCCCCTAAGTCTGTGGTCCGAGGAGCCATGCAGGACTTAGGTTCTGTTTAAAACTATGAATAGTTGCCATAAGTAATAATTTCCCCTAAGTCTGTGGTCCGAAGAGCCATGCAAGACTTAGGTTCTGTTTAAAACTATGAATAAATTGTCATAAGTAATAATTTCCCCTAAGTTTATGGTCCGAGGAGCCATGCAGGACTTAGGTTCTGTTTAAAACTTGGATAAATTGTCATAAGTAATAATTTCCCCTAAGTCTGTGGTCCGAGGAGCCATGCAAGATTTAGGTTCTGTTTAAAACTATGAATAGTTGTCATAAGTAATAATTTCCCCTAAGTCTGTGGTCCGAGGAGCCATGCAGGACTTAGGTTCTGTTTAAAACTATGAATAAATTGTCATAAGTAATGATTTTCCCTAAGTCTGTGGTCCGAGGAGCCATGCATGACTTAGGTTCTGTTTAAAACTATGAATAGTTGCCATAAATAATAATTTCCCCTAAGTCTGTGGTCCGAGGAGCCATGCAGGACTTAGGTTCTGTTTAAAAATATGAGTAAATTGTCATAAGTAATAATTTCCCATAAGTCTATGGTCCGAGGAGCCATGCAGGACTTAGGTTCTGTTTAAAACTATGAACAGTTGTAAATAGACCGGTGGGCACAGGATAATCACGAAACAAAACATGGGCAAAGCCATTTTCATTAATAATAGTATCTTCTTAGGTTATTTACATTCCATGGTCGAGGTACAGTTTTTTCATCCAGATCTTCTAGATAATAAGCGCCTATCCCGGCCACGGATGTGATGCGATACGGTCTTTCCCAATTGGGCCCCAGCTTGCCCCAAGAGGGGTTTTTTGCGCTGCCGAGAATTTTTCTCATTACGAGATCGCCCGGACTTAAAGGTCGCAGTTTAACATTGGCATCATATCCTTGTCTTAGCTTCTGATGATAATAGGCCATATGGATCGTTGCTTTTTCCCTTCTTTCCTTGGCTAGGTCTAGACTTCTTCCCAATAACTCGTCGTTACTGTTTGGGGTGAATGAGCTAGACCTCAGTGTGGGAAAGTTGTTCTCGATTGGGAGCACGACCTCAGCCCCATAAGTCATCGAAAAGGGGGTTTCACCGGTTGACCGTCGCGGCGTTGTCCGATAGGTCCATAAGACGTGTGGGAGTTCTTCTACCCATCTCCCCTTTGCCTCATCCAGTCTTTTCTTCAGTCCGCTCACTATGACCTTGTTCACGGCCTCGACCTGCCCATTTCCCTGGGGGTAGGCGGGAGTGGAGTATCGGTTAATGATCCCGAACTCGGGCAATACTCCCTAAAGTTCTTGCTGTCGAACTGGAGACCGTTGTCCGAGATAAGTGTGTGTGGAGTTTCGAAGTGGGTAATAATGTTCTTCCAAATGAATTTCTAGGCATCCACGTCCCTAATGTTGGCCAAAGGTTCAGCCTCCACCCATTTGGTGAAGTAATCGGTTTCAACTATTATGTATCGCTTGTTTCCCGCAGCTTTGGGGAAGGGACCGACAATATCAAGACCCCATTGTGCAAACGGACAGGGGCTAGAGAGGGGGTTGAGGACTCCTCCGGGTTGGTGGATATTCGGGGCGAATCTCTGGCACTGATCACACTTCTTGGCGTACTCTTGGGCCTCTCTTTGCATGTTCGGCCACCAGTATCCTTGGGTGAGTGCCCTGTGTGCTAGCGACCTTCCTCCGGTGTGACTTCCACAAATCCCCTCGTGTAACTCTTCAAGTAGAGACTCAGACTCTTCTGGATGTATGCAGAGTAGGTATGGCCCAAAGTAGGAGCGCCGATATAGCTTGTAGTCCTCCGATAGCCAGAACCGAGGAGCATTCCTCCGTACCTTCTCGGCCTCCAACTTTCCCTCTGGTAGGATGCCATCTTGGAGGAAGTTCTTTATGGGATCCATCTAGCTGGGGCTCTTTCTGATCTGATGGACCTGGGTCGGGTTTCTTCTAATGGGACTTGCTTGGACTAGATCTTCGACAAGGATCATTCATGGTAGATTATGCGCCGAGGACGTGGCGAGAGTGGCCAGCGAGTCTGCATGAGTGTTTACACTCCTGGAAATGTGCGTCAGATTGAAGGATTAAAAACTCGTCTGTAAGCGTTTAACTTGTCCTAGATACTCTTGCATCCTAGCATCTCTGGCTTCCAGCTCACCCATCACTTGGCCGAGGACCAACCTGGAGTCCGAGAATGCTTCTATTATTCTTCTGCCCAATCTTTGAACCATCGTCGTCCCTTGAAGTAAGGCTTCGTATTCGGCTTCATTGTTCGTAGCCGAGAACCCGAGCCTCAGTGATTTTTCAATGGCAGCACCGTTCGGTGATATTAAAACTATCCCAACTCCAGATCCTCTCTGGTTGGCTGCGCCATCCACGTAGACCTTCCAATGCAAGGTCCCCCCTACTGAAATTGTACTAACCGATTTTCCATCCATGTCTTTCTTCTCGGTTATTGTTTCTATAGAAGGTTCAGCAAACTCCGCAACCAAGTCTGTGAGGACCTGACCTTTGACGGAGGATCTGGGCATATATTTAATATCAAAGGCCCCCAAAAGTGCACTCCACATGGCGATCCTTCCTGTGTAGTCGGCGCTTCGAAGCACCGCTCGAAGGGGGAGCTGAGTTAGAACGATGACCGTATGCGCCTGAAAGTAGTAAGGGAGCTTCCGCGTGGCGTGCACTATCGCCAGAATTGCTTTTTCCAAGGGTAGGTATCGCACCTCAGCCTCATGTAATGACTTGTTCACATAGTAAACCGGTCGCTGCACCCCATTATCATCCCGTATCAGTACCAGGCTGACAGCATGGGGGCTACAGCGACGTATGCAAACAGTACCTCGTCTGCCTCGGGGCTGGACATGATGGGTGGTCGTGATAGGTATTCCTTAAGTTGCTGGAAGGCCCGAACACAGTCCTCCGACCATTCAAACCCTTTCCACTTATTTATCAAGAGGTAGAAAGGTCGACATCGATCCGCTGATCGTGATATGAACCTGTTTAACGCTGCGATCATGCCTGTGAGTTTCTGCACTTCTTTCGGATTCCGAGGAGCATGCAGGCTGTTAATTGCTTTGATCTGATCGGGACTTACTTCTATTCCCCTGTGGGTTACCATATACCCCAAGAATTTCCCAGACCCGACCCCGAATGAACATTTGGAAGCATTGAGCCGTAGCTTGTGCTCCCCTAGGACAGCAAAGATTGTTTCGAGGTCTTTCATGTGCTCGGACACCACTTTACTCTTTACGACCATATCATCTATGTAGACCTCAATGATTTTGCCTAGCTGTGGCTCGAACATCCTGGTCATCATCCTTTAGTAGGTTGACCCCGCGTTCTTCAGTCCAAACGGCATCACCTTATAGTGATAGTTTCCGACGGGCGTCATGAAAGCTGTCTTCTCCAGGTCTTCTAACGTGAGGGGTATCTGGTGATAGCCCTGGAAGGCGTCCAGGAAACTCATTCGAGGGTGACTCACGGTTGTGTCCACCAATCGGTCGATTCTGGGTAAGGGAAATGGGTCCTTTGGGCATGCCTTGTTCAGGTCCGTGAAGTTCACGCAGACTCTCCACTTCCCTTCTTCCTTACCACCACCGTGTTTGCCAACCATTCGGGGTAAAAGACCTCTTTGATAGCCCCTGCTTTTTTCAGTTTTTCCACCTCGTCTCTTACGGCACTAGCATGTTCCTTTGAGGGGCGTCGGGGTGGCTGCTTCTTCGGAGTGGAAGAGGGGTTAACGTTCAGGTGGTGACAAATAAGGCTAGGATCAACTCTCGGGGCGTCGTAGGCGTCCCATGCAAACACATCGACATTTCCTCTGAGAAATCTGACCAGTTCCTCTTTTTCTTGAGAAGGCAACTCGGAGCCGACCTGAAAAAACTTCTCCGGGTCGCTGTTGACAGCGAATTTATCTAAACTTTCACACCTTATCTCTTCGGCTAGTCCATCGCCTTGCCCTGCCGAGGCGGCTGGTTGCTATAAGCTCTCAGGGGCCAAGAACTTAGCACGGGGCCGATGTAAGATGGCGGCCACCATACACTGCCTGGCCATGGCCTGATCTCCTCGGATCTCTTCTACTTGTCCTCTGGATGGGTATTTTACTTTTTGGTGGAGTGTGGAGGATACGGCTTCTAGGGCGTGGATCCATGGCCTGTCAACTATCACGGTGTAGGGTGAGTAAGCGTCGACCACGATAAAATTTACCTCCACCACCTCCAACCCAGTCTGTATGGGTAGTCGGATCTGCCCTTTTGGTGTAACAATCTTCCCTTCGAAGCTGAGAAGGGGGGAGTCATAAGCTGCCAAATCTTCCGGCTTCAAGTTCAGCCCCTTGTATAGATCAGGGTACATTATCTCTACCGCACTTCCTGAGTCTACCAACACCCTTTTCACATCGAAGCCTCCAATTCTTAACGTAACCACTAAGGCATCGTCATGAGGTTGAATAGTTCCTCTCTTATCCTCGTCCGAGAATCCCAGTATCAAAGAGCTTCCATTTTTTGACCTTTTGGGTTCCCTTTGCTTGTCCTCGGAAGGGAGCCGATCAACAGCCAATACCCTGGGGAGGGGTGGCCCAGTTCTTCCTGGTGCGGTGAGGATGACATGTATCGTTCCAGTGGGGGGTTTTAAGGACACATCCTTTCGAGACTCTTGTATTGCTTGACCGGGATGGCCGTTCGAGGGGTGCAGAAGGTGACGTAACTTCCCTTCTCGGACCAACTGATCTAGGTGATTCCATAGATTCCTGCAATCCTCAGTGGTATGCCCATGGTCCTGATGATAGTGGCAGTACAGGTTTTGGTTACGTTTGGAAGGGTCTCTAGCCATCTTTCCCGGCCATTTGAAATAGGGCTCGTTCCTTACTTTCTCCAGCACCTGTTGTACTGGCTCCTTGAATACGGCATTCACTGTCTGCAGATTGCTCTGTCCAGCCTGTCGTGAAAAATCTCTCCTCGGCTGGCTGTGGTTGTATCGTTCCGACCTAAAATCATTTGCTTTGGGAGGAGTGATCTTCTCCTTTCCCCTTCCTTGCAGCTGATCTTCCTCTACCCTTTTGTACTTGTCGATCCTATCCATCAACTGATGAACGTTGGCAACCGGTTTACCAGTAAGGGATTTCCTTAAGCCATGCTCGGTGGGGAGACCGCTTTTGAATGTGCTGATAGCAACATCATCATGGTTGTCATCTAACTCGTTATACACCTCCCAATATCTATCCGAATATGCTTTCAGGGTCTCTTCTTCGTGCATGGATAAGGACAATAGCGAACTGAGGGGTCGAGGGACTCTGGTGTTTGTAATAAAGCGGGAGCAGAAGGCCTGAGTGAGCTGCTTGTATGAGCCTATGGAATTGGTCTTCAGGCTGTTGAACCACCTCATCGCCATTGATCCCAAGCTGGATGGGAAGATTTTGCACATTAGGGCTTCATTCTGCGAGTATATTGCCATTTTTTGGTTAAACTGACTCACGTGCTCTACCGGGTCTACTCGGCCATTATAGATGGCGAACGCTGGTTGGTTGAAGCGTCGTGGCAGCTTAGCCCCTTCGATTCTATACGTGAAGGGTGACCTTGAAACTTGGTCTAGCGCCCTCTTCATAGCAACGTTTCCCGAACCCTTGCTGGATGGGCTCTCATATTTCCGTACAGGGCGTGGTTCCCTTTCGTAAGAAAAGGTTTCACTTGGGGGGGGGGGTCCTCGACCTCCGTCGATAACTCGCATCCTCCGCATTAGAGGACTCGTTTGAGCCAGAGGGAGATCGTTTTGCTGCACACGTCTCAACTTCCTTTTCAGGTCATCTATCTCTCGCTGCATGACCTGATGACTATTTCGCCTCTGGGACACGTGACTACTTGTCTGAGTGTGACTCTGGCTCGTCCGGATAGTATGCACACTTCCCTCATGATTCCCTCTGCCGCCTGGGTTGGCAGGGTTATTTTGCCTTTGGGACTCAACGGGTTGTGTCTGTTGGGAGTTAGCCTGGTGAGGATTCTCCTGGTGTGGACCTAGTTTTGCCATGCTCGACCATTGTGCTAGCTGATACCCTAGTTCCTCCCACAGACGGCGCAAATTGTAGTTGCACGATTTTCCTGGTCCAAATCCTACTGATCAGGCCTTGGCTTAAGGCGCAACACACAATAAATCTTTGTAGAGGATGGGTCAAAGAACTTAGCCTCAGTGAACTTAGTCGGTCTGATACATGGACAATGTTATTGCAGAAAAAAAAAAAAAAAAAAACACAAGAATGGATGTCTAACAGAAGATTCTATTTCTTGGGAACAGATCATACATTTTTTCGTCCCTCTCTTTGAGGGACTCCACTACATTATATAGGTCTCTCATTCTTATCTGAACCTTACACTTGTTGATCATCTAAGCCCCCACTTGAGCACCTGTCCTATCAGGCACCCTTATCACTCCCTTGTGAGTTGCAGTGGTCAAGGTAGCACTGTTCAGGGGTCTTTTCCTCATTAATGCGGCCAAGAGGGTGGTTGTGACACATTTAATGTGGTGGTGGCAGCTTTCCATGAGATATTTTGGGTTTTATTCTTTTTTATATGCTTGGAGGATGAACTGCAATGGTTGGGGCGAGCTCTTGATCCGGACTTTGTAATGTCCGAGGAGGAGTTACTCCTCGGACAGGTTTCTTTTACCGCAATTGGGCTTAAATAATGTTTGGGCTATGACTTCTCCTCGGACAGGATTCTTCTCGGACGGGCCCGTAGTTTAATTAGCCCATTATTTTGGGCCGGGCCCCACAGTTTTATTTTAACATTCAACATATTAAAATAATATAAATAACACAATAAAATAATATATTTACTAGAATCACTACAAATAAAAAATAACCACTGCTACCATCACAACTACGAAAAATATATTATGTTGCATGACTTTCCCAATATATAGCTCTTGTAGTGTTGATGTGTGGCCACTATCACTAGCTTTGTGCAAATAAAGAAGATAATAACAAGTACCGTATGATTTTAAATTTAACTTACATTTATGCAGTCCCAAAAAAACATGACGGAAACTGTCCCTAGATTTGAAAAGAACAAATCAATAAAATATTTTTCTTAAAAAATACATTATATACTAACAAATGAAATATCTACGGACATGGAATTTTTTTTTCCCTAAAAGAAATTTATACAAAATTGGTAGAGTCCTTGTCTCCTTTTTCATTTTGTCATTTTGAGAAATGTTATGTTCATATCATTTTTACAAAATTTTCACAATAAATTTTAAGCGGCAGATTGTTATTAGTAGACCAAAAAAATAATTTTAATGATGAATTTAAATTATAACTAATAATAACTAACTACTTACAATTTGTTGTGAAAATATTGTGAACGTAGCAATAGCACTTCTCTTTCATTATAGGTAGCTAATGGGTATCCTCTTGACAATCAAATCGATTGGCCAAGAAATTAATGCAAATCCAATGCATGTTCCCCATTACCCCTTGTTCAACCTCTCTGAACCTGTAAACTTTTTCAAAAGTTCTACCATGACCACCTGAAGGACTATGGTTATGGCAATGATTTCCATAAACAACTTGTTCCTAAGTATCCCTTCAAAAACATTCTTCTTCTTGAGTTTTCTTGCATTGAATTCATTGAAGACCTGACAAAGGACGAAAGTAGTGAAGATCAAAGTGTCATTTACCTTCTCGGTCACACTAAAAATTGATTCACCTTTGATTGTAAGATCAGAAGGACTACAACTTGATATAAAGCTTAGGCTAAAAAGGTTTCTCCACATAATGTTGATAATAAGTGGCTTAGTTTGATCTACTGATGGCTTCTTCATTAGTTCCTTGGTGGGTTGCTCTGTTGCTAGAGCTAAAGCACCCAGGGTATGTGTAATTAGATTCACCCATAATAATTGGACTTCTGTCAACGAGCCTTTACTGATATAATGACTGCCACCAAGTTGACCGTAATAGCAGCAACATTCATGGTGAGTTGAAACTGAATGAACTTTTGAATATTTTTGTAAACACATCCTCCCCACTTTAAAATTTTGGCCACTGAAGCAAAGTCGTCATCCAAAATGACAATATCTGAGCTTTCCTTGGCCACCTCGATGCCCTGAATTCCCATAGAAAGTCTTACATCAGCTTCTTTTATGCTGGTGAATCATTTGTGCAATGCCTAGTGACCGCAACCACATGACCCTTTTGTTTCAAACATTTTACCATCAGTAGTTTGTCAAAAGTTGAGGATCTTACCAACACACAAGTTTTATCAACTTTCTCCATTCTCTCCTCTAGTGTGTAGTTTCTGAATTCGACACCTTCTACCATTGCTCCACCCATGTCTTGATCAAGCCTCAGTATTCCACATTCAGTGGCAATAGCTTTTGCTGCGAAAACATTGTCTCCAGTGATCATTTTGACGTTAACACTTGCATATTGACAACTTTCCACAGCTTTCTTTACCCCTGGACGACACAGGTCCTTTATGCCCACTAGTCCTAATAGGGCCAAATCATCTTCTTCTATCTTTTTTTTTGCTCCATATCATGTTCTTGATCTTCTTTGGAAAATTGCTTATGTGCAAAAGCAATGCACCGGAGGTTGCTAACTGCCATACCTTGAATTATTTGCTCAAATTTCATGTTTTCACCATCATCTAGATCTTTCATAATTCTAGAAGCATCATAGTAACTTGAACACATTTTTAAAATCATCTCTGCGGCTCCTTTCCAGTGTACGTGGATTGTGTTGTCTATCTTTCTCCTTATTATGACTCTGCTTCGTGTCTTCTGAGAATTGAATGCTTCAACGTAAAGAATCTTACAGCTTTGCTTCAATTGTTCCATTTCCATGTTTAGCTCCAGAACAGCCCATGAAAGAATTGCTTGTTCAATGGGACTACCTGAGAACTCAATTTCAGACCCTAATTAAAGTAGGCCTGTAAACATTACCGGTTGTGTTTAGAGCAACTCCTTCTTGTTGCAGTTTAAGAATATATGAATCGATTGATGTGTAAGTAGCTGGTGCTTTGCCTAGCCAGAACTCGGTCACCTTCATTTTTTTTAGCGTGAGAGTGCCTGTTTTGTCAGTATAAATGGTGGTGATAGTAATAGCAGTAGCTAAAATACCTACCATAGCATTTAGTATGTCATAAACCTTGGTGGTGCTGCCATTGAACTCTTTATTTCCATTCTCATCTTTTATGTTCCCCCGAAAGTATCGATAGAACAAGATTATGAGTATAAAATAGATAATCAATTGTAGGTGTTTTGAGAAATTATTAAATAAAAAAAAGGGATTTTTTGTTTTAAAACACTTTTTTTTGTATAAAATATAAAACAATGTAAATGCTCCAAAGATGCTTTCTATTTGTTTAGGTTCATAGCACATAGCTTCAATTGTTGTATAACTTTCCTCATCCAAGTTAATGTTTGGCTAGAATAACTATTCTTGGTGTTACGATTTAGGGTCCGTTTGGTTGGGAAGATGAAAAAGTGAGGAGAGAAAATTGAAAGAGGATGAAAAAGTGGGAGAATAGAAAAGATTTTAGTTTTTTCTCATGATGTTTGGTTGGAGAGGTGAAAAAGAGGAGGAATGAAAAACATTTTTTTGTTTTTTTAGAAGAAAAATGAGAGGATGGAAAATATGGTTTGTATAAATTTACTGTCATGCCCATATTAAAAAAAAATAAAGTAACAACTTAGCACCAAAAAAAAAACCAAAAAAAATGGAAAAATAAAATAAAAAATAAGGATGAACACCAAAAGAAATGCCAAAAAAAAAAAAAAAAAAATCCAAATGAGACGTACTAGAAAAAGACAAAAACCAAAGAACAAGAAGAAAACCAAAGAAAAAGAAAAAAGAAAAGAAGAAAGAAGAAACAAAGAGAAAAGAAAAGAATTGAAAGATGAGTAAATTAAAAAGACAAAAACCAGAAAAAAGAAAAAGAAAAAAAAAAAAAAAGAAGAAGAAAGAACTCGTGTGAAATGTTCACATGGGCATTTTCGTCTTCACAGTCATGAAACTGTTGTTCTGTGTTTTCTCTCCAGTTTTTTTCTTAATTTGGGAAGAAAACATTTTGGTGGGCCCAGAAAGAAACACACGAGCTTGACTAGTTTTCCCTTTTAAAATCCACCCAATCAAACACTCCAAAAAATCACTTTCTCTCCCCTTTTCCGCCCCTACTTTTCCATCCCAAAAATCCATCCAACTAAATGGACCCTTAAATTTAAGTTACATTCGAACAAATTGTTCTCTAGATATGAAAAACAATAAATTAACAAAATATTTTTTATTAATATTATGACATTAAATAATTGCATATTTCTAATGCTACAATATGAATTAAAAAAAAAAATTACAAAGCAACAAAGTTTGGCTTAGAAAGCCAAGAGAATGCATATTGAGAAAAGACCTAAGGAAGAACCGCGGTTGAAAGGATTTTGCACAGATTTGGAGGTGTTACACTTCCCAGTCGCTTGTTGCTTTCCATGGGATAAGCTCGGTGCTACAAAGGTGCTCCCAACTATGGGGTGGAACAAGTATCCACTTGACAATCTAACTGATTGACAAGACACTATTGCAATTCCGATGCATGCACCCCATTGCCCCCCAATTCAACCTTTCTATATTTGGTAAGTTCTTCAAAATTCTATCATAACCACTTGAAGGACTATCTTTATGGCAATGATCCCATAAACAACTTGTTCCAATGTATCCCTTGAAAGAAGTTCTTCTTCTCGAGCCTTCTTGCGTTGAACTCATTGAGACTTGACAAAGGACGAAAGTATTCAAGATCAATTCATGAATATATATATATATATATATATATATATCAAACTCTCCATATATTTGAATTGAAATACATCATCATATACCAACTAAATACTATACATCATATACAAACAAATGAAATATCACCCACAATCTTCCTAAAAAATAGTAAAAAAATCATCTACTCAATGACTTGGTCACCTGGCTACAATACACAATTACAAGCAATTAGACGCCAATCAACCTTGGGCTTGTCTTCAATATGAACGAAAATGGGGTTGGAAGTCCTTGCATCTTTTTCATGTTTAGGTAGCTCAGAAATGGTCTTTTTGGAATAGGTATCCACTTCACAATCCAACCAATTGACCAAGAAACTATTCCAAACCCAATGCACTCACCCCATTGCCCCCAATTCAACCTTTCTGTACCTGCAAACTTCTTCAAAAATTCTACCATCACCACCTGAAGGACTATGGTTATGGCTATGATCCCCAAAAACAACTTATTCCTATGTATCCCTTTAAACACATTCTTCTTCTCAAGCTTTCTTGCATTGAATTCATTGAACACTTGACAAAGAACAAAAGTGTTAAAGATCAAGGTGTCATTTACCTTCACGGTCACACCAAAAATTGATTCACCTTTGAACTGTAGGGTCAAGAGAACGATAATCTGATACAAAGCTTGAGCCACGAGATTTCTCCACATTATGTTAGTAATAAGTGGTTCAGTTTGACCTATTGGTGGCTTTGTCATCAACTCTTCGGTGGGCTTCTCTATTGCAAGAGCTAGAGCACCCAATGTGTCCATAATTAGGTTCACCCATAATAACTGAACTGCTGTTAATGGGACTTTTCTAGCTGAGACAGCTGCCACAAAGTTGATCACAAGAGCAGCAACATTCACGGTGAGTTGGAACTGAATGAACTTCTGCATGTTGTTGTACACACATCTTCCCCACCATAAGATTGTGGCAACAGAGGCAAAGTTGTCATCCAAAATGACAATATCTGAGCTCTCCTTGGCCACTTCGGTTCCTTGAATTCCCATTGAAAGTCCTACATTAGCTTCTTTCAATGCTGGTGCATCGTTTGTGCCATCCCCAGTGACTGCAACCACATGACCTTTTTGTTTCAAACATTCTACCATCAGTAGCTTGTCAAAGGGTGAGGACCTTGCCATCACACAAATTTTATCAACTTTCTCCATTCTCTCCTTTGGTGTGTAGTTTCTGAATTCAATGCCTTCTACCACTGCTCCACTCATGTCTTGATCAAACCTCAATATTCCACATTCAGTGGCAATAGCTTTGGCTGTGAAAACATTGTCTCCAGTGATCATTTTGATGTTCACACCTGCATTTTGGCAATCTTCCACAGCCTTCTTTACCCCTGGACGACATGGGTCCTTAATACCCACCAATCCTAATAGGGTTAGACCATCTTCTTCTATCATCTTTTGCTCCATATCATGTTCTTGATCTTCTTTTGAAATTTGCTTATGTGCAAAAGCAATGCACCGGAGGCTGCTGGCTGCCATACCTTGAATTCTTTGTTCGAATTTCATCTTTTCACTATCATCTAGATCTTTCATAATTCCAGAAGCATCATAGTAACTCGAACACATTTTCAATATCATCTCTGCAGCTCCTTTCCAGTGCACGTGGATTGTATTGTCTGTCTTTCTCCTTGTTATGACTCCGCTTCGTTTCTTCTGTGAATTGAATGCTTCAACGTAAAGAATCTTACGACTTTGCGTCAATTGTTCCATTTCCATGTTTAGCTCCAGAACAGCCCATGAAAGAATTGCTTGTTCAGTGGGACTGCCTGAGAACTCAATTTTAGACCCTGAAGTAGGCCTGTAAACACTACCGGTTGTGTTTAGAGCTACTCCTTCTTGCAGCAGTTCAAGAATATATGGAGCGATTGATGAGTAAGTAGCTGGTACAAAAGATTCTTTCCCTAGCCAAAACTTAGTCACCTTCATTTTATTCAGAGTGAGGGTGCCTGTTTTGTGAGTACAAATGGTGGTGACAGAGCCCATGGTCTCACAAGCAGAGCGCTTTCGCACCATAGCCTGATCAGCCAACATGCTTTTCACGGAATAAGCAAGTGTAACTGTTACAGCCAAAGGCAAACCTTCTGGAATTGCAACCATGACTATAGTAACTGTAGCAGCTACAATTCCCGCCACAACATTTTTTTTTTCATAAGCTGCAATAAATCCCACCACAGCATTTAGTATGTCATCAGTCATGGTGCTGCTACCGTTGAACTTCTTATTTCCATTCTCATCTGTAGTATTCCCAGTGAAGCATTGAACCAAGAAGACTACAAGAACTAGGAAAGCAACTGCCAAACCAACCTTACTTATTGATGAAGTTAACTTGTTGAGCCGAACTTGTAAAGGTGTTTGTTCATTGGTATCACGGCTGATTGAGCTCATCATCTCGCCCCATATCGTGTTCATCCCAACCGAAGTGACTAACATCTTGGCGTAGCCATCAACCACCTTAGTTCCAGAAAACAAAAATGGATGACTACAATTTACTTCTACATGGTCACTTTCCCCTGTCATGCTAGATTCATCCACTTGCAATGAATGCCCGTCTAAGAATAGCCCATCTGCTGGAACTTGATCTCCATTCTTTAAGCAAATGACATCTCCAACGACAATTTCAAATATTGAAATCTGTTGACGCCTCCCGGCTCTTACTACTTCAATTTGGATATTGTTGCTGACTTTGGATAACTTGTCAAATTCTCTGTTTTGCCAAAAGTTACTTATGGTGGGAACAGCAATGACTAGAAATATAGCGACAAATATGCTTACACTGTCATCCCGTCCTTCTTTTATTCCATTTTCTTTGATGCCAAAACCAAGAAAAAGAACAGCACAGCCTAGTAGGATGAGAATGGTAAGAACCTTGAAGGCTTCCACTACAAAATGGAAGAAGCTCTTTGTGGGCGGTCTTTTGTAGGTGTTTGTGCCAAAAGCCTCATGTCGGTGAGCAATGTCTTCAATATTGCCTTGAATCCCGCTTTTAACATTGGTTTTAAGATCGGATAATAGTCTATCAATGCCTCCAATAATTTGGAGCTTTTCAATGTTTTTCTCTTTCACAAGCTCCGTGAGAGTTTTTTGATCGATTTTTGTGAGACTTGGTTGATCAGTTTTCAACCTCAGAAATAGTCTTTTTGGAACAGGTATCCACTTCACAATCCAACCAATTGGCCAAGAAACTATTCCAAATCCAATGCACTCAACCCATTGCCCCCAATTCAACCTTTCTGTACCTGCAAACTTCTTCAATAATTCTACCATCACCACCTGAAGTACTATGGTTATGGCTATGATCCCCATAAACAACTTATTCCTATGTATCCCTTTAAACACATTCTTCTTCTCAAGCTTTCTTGCATTGAATTCATTGAACACTTGACAAAGGACGAAAGTATTGAAGATCAATGTGTCATTTACCTTCTTAGTCACACCAAAGATTGATTCACCTTTGAATTGCAAGGTCAGGAGGATGATGATCTGATACAAAGCTTGGGCTAAGAGATTTCTCCACATTATGTTGGTAATAAGTGGTTCAGTTCGACCTACTGGTGGCTTCGTCATCAACTCCTCGGTGGGCTTCTCCGTTGCAAGAGCTAGAGCACCCAATGTGTCCATAATTAGGTTCACCCATAATAATTGAACTACTGTTAATGGGACTTCATCAGCTGAGACAGCTGCCACAAAGTTGATCACAAGAGCAGCAACATTCATGGTGAGTTGGAACTGAATGAACTTTTCGATGTTGTTGTACACACATCTTCCCCACCTTAAAACTATGGCAATGGAGGCAAAGTTGTCATCCAGAATGACAATATCTGAGCTCTCCTTGGCCACCTCGGTGCCCTGAATTCCCATTGAAAGCCCCACATCAGCTTCTTTCAATGCTGGTGCATCGTTTGTGCCATCCCCAGTGACTGCAACCACATGACCCTTTTGTTTCAAACATTCTACCATCAATAACTTGTCAAAGGGAGATGACCTTGCCATCACACAAATTTTATCAACTTTCTCTAGTCTCTCCTCTGGTGTGTAGTTTCTAAATTCAATGCCTTCTACCACTGCTTCACTCATGTCTTGATCAAACCTCAATATTCCACATTCAGTGGCAATAGCTTTGGCTGTGAAAACATTGTCTCCAGTGATCATTTTGATGTTCACACCTGCATTTTGGCAATCTTCCACAGCCTTCTTTACCCCTGGACGACATGGGTCCTTAATACCCACCAATCCTAATAGGGTTAGACCATCTTCTTCTATCATCTTTTGCTCCATATCATGTTCTTGATCTTCTTTTGAAATTTGCTTATGTGCAAAAGCAATGCACCGGAGGCTGCTGGCTGCCATACCTTGAATTCTTTGTTCGAATTTCATCTTTTCACTATCATCTAGATCTTTCATAATTCCAGAAGCATCATAGTAACTCGAACACATTTTCAATATCATCTCTGCAGCTCCTTTCCAGTGCACGTGGATTGTATTGTCTGTCTTTCTCCTTGTTATGACTCCGCTTCGTTTCTTCTGTGAATTGAATGCTTCAACGTAAAGAATCTTACGACTTTGCGTCAATTGTTCCATTTCCATGTTTAGCTCCAGAACAGCCCATGAAAGAATTGCTTGTTCAGTGGGACTGCCTGAGAACTCAATTTTAGACCCTGAAGTAGGTCTGTAAACACTACCGGTTGTGTTTAGAGCTACTCCTTCTTGCAGCAGTTCAAGAATATATGGAGCGATTGATGAGTAAGTAGCTGGTACAAAAGATTCTTTCCCTAGCCAAAACTTAGTCACCTTCATTTTATTCAGAGTGAGGGTGCCTGTTTTGTCAGTACAAATGGTGGTGGCTAAGCCCATGGTCTCACAAGCAGAGAGCTTTCGCACCATAGCCTGATCAGCCATCATTCTTTTCATGGAATAAGCAAGTGTAAGCGTCACAGCCAGAGGCAAACCTTCTGGAATTGCAACCACGACTATAGTAACTGCAGCAGCTACAAATCCCACCACAGCATTTAGTATGTCATCAACCTTGGTGCTACTGCCGTTGAACTCTTTATTTCCATTCTCATCTGTAGTATTCCCAGTGAAGTATCGAACCAACAAGACTACAAGAACTAGGAAAGCAACTACCAAACCAACCTTACCTATTGATGAAGTTAACTTGTTGAGCCGAACTTGTAAAGGTGTCTGTTCATTGGTATCACGACTAATTGAGCTTATCATCTCGCCCCATGTTGTGTTCATCCCAACTGAAGTGACAAGCATCTGAGCATAGCCATCAACCACCTTTGTACCAGAAAACAAAAATGGATGACTGCAATTTACTTCTACATGTTCACTTTCCCCTGTCATGCTAGATTCGTCCACTTGCAGTGAATACCCGTCTAAGAATAGCCCATCAGTTGGGACTTCATCTCCAATCTTTAAGCAAATGATATCTCCAACTACAATTTCAAATATTGAAATATGTTGACGCCGACCAGCCCTCACAACATCAATGTGAATATTGTTGCTAACTTTGGATAACTTGTCAAATTGTTTGTTTTGCTTAAAGTTATTAATGGTAGAAATAGCAATGACAAGAAATATAGCAACAAATATGCTTCCACCGTCATACCATCCTTCTTTTATTCCATTCTCTTTAATGCCAAATACCAGAGAAAGTACAGCACAACCTAGAAGGATGAGAATGGTAAGATCCTTGAAGGCTTCCACTAAAAAATGGAAGAAGCTCTTTGTAGGTGGTCTTTTATATGTGTTTGAGCCAAAAGCCTCGTGTCGGCGAGCAATGTCTTCATCACTGCCATGAATCCCACATTCAACGTTGGTTTGGAGAGTGAATGCCAGTGCATCAATCCCTCCAATGTTTTGGAGTCTTTCAATCTTTTTATCTTTTACAAGGTTAGTGAGTGTTGGTTGATCAACTTTGAACCCAATGTCTGGGTTGAGATCCAAAATGACGAAAGATGGAGAAGGTGAAACCTTGAGATTTTTCTGGAGTAGAGAATCTTTGAAAAGGGATAGAAGGGCTCTAGAACAATATATGGAAACAAAAGCGGAGTGCCATCTTTTATTGGGTGTGCTAAGGGAGTGTTGTGCACCAAGTAAAGACTCAATGCGGTCCATGTTTTGTAGGATGATATCCTTGAAATGGTTTGCAAAGCACAATAGGAGTAAAAAGAAAAGATGATGTTTAAGAAAGCATGGATGAAGTAGTAATCACAAGAGGAAGAAAAGCAAGATAATGTGGATATAAATGGAACAGAGGAGAATGGAGATATGTGGAGATCGAATATAGTGCTAGCTAGTAGATATGAGAATTGAAGTTGCAGAGAGGGTGGTGGTTTTTATAGGTAGGTACGTAGATTTCTGAAGTTACAGGTTTTTTTCTTTATGTGGTTTCTGATTCCTTTATAGGGCGGTGGTTTTTACTTCGAAGTTGCAAAGTGGAGTTGCTAAAACCTGTTGAACAATGCACGGCTCCACTGAAAAATACTGTTCACCGCTTATTTTACTCGTCAAAGGGATTGTGGGTCTCACGTAACGTATACAAATCCACTAACAGACAACATCCTAATGCTTCTTAATAAATAAATAAATAAATAAATAAATAAAGGAAAATGCAATCGCAGCACCAGAAACGCGTATCCGTACTTAAGTGAACTCAACAGTTGTTACGTGAGAAAAAGATACGAAAAAGAAAAATTCGGTGGCCTAACAGTAACAGCAGACATTAAGCCCAAAAACGTGTCTGCAGTTACGACGCTCTCAAGTGACCGACCAGTCAACGCGCTGGGATGTGAACCCATTGACCATATTTATACCCTCAGGTTCCTACTTTCCTTCCAGTTCCAGGTAAGCAAACGGAAACTTTCTACACTCTTTCGGGCTCTGTTTCCTCGAAAGTCGAAAATGTTTTGCTGTCTAAAATTGATGGTCGACCAGAAAATAATATTCCTCAAGTTTCAAATGAATGTCGCTCAAGTTTTAAATCAAAATCTTCTTGGTTTTCCAAACTTTATGGATTTTAGGATAATAGTACTTCTGAGTGTCTGGGCTTATAGGACTATTATGTTCCTTGAGTTTAGAGTACCAAACTTCTCCAGGTCACAAAGTGCAAAACGAGTCTGGTTTTTATCTAAAAGTCTAAAACCCTTTGCAAAAGATTACAAATAAAATATCAAATGAATTGAAACACAAACACAACACCACTGCACTAAGTCTCAAACCCTCAACGTCAATCTCCGCCTCTTCTTCCCTCGTCTTTCTCCCTTTAAACCTTCTTCTCTCTCCAACCTTAAACACTTGAAAATGTTTTTCAGAGCATTCTTAGAAACGCAACCAAACACTTGGATGTTTTTTTGGTAGTGTTTTAGGGCAATTGAATTTTTTTTTTTTTTTTTTTTTTTTGATAACAATAATTGTTGGTCAACTTTATATTGTTTTTCGGTTGACCGTAGATAACCAAACATCCATTCCCCCGCAACTGTGGCCACTCAACTACTAATGTCCTTGGTCTCTGTTTGCCAATCACTATTTTTTTTAATTTTAAATTAAAAAAAAAATTATATGTGTACTTGAGAGATGAGAAATACAGAGAAATAGTAAAAACAAATTTGATAGTATTTAATTTTAAAAATACAACAAAACACTTAAAATATTTTACACTGAAAAAATATTTTCCATTGAATCAAACCCAGCCTAAAACAAATGAAACCTTAGACTTGCATTCTCATCAACTCATAAAAAATAGCATGATGCCCATTTAGCCAATGAAGCCCAAATAAACACCCACGCCTATTGATGAACCTGCAAGATGAGATTCTGCTTCAGTGCTGGTCCAAATTTAGGAGTCACCGTAGCTTATGTATTTCATTTGTTTATTCATGATTTATTGTCATGGCTCTCTCTCTCTCTCTTTTTCTCTCCCACTCTTTTGTTTCTTCCTTTCTCTCTTAGGCTATTTTTGGCAACATGTAAAGTAATTTCCGAATGTAAAATATTTTCAGTTGAAAATATTTTACGAAAAGAAAAACATTTTTTACCTATTTGGTTGTGTTCTAGGAAATATGTCAGAAAAGTATTTCCGGTGTTTGGTTCTCCAATTTATAACATTTTCCAAAGACAATGTCAAAAAATACCTATAATACAATTGGATTATAATTTTCAATGGATTGATTGATCAAATCCATGGATCAGTTATAATTTTCATTTTTTGACATACAAAAACGAATCAATTGCAACCCAAGAACATATCATTGTTATTACCTCAACCAAATCATGAAAACAAAACAAAAAAAATACCACACTATAAATGGGAATAATCCCTAAAAACCCCAGAGCTCTATTAGAATGTGGGTCTTGAGTAAAAAGAAATGAGGAAGATGGGTCGGTGGAGGAAAAGGGATGGGTTGGTGGAGGTGGGTCAGGGGAGGAATAGGGATAGATTGGTGGAGGTGGAGGTGGAGGTGGATGACGATCTACCCAAACTACCTTCACTGGTGGTGGGGCTTCCATGCACGACGGCGGGGCTGTGGGTCGAGGACAACAATCTGGGCTTCACCAGCGAGGCTGTGGGTCACAGACGACAATTTGATCTTCACCGGTGGGGTTGTGGGTCACAGACGACAATCTAGTCTTCACCGGCGGCCAATCTGTCCATCCTTTGGCTTGGTCTTGGTGTGACTTGTGAGGGATGTGAGAGTGAGGAGAACAAAAATTTTCAGGAGGAGTGTAAATGGTTTGAAGGTAAAATCAGTGTGTAAAATATTTTACAGGTGTAGGTGGGTTATTTTACGGTCAAACACATTAATTTTTAGTTTGACCTTATTTTCCTAAGTTGCCAAACACCATCACTGGTGTAAAGCATTTTCCAATATTCATTTATACCCAAAACAAACACAGCCTCATTTTCCAAGCTCTCCTCTCTCATGGTCCATGCTGTAAGTGGTTTTCTTTTAACAAAATGCAAAGGTAGCTTCAACTACACCTAGGAGGGGTCTTGGAAAATTTTTGGTTGAAAATCTTTTTAGCTACGGATCCGGCGAGACCATTGGTGGATCTTGTGTGGGTCTTTGTCCCAGTCTCGATTTGCTATAATTTGGGTGTGCCTTTTGGTTCTGGAAGAGAGACTATGATTAGTGGGTGGGTAATTTGCTGTGATTTAGGTGGGAGGAAGAGAGAGACTATGAGTTGTGGTTTGTAGGATTGGTGGCATGTGTGTTTTGGCTAGAGAGGTTTGCGGGATTGGTAGAGGTAATAGAGAAAGAGATGAGATAATTTGGGAGAAATAATAAAATAAGATGAGGAAATAATATTTTAATAAAAATAGAATATAAAATAGATAAAAGATGTTTCGAGAAAATATTAAATAAAATAGAAAAAAGTAAGTCTTTGTTTTAAAATAGACTTTTTTTTTTTTTTGGTATAAAGTATAAACCAAAGTAAATGCCCTAAAGATCCTTTCTATTTGTTTAGGTTCATAGCACATAGCTTCAATTGTTGTATAACTTTCCTCGTCCATGTTAATGTTTCGCAAGTAATAAGTAATAACTATTCTTGGTGTTATGATTTAGGGTCCTTTTGGTTGGGAAGATGAAAAAGTGAGAAGAGAAAATTGAAAGGGGATGAAAAAGTGGGAGAATAGAAAAAATTTTAGTTTTCTCTCGTGATGTTTGGTTGGAGAGGTGAAAAAGTTGAGGAATGAATAACATTTTTGTTTGGTTGAGAAGAAAAATGAGAGGATGGAAACTATGGTTTGTATAAATTTAATGTTATACCCATATTAAAATAAAAAAAGTAACAACCTAGCACCAAAAAAAAAAAAGATGAACAAAAAAAACCAAAACAAATGGAAAAATGAAAATAAAAAGAAGGATGAACACCAAAAGAAATGATTAAAAAAAAATCCAAATGAGAAGTACTAGAAAAAAGACAAAAACCAAAGAAGAAGAAGAAGAAAACCAAAGAAAAAGAAAAAAGAAAAGAAGAAAGAAGAAAAAAAAAAAAAAAAGAATTGAAAGATGGGTAAATTAAAAAGACAAAAACCAGAAAAAAGAAAAAGAAAACGAAAGAACTCATGTGAAATGTGCACATAGGCATTTTCGTCTTCATAGCCATGGAACTGTTGTTCTGTGTTTTCTCTACAGTTTTCTTCTTAATTTGAGAAGAAAACATTTTGGTGGGCTTAGAAAGAAACACGCAAGCTTCACTAGTTTTCCCTTTTAAAATCCACCCAATCAAACACTCCAAAAAATCACTCTTTCTCCCCTTTTCAGTCCCCCCTTTTCCGTCCCAAAAATCCATCCAACTAAATGGACCCTTAAATTTAAGTTACATTCAAACAAATTGTTCTTTAGATATGAAAAACAATAAATTAAAAAAAAACTATTTTTATTAATATTATGACATTAAATACTTGCATATTTCTAATGCTACGATATGAATTTAAAAAAAAAAAAAAAATTACAAAGCATCAAAGTTTGGCTTAGAAAGCCAAGAGAATGCATATTGCGAAAAGACCTAAGGAAGAACCGCGGTTGAAAGGATTTTGCACAAATTTGGAGGTGTTACACTTCCCAATCGCTTGTTGCTTTCCATGGGATAAGCCCAGTGCAAAATCTGCTGTAAAGGTGCTCTCAACTATGGGGTGGAACAGGTATCCACTTGACAATCTAACTGATTGGCCAAGACACTATTGCAATTCTGATGCATGCACCCCATTGCCCCCAATTCAACCTTTCTATATTTGGTAAGTTCTTCAAAAATTCTACCATAACCACTTGAAGGACTATCTTTATGGCAATGATCCCATAAACCACTTGTTCCAATGTATCCCTTTAAAGAAGTTCTTCTTCTTGAGATTTCTTGCATTGAACTCATTGAGACTTGACAAAGGACGAAAGTATTAAAGATCAATTCATGAATATATATATCAAACTCTCCATATATTTGAATTGAAATACATCATCATATACTAACTAAATACAGTACATCATATACAAACAAATGAAATATCACCCACAATCTTCCTAAAAAATAGTAAAAAAATCATCTACTCAATGACTTGGTCACCTGGCTACAATACACAATTACAAGCAATTAGACGCCAATCAACCTTGGGCTTGTCTTCAATATGAACGAAAATGGGGTTGGAAGTCCTTGCATCTTTTTCATGTTTAGGTAGCTCAGAAATGGTCTTTTTGGAATAGGTATCCACTTCACAATCCAACCAATTGGCCAAGAAACCATTCCAAACCCAATGCACTCACCCCATTGCCCCCAATTCAACCTTTCTGTACCTGCAAACTTCTTCAAAAATTCTACCATCACCACCTAAAGGACTCTGGTTATGGCTATAATCCCCAAATACAACTTATTCCAATGTATCCCTTTAAACACATTCTTCTTCTCAAGCTTTCTTGCATTGAATTCATTGAACACTTGACAAAGGAAAAAAGTATTGAAGATCAACATGTCATTTACCTTCTCAGTCACACCAAAGATTGATTCACCTATGAATTGCAAGGTCAGGAGGACGATAATCTGATACAAAGCTTGGGCTAAAAGATTTCTCCACATTCTGTTGGTAATAAGTGGTTCAGTTCGCACTATTGGTGGTTTCGTCATCAACTCTTTAGTGGGCTTCTCTGTTGCAAGAGTTAGAGCACCCAATGTGTCCATAATTAGATTCACCCATAATAACTGAACTGCTATTAATGGGACTTCACCAGCTGAGACAGCTGTCACAAAGTTGATCACAAAAGCAGCAACATTCACAGTGAGTTGGAACTGAATGAACTTCTGGATGTTGTTGTACACACATCTTCCCCACCTTAAAACTGTGACAACAAAGGCAAAGTTGTCATCCAAAATGACAATATCTGAGCTCTCCTTGGTCGCCTCGGTACCCTAAATTCCCATTGAAAGCCCCACATCAGCTTCTTTCAATGCTGGTGCGTCGTTTGTGCCATCTCCAGAGACTGCAACCACATGACCTTTTTGTTTCAAACATTCTACCATCAGTAGCTTGTCAAAGGGAGATGACCTTGCCATCACACAAATTTTATCAACTTTCTCCATTCTCTCCTTTGGTGTGTAGTTTTTGAATTCAATGCCTTCTACCACTGCTCCACTCATGTCTTGATCAAACCTCAATATTCCACATTCAGTGGCAATAGCTTTGGCTGTGAAAACATTGTCTCCAGTGATCATTTTGATGTTCACACCTGCATTTTGGCAATCTTCCACAGCCTTCTTTACCCCTGGACGACATGGGTCCTTAATACCCACCAGTCCTAATAGGGTCAGACCATCTTCTTCTATCTTCTTTTGCTCCATATCATGTTCTTGATCTTCTTCTGAAATTTGCTTATGTGCAAAATCAATGCACTGGAGGCTGCTGGCTACCATACCTTGAATTCTTTGTTCGAATTTCAACTTTTCACTACATCTAGATCTTTCATAATTCTAGAAGCATCATAGTAACTTGAAAACATTTTCAATATCATCTTTGCAGCTCCTTTCCAGTGTACGTGGATTGTATTGTCTGTCTTTCTCCTTGTTATGACTCCGCTTCGTTTCTTCGTTGAATTGAATGCTTCAACGTAAAGAATCTTACGACTTTGCGTCAATTGTTCCATTTCCATTTTTAACTCTAGAACAGCCCACAAAAGAATTGCTTGTTTAGTGGGACTGCCTGAGAACTCAATTTCAGACCCTAAAGTAGGCCTATAAACACTACCGGTTGTGTTTAGAGCTACTCCTTGTAGCAGTTCAAGAAAATATGGAGCGATTGATGAGTAAGTAGTTGGTGCAAAAGATTCTTTCCCTAGCCAAAACTTAGTCACCTTCATTTTATTCAGAGTGAGGGTGCCTGTTTTGTCAGTACAAATGGTGGTGGCAGAGCCCTTGGTCTCACAAGCAGAGAGCTTCCGCACCATTGCCTGATCAGCCATCATTCTTTTCATGGAATAAGCAAGCGTAAGTGTCACAGCCAAAGGCAAACCTTCTGGAATTGCAACCACGACTATCGTAACTGCAGCAGCTACAAATCCCACCATAGCATTTAGTATGTCATCAGCCTTGGTGCTGCTGCCGTTGAACTCTTTATTTCCATTCTCATCTGTAGTATTCCCAGTGAAGTATTGAACCAACAAGACTACAAGAACTAGGAAAGCAACTGCCAAACCAACCTTACCTATTGATGAAGTTAACTTGTTGAGCCGAACTTGTAAAAGTGTTTGTTCATTGGTATCGCGACTGATTGAGCTCATCATCTCGCCCCGTATCGTGTTCATCCCAACCGAAGTGACAAGCATTCTAGCATAGCCATCAACCACCTTAGTACCAGAAAACAAAAATGGATGACTACAATTTACTTCTACATGGTCACTTTCCCCTGTCATGCTAGATTCGTCCAGTTGCAATGAATGCCCGTCTAAGAATAGCCCATCTGCTGGAACTTGATCTCCAATCTTTAAGCAAATGACATCTCCAACGACAATTTCAAATATTGAAATCTGTTGACGCCTCCCAGCTCTTACTACTTCAATTTGGATATTGTTGCTGACTTTGGATAACTTGTCAAATTGTCTGTTTTGCCGAAAGTTACTTATAGTGGAAACAGCAATGACTAGAAATATAGCAACAAATATGCTTCCACCGTCATTCCATCCTTCTTTTATTCCATTCTCTTTGATGCCAAACACAAGAGAAAGTACAGCACAGTCTAGAAGGATGAGAATGGTAAGATCCTTGAAGGCTTCCACTACAAAATGGAAGAAGCTCTTTGTGGGCGGTCTTTTGTACGTGTTTGTGCCAAAATCCTCGTGTCAGTGAGCAATGTCTTCAATATTGCCTTGAATCTCGCTTTCAACACTGGTTTTAAGACCAGATGCTAGTCTATCAACTCCTCCAATAATTTGGAGCTTTTCAATGTTTCTCTCTCTCACAAGCTCTGTGAGAGTTTTTTGATCGATTTTTGTGAGACTTGCTTGATTAGTTTCCAACCTGTTGTCTTGATTGAGATCCAAAATTATGAAAGAATGGGAGGGTGAAATCTTGGTCTTTTTCTTCTTTGATAGGGAAGTCTTGAAAAGAGATAGAAAGGCTCTATAATAATAGATGGAAGCAAAAGCCGAGCGCCATCTCTTTTTGGGTTCACTAAGGGTGTTTGGTACAGCAAGTAAAGATTGAATGGACTCCAAGTTGTCTAGGATAATACTAATAGTAGGCATGGTTAGGGAAGCAAAGGATGAATGTACGAAAATTTAGTAGCTTACTATAAAATAATCTCTTTAAGAAAGCAAGGAATTGACAATGTAGTAATTAGAAGGCAAGAAAAGCAAACAAATATTTTTCACGAGTAAATTATAAAAGGATGAATGAGCAAAAAGGTTTTTAGGAAATTAAAAAAAAAAAATCAAAACAAAAGAATTACTATAGAGATTTGGGATATGAAATAAAGATTTATTTGGCTAACTTTATTTTATTTACTTGAGTAGGTATTACTTTTTAAAATCTCACTTTAATTTTGTTTCGAAAATAAAATAATAGTAATACAAATATATTTTTTTAAACTTGGAAGTTGGAATGAAATGGGAGTAAAGTAAAATAAAGCAAATTACTAAAAGAGAATATTGACAATATAGTAGTAAGAAGAAATAAAATTATGGTATCCTACGTACCCAAAATGATATAATTGTGACAGAGAATGATATTATTAGGAAATAAAAGGAACAATAATTAATGTATGTAAAAGAGAATTGAGATAGCAAATAGTGTTTAAGAAAGAATTTGGAGCTGAAACTTGAAGAAGGGTGGAAGCGTTGGTTTGGAAATGGGAAGCAGTAGTAGTAGATGATCTCTGGGGCAGGGGCAGGGGCTATCGGAAAGCAAAGGAGTTTGACTGCGTAAGTGTAGTACTTTTAGAAGGCAAAGAATTGGAGCTGAGATGAGATGAAATGGAAAAAGGGTACGCTCATATATATATATATATATATATATATACTAGTTATAGGCCTGTGTGTTGCACGGTTTTATGAAAAAACTTATAAAATAAATGTAGAAATAATTATATATTTTAATAGATTCAATAAAGATAAAAGAAAAAATTATCAAGTGTAAATAATTATCTCACTAAAATAAGGGGTAAGATTTCTTTCTAAAACTAAATTAAATTGATAATTCCAAATTGAATTTTAAGTTGATAATTATTTTAAAAAAACGTACTAAACAATTGATAAATCTAAAATTAATATAATCTTGATAATATTATAAATTAAAATTAAAGTTAAAGTTGATAATTCAAGAATACACGTGTAGAACATCTTGATAATTTGATGTAACATAAAAATCAAATAAGAAAATTGTTAAAATTAATCTATTAATTCTAACCATATTTAATCATTAATTCTAAGACCCTAACCCTAAGCATAAATTAGATCAAAGCGAAGAAAAATAGTTTAAACAAAAGGCAACCAATACACAAAACCTAATCAATTTAATAAAAACAAAATACAAAAACAAAGAATGAGCCTTTAGAAACTTGACAATGTTTTTGAATGTTTTGAATTTATTAATTAAAATCACATGAAGAAAAAAAAAACCAATAATAATACTAAAGAAAATAAACAAAATGAAAATAATAATAATAAAAGAAGAAAGAATGCATACCTTCATTGTCATGGGATTTAGGCATTCACATATTTAAATAAATTTCACTCCAAAAAGGATATATAGGGTTATATATATTGGTAGAGTTCCATTTGAAATATAATTCATTTAAATCTTATTGAAATTAAAGATATCTAATCAATGTGTTTGTTTTTATCCCATAAAAATTAGAATTAAAAAAAGGTCATATGAATAGAATAAAAAAAAAAAAAAAAGTTGATTCAACATAACGTAACATATAAAAAATTAAAAATTAAAAAAAAAAAGAGAGAGAGAGAAAGAGAACGTGGTTGATAGTTATAAGAAATTTTGATATATATATATATATATATATTTAAATGTCATCAACGTAGAAATTATCAAATTAATGTAGATATATACTGTTTTTTTGGAATAGATAGAGATTATCAAATTATTGGAGATATATACTGTTTCTTGGAATAGATTTATATTAATCACCTCTTAAAGAATTTGGATTGTGCTTATCCCTTAATAATCAAGTTTAGTAGCTTGATATTCTGATAAAATAATATTAATTTAATAATTTTAAAATTTTAAAAATTTAGATGATAAATATTATCTAAATTAAATTTTTGTATGTTAAATATTATCCCCTAATTTAAGAAATATATCCTAACAAATAAAAAAATAATGTTAATTAGATGATAAATATTATCTAAATTAAATTTTTGTATGTTAAATATTATCCCTTAATTTATATATATGAAACAAATAATTATGAATACTGATTAGATATAGAGACTAAGCCTATGTAACGCTATGGAAATAACTTTTTTTGTCCACTTTCAGCTATGCTATATAGATGCGCTACTTTATGCCACCACTTGGCGCAACTACAGCGTCTAAGTCCAACTTTTATTATATATAATATGATATAATATGATATGATATATAGTTGTTCGCTTCGCGTGTCGGTCAAATTCAGTCTGTTGTTTAATAAAGATCTTATTATGTAAGTAATAAGTATGTATGATTTATGTGTGTAGTGAGCAGAGACATTTTGGACCTAAGTCGAGAACTAAAAATGGTGCATTTTTTTATACTTATGTATTAATTAAATTAATGATTATTTAATATTTTTATATTAAAATATATTTTATTTAAAATCTATTTTTTGTGTCTTTTGAGATGCAAATTGACTAATTAATTTTTTTTTTCTTTTTTTAAGTTTTTCATATTCAAATGCATATTTTTTAGTAGACATTTCTAATCAAACAATATATTTATAAAGACTAAAATAAAAAATAACTTTCAAGTGTAGAACAAATGAGAAATAGAACTTGATTTATATAAAAAGTATTGTAGTTTCACTGAACAATAATAAGTTTTTAGCAATCTCAACTTGCTTAAATAAAGACTTATTCAATATATTCCCATAGTAAAGCCACAAGTGTTTGGGGTCATATATGGAGGCTCTCGGTGCCAAACAAAGTCAAAAATTTTCTTTGGAGGGCCTGTAGGGAAGCTATGCCAGTGAAGACGAATCTGGTTCGCAGAAGAGTCATTGAGGAAGATGTTTGTAGCCATTGTAACTTGAAGGCTGAGGACAGTTTCCATGCTTTGTGGGATTGCTCTGAACTTTTGGCCATTTGGGAAACTGACATAATGTGGCTGTTTTGCAGGTCTAAAACGTTCTCAAATTTCTACGAGCTTACAAGATTTGTGTTGGAGTCTGATAGGCGACTTGAGCTGTTTGTGTCGATCACATGGACAATTTGGTTTCGTCGTAATCAGCTTCGAACCAGCAACAAGGCTTTCCCGCTGTCCCAGGTCATACCATCAGCCACACAGATGCTACAAGAGTTCACTGATGTGCAACCAGCAACTCCAGTGCAGATGGTCTCCCTTCACAGGTCTCGGCCCAAGTGTGAACCCCCTCCTCCGTCGCACTTGAAGATTAATTTCAATGGTGTGGTGTTTAGAGAAATAGAGGAAGCTGGGCTGGGTGTGGTTGTTTGTGATTCTCATGGAAAGGTGCTCGCATCCTTGGCGGAGAAGATCAAGCTTCCATCCTCATCAGATGAAGTGGAATCGCTGGCTGCTGTTCATTTTATCACCCTTGCTTTAGACCTCAACCTACCCTCTTTTATTGTCGAGGGAGATTTAGAGGTAGTTATTTCAGCATTAAGAAAGGAAGAGGAATCTTTTTCTTCTTTTGGTCATCTGATTCCTTCTATTAAGCATTATTTAGTTTTTTGTAATTGTTTTTCCTTTTCACATACCCGTAGGTTGGGTAACTTTCTAGCTCATTCTTTAGCAAAACATGCAAGAACTATTGATGGTTTTTCTATGTGGAAGAAGGATGTCTCACCACAAGTTGTTGATGTACTTTTAACCGATTGTGGCTGATTTTAGTTTTATAAAGTTGAGTTGGATTCTCAAAAAAAAAAACTTGAAGGCCCAAACAAACGTGAAACATCAAGCCATTAGCCAGCTATAACTAAACTCAATATAAACAAAACACAAAACACAAAACAGGCCCAAAATATGGATAACAAATAAAATGAAGAGAAAGCCTAGCGCCCGAGCCTTTGTTCTTTATACCTGATACGGTGATACTGTGATACCCAAAATTCAAAACCTGCAGATGCCGAATCAATCAAAACGCATCTGCAACGGCAGCAACGCAGCACGGCAATTATAAAAAAAGAAAAAAGAAAAAAGAAAAAAGGCAGTCGGTACGGCAGTTCAGGGAATCAGAGTTTTCAGATCAGAATCATCAGATGTGATCGGATGATTTAGATCGGAGGAAGCTTCAAGCATGAGCAGTTGATTCACTGAGCCAGGCAGCCAGCAACAGTGGAGAGAATCAGAGAAAGAGTGAGAGAGGCGGAGAGCAGAGAGAAAGAAGCAGAGGGAAAGGTAAAAATTTTAGGGATTTGTGATTCTTTTGTGGTTAATCTCTTAGACCGGATTTGTAGTTTATATGGTTGATTTTTGGTTTGTCTCGAGGATAATAATGTTATTTTTGGGCAATTGATTTTGTTTAGAACCAATATTTAACCGGATCTACCAAAACTTTCGTTTTTTGGGTTAAAAGGTTGTGTCCATATTTGTAATTCATCTGAAACTAATTTTTTTTTCCCCTACTACCTCTTCTTTTCTAAAATTTTGGGCTCTTCCACAATAACTGTAATATCTCTCTAATTCTTTTTATATTTTGAGGGTTTTTTTTTTTTTTTTTTTTTTTTTGGGGGGGGGGGGGGGGGTTTCAAATTCTATTCGAGCAAAAATTCTCTCTGGCTCAGCATTTGATCACATTTCATCTTTTTTGCATCTGCTTTTGTTGAGCATTTTTTTTCTTCTTCCTTACCCAAAACTCACCGTATTACACTTTTTTGGGATAATGTTTTTTTGTAGACGGTTCAGTACTGAGGAGCAAGTGTGGTCTTTGAAGACTGAGCTGACATAGGCAATAGAGAGAGATGTCAAGGGAGTTGGTGGTAGGTCTTTGAATGATGGTGCACTTTCTTTATTTGTGTGTGTGTGTGTTTTTTTTTATAATAATTTTATGAATTTTAGATGGCTTTAACATAGGCAATATATTTAATTCATTGTCTAAAAATTACCACTGGAATTATTGGCTTTACCTAGGCAATTAACAAATATAGGGCTCTTTCTGAAAGGGCATCTTGAGAAACTAATAAAATGTCTTGATGACAAAAGGCCAAGCAATGAGTCTTCTAAATTATGCTACCTTTTATTACCTTATAATTTTTTTTTAATCTTTTGGAGGCATTACTTCTCTGCAACAATTATTTATTCACTATTTTCATTGTTTTATTGTTTTAACTCCATAAGGCCCTATTTGACTAGGCAAGATAAGTTCTTTTTAAGCATTCAGATGTTTTAATGACCTTACATTGATATCAATTAGATTACCAATTTAAAGTGGAGTTGTTAAAACCTGTTGGTCAAGATATTTATTTGAGATCTCTTTCAATACAATCCCTATTAAGACAGCTTTTTTTTTTTTTTTTTTTTTTTTTTAATTTTTTATTTATAAATATATTTTATTTTATTTTATGGGTCCTATTAAGACAACATTGATCCTGCATTGTCTTGCATTTTAGCATTATAAGGTCTTGGAATCTCCCTTAGGGGCAGTTGTGTGTCTAACATGTTTGTGTGTGAGAGAGAGAGAGAGGCTTATAAATTAGCACGTGGGTGGAATTTACACTGCCAAGAACTATTAGTTCAGTTTATTGTCAGTGTGAACTAGATGATTCTTTTTCCTTGGATTTAAAATGATTTCTTATTCATTTACTTTGAAAATTTTCTAGCATGGAATCCTAAGTTACCTCTCTTTAGGATTCTTCCTGTTCATCCTTGGCTAAGTTGCCTTGGTAATGGTGGAAAAAGAATTCATAAAGCCTACTATATCATTATAATAATATGCTTACCATCATAGATGTGGCAAGTTATCATGGTAAGTATATTATTACCATCATTATAATTATATGCTTACCATCATATACAAACATCTTTGAAGACATGTTTGTACAGCTCTATTATTTAGATACAATTATTAGACATTGCTTTTCATATGTTTAAGTTTTGGGTAAAATACTATTTTGGTCCCTAAATTTTACCAAAAGTTTGTTTTTCATCCCTAATCTTTAAAAAGTTCATTTTTCATCCTCAAACTTTGTAAAGACTTTTTTCAATAGCTTAGAGACAAAAGTAGGGATGAAAAAAGAACTTTTTTCAATAATTTAGGAATTAAAAAAGATATTTTTTAAAGTTTAAGGACAGAAATAAAATATCACATTTTCAATAGTTCATGGACAAAATACAAGCTTTTCAATAGTTTAGGGATGAAAAACGAACTTCTTAAATTTTAGGGATGAAAGACCAACTTTTGGTAAACTTTTTCTAATTCTTTGTTCCCATCAATGCCAATGAGAAATGTTCTCGAGGCTTGAAGATGGGTTTTCTAATTTTTTATATCATTTTTACATAGGCTATAAGTCATCTTCATTGGGTAGGATAAGAAAGAAAATGGCGGATGAGAATCAAGTGATTACTTGCCACACTGTTGAGGCTTACGAAAATGGTATTTTGACTACCATTCTTCATTTTTATTTCTGTGTGTGAGTGTGTATTTTCGTTAAAAGGGCTTTTGTTAAAAACTAAGCCAAAAATACATTTATACAAAAAAAAAAAAAAAAAAAGAAGCCAAAAATACAAAGTGGGCATAAAATGCAATAGATTAAGCAGGTATCAATAATAAAAAAATATATCTTCATTGTAGATGATTGTAGTTATTTTATGAAGAGCTTCATTTGAAGTGATTGACATCATTCATTATGGAAATTTACCCTTTGGGTTAATGCATTAGCAAAACCTAGCTACTTTGGTTGGAAAATTATGATTTTTGTATTTACTTTTGGGAGATTTTGAACAACAGATTGTATCTTTAAGTCATATATAGGTTCAAAGAATCAATATTAGTTACATAGATAAACATAGATTGTATCTTTAAGTCATATATAGGTTCTAAGAATCAATCTTAGTTACATAGATAAACATTGATCGGAGGAGTTTTTATAATTCATTTGTTAATTTTGTAGATTATTTAAGTTTTCAATTGTAATAAAAATTTTATATGAATGTGATTAGCTACCTTTGCCATTTATTTTTATTTGTAAGTGTTGTAATAAGTGATGATGATTCAAATGGAAGATCTTTCTTCTTCTTTTTCTTTATTTTATCTTATTTTTGCAATAAAAGAGAGTAGCACGTGCCACTGCTACTAGTTTCTTTGTAAAAAGCTCGTTGGAGGAGTTTATGAGGTAAATGAAAGACAACCACAAAAAAAAAACTAGTAATAAAGATGAATTCGGGCTTAGAAATATAATACAGAAGCTGAGAGAAAGTTGATTCCTATAATTAAGACTATTCTGCTAGGAAAAAAAACCCTCATAAATTCCTACCACGTATACAATTTAAAAGTTACAAAATACCGCATGTTGCACTGCTTGAGGCTTGATTTTATCCGTTTACTGTGCAGTCTACATAGTTCAAAACAAAAACATGGTTAAATTGAAAGAGACTGAGGGAGAGAGTCTGATAAACACACACAGAGAGAGAGAGAGAGACTGAGTTGATTAGGCACAGAGAGTGGAGAGAGAAAAAACTGAGAAATCTGTCCGCCAACTGTGTCAAGCTGTAAGATGGTCCAGGCCCCTGCCACGTCAAGAATAAACAATGCGTCTGATGGGTTCCTATTCTCTCTAACTTTTTTTTTTTCCACAAATTTAAAGTTAAATTAGTTTTGTTATATGTTTTCAAATTTTACAATTGTGGTTGGATTTTTGTTCCAGAAATTAGGGTTAAGGAAATCAGAATTATGATATGTGACTATTTTTATTAAATATTTTCGGTAACGGGTTTGTTTGAATTCTTCTCTTTTGGATTCAAATCATTCAATTTCTTTCTCTGCAGAAATGAAGTGGAATCTTTCTACAATCTAGAGTCTCTAATTTAATCAAAGCAAAGGTACTCATTTCTTTTTCCTAATATTCTCTTCGATTATGGTTTGTTGTCAATTTAGGAATTTGGATTCATGACCCTTTTCCTCTCTATTTGTTAAAATCAGGGAGAACCCCTCACAATATGAAAATCCTACCTGAGTTTTAATGGCCTCTTACTTGTTCTTTTTTTTGTAAGAGGGGGGGGGGGGGGGGGGGGGGAGTGAAATTGTGCAATTTTGAAATCTGATAGTATAACTCTTTATACTAAAGTTTTTTACTTTGTAGATTTTAGTTGATTTTTTTTAAAAGAGATTTTTTAAGTCTTGATTTTGTTGTTTTTGATGTTGAGTTTTAATGAGTTTAAATTGTGAAATCTGAGAGTATAATATTCTTTGTACAAAGTTGATTACTTTGTAGGCTGTGGCAAAGATTAATTTTCTAAGAGATTCCTAAGCTTTGGTTTCGGTGTTTACAATGTTTTGTTTTTTTGGCTTTGCATGTAGTATTACATTCTTGAAAGTTAATTAGGAATCTGTTTGGTACTAAGAACAAATATTAAACAATAGTAAAAGGAATTGCAGCCAGTTCTAAAGTTTTGTTTTTTTGTTTGTTTCAAATTTCAATTACGTTTGTTAGTTTACTTTGCTAATTATGGATTACTTTTGATATTTAAATACGATGAAATTTCAGTAAGTTAAGGAGAATTGGAGAATCTGTCATGTAGTCATGTGAGAAAATTCAGTAATTTAAGGCTTTACATGGTACTTTACTCAATTGAGATTTTTTCTGCTAAATTTGTGAATGATGGAAGTATATGATTTACCTAAATTAAAATGTAATATATCAAAATCTATTACACATCTTTTTTGCATCTGCTTTTGTTGAGCATTTTTTTTCTTCATTTTTACCCAAAACTCACCGTATTGGGATAATGTGTTTTATTTTTTTGGTAGAGCCAAAACTACGGTTCAGTACTCAGGAGCAAGTGTGGTCTCTGAAGACTGAGCTGACATATGCAGTATAGAGAGATGTCCAGGGAGATGGTTGTAGGTCTTTGATTGATGGCGCACTTTCTTTATTTCTTTATTTCTGTTTTTTTTTTTTTTTTTTTTTTTTTTTATTTAAATTTTAATGAATTTTAGATGGCTTTAACATAGGCAATAGATTAAACTGAGCGTCTAAAAATTACCGCTAGAATTATTGGCTTTACATAGGCAATTAACAAATATTGGGCTCTTTCTGAAAGGCATCTTGACAAACTAATAAAATGTCTTGATGACAAGAGGCCAAGCAATGGGTCTTCTAAATTATGCTATGTTTATGTTGGCTTATAATTTTTTTTTAATCTTTAGAAGGCACTACTTCTCTGCAACAATAATTTATTCATTATTTTCAATGTTTTAACTCTATAAGGCATTATTAAATAGCTGGCCTATGAGTAATTAGATTACCAATTTAAAGTGGAGTTTTTGAAACCTGTTGGTCGAGATATTTATTTGAGATCTCTTTCAATACAATACCTATTAAGACAACAATTTTTTTTTTTTTTTTTTTTTTTTTTTTTTTTTTTTTTTTTTTTTTTTTTTTCTATAGGTTCTATTAAGACAACATTGATCCTGCATTATCTCACATTTTCACATTATAAGGTTTGCGTGTCTAACAGTTTGTGTGTGTGTGAGAGAGAGAGAGAGAGAGAGAGAGAGAGAGGTTTATAAATTAGCACATGGGTGGAATTTACACTACCAAGAACTATTAGTTCAGTTTATTGTCAATGTGAACTAGATGATTATTTTTCCTCTGATTTAAATGATTTCATGTTCATTTACTTTGAAAATTTTCTAACATGGAATCCTAAGTTACCTCTCTTTAGGATTCTTCCTGTTCATCCTTGGCTAAGTTGCCTTGGTAACGGTGGAAAAAAATTAATAAAGCCTACTATGTCATCATAATAATATACTTACTGTCATAGATGTGGCAAGTTATGTTTTTGGAGATCTATCTTTGATTTTTGCCTATCTATCCCTCCCTACAAGTTATCCATTGCAATCTTGTCTCGATTTCAAGGTTAATAACAGAGCATTATATGATTACTTTGAATTTTTTTTTTAATTACAGAGCATTTGCATTTCCTTTTCTTTTGATATGTTCTATATATGATTACTTTGAAAGAGTTTGAGTGACTGCATCTTCTCCATTTAAATGCTTGTTCCATTTTGTCAAGCACATATTGTACAGCTCTAAAAATAGACATAATTTGCTTTTCACGTGTTTAAGTTTTGGGTAAAATACTATTTTAGTCCCTAAATTTTACCAAAAGTTTATTTTTTGTCTCTAAACTTTAAAAAATTCTTTTTTCATTCTTAAACTTTGTAAAGAGATTTTTCAATAGCTTAGAGACAAAAATAGGCATGAAAAAAAATAACTTTCTTCAATAATTTAGGGATGAAAAAAAGATATTTTTTTTTAAAGTTTAAGGATAGAAATAAAATATTTTTAATGGTTTAGGGATGGAAAATGAATTTCTTAAATTTTAGGAATGAAAAACAAACTTTTTTACTAATTTGTGCTATTTATTGTTTCAGTGATGTAGAGAAGGAACCATAGGAAGATTGAGTTTTAGTTCTGATGTTGCTTTGCCTTGTGATTCAGCCTGTGATAATCTTTGAATAATCTTCTCAAGGCTTGAAGATGGCTTTTCTAATTTTTCATATTGTTTTTACATAGGCCATAAGTCATCTTCATTGGGTAAGGTAAAAAAGAAAATGGTATTTTAACCACCGTTCTTATTTATTATTTTTTTTTGGGGCGAGCTTCTTCATTTTTATTTATGTGTGTATTGTTGTTAAAGGGGCTTTCATGAAAAGGGCTTTTGTTAAAAACTAAGCCAAAAATATATTTATACAAAAAAAAGAAGCTAAAAATACAAAGTAGGCATAAAATGTAATAAGTTAAGCAAGTACCAATAAAAAAAACTTCATTTGTAGATGATTGTTGTACGTATTTTTTTTTAAAAAAATTTTGCAATCAAAGAGAGTAGCACATGCCACCGCTACTAGTTTCTTTGTAAAAAGCTTGTAGGAGGAGTTTATGAGGCAAATGACAACCACAAAACGAAAGTAGTAATAAAGCTGAAGTTGGGCTTAGAAATAGAAATAAAGGCAGAGGCTTCCTTCCCTACTTAGGCCAATATGGTATAGTCCCACTCCCAACTTTCCACTTTCTCAGCTCACTTATATTATTATTATTATGTAAATACTAAACACCATCCCATATCTTCCTTCTTTCCAAAAAACCTACTCATATTCTTACTCATTATCCTCATCCTCATCCTCATCCTCATCCTCTCTCTCTCTCTCTCTCTCTCTCTCTCTCTCTCACAGACAGAATGGCAGTTAGCAAGCACATTGTGTTGCAGTTCGGAAATCTCATGGTGAGGTGAGTAGTACATCTTAATATCTATAGGCTCTCTGTCACAATTTCTTTTTGCTAATTAATCCATTTCCTTTTGGTGGGACTGGGAGCTCATTAATTTTGATTGCTGCGTGCTTTAATTTGTTGGCCTTCAATCCTTTTCTTGCTCAAATTCTATTAGAGGTTGTCCTGTTTGTCATTGTCCCCTCCACCTTGTAAGCATTCAATTGATGAATATATATGCATAGCTCCAACTCCACTCCTTGTAATTCTTCTCATCTCTTTCCCAATATTTGTTGTGTTTATGTTTTGTTGTCACTATTACTAGCTTTGCGCAATACTAAGTTCCGTTTGATTTTTAATTTTTAAGTTACATTCAAGCATTCCCTTATATATATAAAACATTATTCAAATTCTCCATATATTTGAATTGAAATACATCATCATATACTAACTAAATACAGTACATCTTATACAAACAAATCAAATATCACCCACAATCTTCCTAAAAAATAATTAAAAAATCATCTACTTGTCACTATTACTAGCTTTGCGCAATACTAAGTTCCGTTTGATTTTTAATTTTTAAGTTACATTCAAGCATTCCCTTATATATATATATAAAACATTATTCAAATTCTACATATATCTGAATTGAAATACATCATCATATATTAACTAAATACAGTACATCTTATACAAACAAATCAAATATCACCCATAATCTTCCTAAAAAAAAAAAAAAAAAATCATCTACTTAGTGACCTAGCTACAATACATAATTACAAGCAATTAGATATCAATCAACCTTGGGCTTGTCTTCAACGAAAATGGGGTTGGAAGTTCTTGTGTCTATTTCATGTTTAGGTAGCTCAAAAATGGTCTTTCCGGAACAGGTATCCACTTCACAATCCAACCAATTGGCCAAGATACTATTCCAAATCCAATGCACTCACCCCATTGCCCCCAATTCAACCTTTCTGTACCTGCAAACTTCTTCAAAAATTCTACCATCACCACCTGAAGGACTATGGTTATGACTATGATCCCCAAAAACAGCTTATTCCTATGTATCCCTTTAAACACATTCTTCTTCTCAAGCTTTCTTGCATTGAATTCATTGAACACTTGACAAAGTACGAAAGTATTGAAGATCAACGTGTCATTTACCTTCTCAGTCACACCAAAGATTGATTCACCTTTGAATTGCAAGGTCAGGAGGACGATAATCTGATACAAAGCTTGGGCTAAGAGATTTCTCCACATTATGTTGGTAATAAGTGGTTCAGTTCGACCTACTGGTTGCTTTGTCATCAACTCCTTGGTGGGCTTCTCTGTTGCAAGAGCTAGGGCACCCAATGTGTCCATAATTAGGTTCACCCATAATAACTGAACTGCTGTTAATGGGACTTCACCAGCTGAGACAGCTGCCACAAAGTTGATCACAAGAGCAGCAACATTCACGGTGAGTTGGAATTGAATGAACTTTTGGATGTTGTTGTACACACATCTTCCCCACCTCAAAACTGTGGCAACGGAGGCAAAGTTGTCATCCAAAATGACAATATCTGAGCTCTCCTTGGCCACCTCGGTGCCCTGAATTCCCATTGAAAGCCCCACATCAGCTTCTTTCAATGCTGGTGCGTCGTTTGTGCCATCTCCAGTGACTGCAACCACATGACCTTTTTGTTTCAAACATTCTACCATCAGTAGCTTGTCAAAGGGAGATGACCTTGCCATCACACAAATTTTATCAACTTTCTCCATTCTCTCCTTTGGTGTGTAGTTTCTGAATTCAATGCCTTCTACCACTGCTCCACTCATGTCTTGATCAAACCTCAATATTCCACATTCAGTGGCAATAGCTTTGGCTGTGAAAATATTGTCTCCAGTGATCATTTTGATGTTCACACCTGCTTTTTGGCAAGCTTCCACGGCCTTCTTTACCCCTGGACGACATGGGTCCTTAATACCCACCAGTCCTAATAGGGTCAGACCATCTTCTTCTATCTTCCTTTGCTCCATATCATGTTCTTGATCTTCTTTTGAAATTTGCTTATGTGCAAAAGCAATGCACCGGAGGCTACTGGCTGCCATACCTTGAATTCTTTGTTCGAATTTCATCTTTTCACTATCATCTAGATCTTTCATAATTCCAGAAGCATCATAGTAACTTGAACACATTTTCAATATCATCTCTGCAGCTCCTTTCCAGTGCACGTGGATTGTATCGTCTGTCTTTCTCCTTGTCATGACTCCGCTTCGTTTCTTCTGTGAATTGAATGCTTCAACGTAAAGAATCTTATGACTTTGCGTTAATTGTTCCATTTCCATGTTTAGCTCCTGAACAGCCCATGAAAGAATTGCTTGTTCAGTGGGACTGCCTGAGAGCTCAATTTCAGACCCTGAAGTAGGCTTGTAAACACTACCGGTTGTGTTTAGAGCTACTCCTTCTTGTAGCAGTTCAAGAATATATGGAGCGATTGATGAGTAAGTAGCTGGTGCAAAAGATTCTTTTCCTAGCCAAAACTTAGTCACCTTCATTTTATTCAGAGTGAGGGTGCCTGTTTTGTCAGTACAAATGGTGGTGGCAGAGCCCATGGTCTCACAAGCAGAGAGCTTCCGCACCATTGCCTGATCAGCCATCATTCTTTTCATGGAATAAGCAAGCGTAAGTGTCACAGCCAAAGGCAAACCTTCTGGAATTGCAACCACGACTATAGTAACTGCAGCAGCTACAAATCCCACCACAGCATTTAGTATGTCATCAACCTTGGTGCTGCTGCCATTGAACTCTTTATTTCCATTCTCATCTGTAGTATTCCCAGTGAAGTATCGAACCAACAAGACTACAAGAACTAGGAAAGCAACTGCCAAGCCAACCTTACCTATTGATGAAGTTAACTTGTTGAGCCGAACTTGTAAAGGTGTTTGTTCATTGGTATCGCGGCTGATTGAGCTCATCATCTCGCCCCATATCGTGTTCATCCCAACCGAAGTGACAAGCATCCTAGCGTAGCCATCAACCACCTTAGTACCAGAAAACAAAAATGGATGACTACAATTTACTTCTACATGGTCACTTTCCCCTGTCATGCTAGATTCGTCCAGTTGCAATGAATGCCCGTCTAAGAATAGCCCATCTGCTGGAACTTGATCTCCAATCTTTAAGCAAATGACATCTCCAACGACAATTTCAAATATTGAAATCTGTTGACGCCTCCCAGCTCTTACTACTTCAATTTGGATATTGTTGCTGACTTTGGATAACTTGTCAAATTGTCTGTTTTGCCGAAAGTTACTTATGGTGGAAACAGCAATGACTAGAAATATAGCAACAAATATGCTTCCACCGTCATACCATCCTTCTTTTATTCCATTTTCTTTGATGCCAAACACGAGAGAAAGAACAGCACAGCCTAGAAGGATGAGAATGGTAAGATCCTTGAAGGCTTCCACTACAAAATGGAAGAAGCTCTTTGTGGGTGGTCTTTTGTACGTGTTTGTGCCAAAAGCCTCTTGTCGGCGAGCAATGTCTTCAATATTGCCTTGAATCCCGCTTTCAACATTGGTGTTAAGACCGGATGCTAGTCTATCAAGGCCTCCAATAATTTGGAGGTTTTCAATGTTTTTCTCTTTCACAAGCTGTGTGAGAGTTTTTTGATTGATTTTTGTGAGACTTGCTTGATCAGTTTTCAACCTGTTGTCTTGATTGAGATCCAAAATTATGAAAGAATGGTAGGGTGAAATCTTGGTATTTTTCTTCTTTGATAGGGAAGTCTTGAAAAGAGATAGAAAGGCTCTATAATAATAGATGGAAACAAAAGCCGAGCGCCATCTCTTTTTGGGTTCACTAAGGGTGTTAGGTACATTAAGTAAAGAGTGTATGGACTCCAAGTTGTCTAGGATAATACTAATAGTAGGCATAGTTAGGGAAGCAAAGGATGAATGTACGTAAATTTAGTAGCTTACTATAAAATAATCTCTTTAAGAAAGCAAGGAATTGACAATTTAGTAATAAGAAGGCAAGAAAAGCAGACAAATATTTTTTCACGAGTAAATTATAAAAGGATGAATGAGCAAAAAGGTTTTTAGGAGATATAAAAAAATCAAAACAAAAGAATATTACTATATATAGAGATTTGGTTTATGAAATAAGGATTTGTTTGGCTAACTTTATTTTATATAATTGAGTAGGTATAAATTTTTAAAATCTCGCTTTTTAATTTTGTTTCGAAAATAAAATAAAATAATACAAATATAATTTTGTAAAACCTGGAAGTTGGAATGGAATAGGGGTAAAGTATACTTTTAGAGATTGACAATATAGTAGTAAGAAGAAATAAAATTATCGCATTCTACGTACCCAAAATATATAATTGTGACAGAGAATGATATTATATATTAGGAAATAAAAGGAGCAATAATAAATGTATGTAAAAGAGAATGGAGATAGCAAATAGTGTTTAATTAAGAAAGAATTGGAGCTGAAACCTGAAGAAGGAAATGGGAAGCAGAAGTAGATGATGATCTCTGTGGCTATTATCGGGAAGCAAAAGGAGTTTGACAAGTGTACGTAGGTTGTAGTAATTTTAGAAGGCAAAGAATTGAGATGAAATGGAAAAAGGGGGAGCGTTGACATATATATAGTTCGCTTCGCGTGTCGGTCAAATTAATAAGACCGTGTATGATGATGATGAAGATGAAACATCTATACAACTTCTTGGCTGATGCGTTGCTATTACTCATTTGAGCATTTGAGGATGAGGATGACTGGATGAGGTTCCCTGCCGCTGCCATTAATCCACGCTCCTATTAAATATAATATTACTTACACGATACGCGTCTTCGCCTTCGCTTTTGCAAGTCAACACGAAACCTTTCATATTCAATGAAAAGTTGAATATTATTCATCAGGTATGGTATCCCACGAAAAAAGGTTTACTCGTTTTATTTCTTTTAATCAAAATACAGAAAATGAGGGAATTATTATATACTTATTATATATTGTCCAGAATTATTAATCCGAACCAGTCACAAATCACGATGACAAACCAATCCATTACTTGATCCACACCATACATATAACAAATGGTATCAAAGTCATACTTGTTTTGAAAGGGCAATGGTCGGAACTCTTGGACAATTCAATGTGCTTGTTGTGGTTTTAACGACATGAAAAAAAAAAAAAAATATACATATATATATATATATATATATTGTGGAAAAGAAGATGAAAATATTCTAGAACATGAAAGAAACTACTTGAGACAACTCGATCATTTCATACTTCCTAAAATTCTGAAGTGAGCCTTCTCTCATTTTAATGTCATTGAAGACCACGCGACACGAGTTGAAATTTTAGAACTTACTAGTATTATGCTCATGCGTTGCACGGTTTTAGTTAGAAACTTTTAGTATAATTTTATTGAGAAATAATAAATTAGTAATCTCTTGAATCTAGATTATATAAATTGCGTATAAATTATTGTTCTTAAAAGTATCAAGCAATCACACAACATATTTATATGAAAAATTCCCAAATTTAATAATCAAAAACCTATGGAAACTTAACCAAAAGTATTTCATTTGCCAAAAAAATAAACATAATTCTCCTCTAACTTATCGGTTGTCTTATAATGACATTTTTGTAACGCGCACATATAATATTACTAACAACAAAAATAAAAATGAGAAATAGTAACATAAAAATTTTACTATTCAAGAAAATTAATTTAATTTAATAATGCACATATAAGCATAACTTAAATACAACATAGAAATAAAAAAGATGAAACCCTTGTTGTAGGAGGAAATACAAAATTTGATAATTCTTAGATAATTAATAGATAAAACCTATGATGGAAAAAAAAAATGAGTACAAATAATTCATAAATGCAAAACCAAACAAGAGAAGAAGAAAAAAGCTAAACATATTTTTTAAAGATAAAAAGGAAGAATAATCCAACCTTGATCCTGACACAAACAGTAGATCAAAGTAATAGATGTACTATCAAAAAATTAAATAAAGAGTAATAGATGTAAATTTTTCTTAAAAAGTCGTAATATATGCTTATAAAAAATTATCTTATGAGTCAATTTTATGAATTCCATGGTATATATGGATTCCACATGACATTTCACATGTTAAGAGAGAAATCTCATGAGATGCCAAGATGCCTTCTTGACTTAGATATCCATCTTCCACACAATCCAACAAAACAAAGTTCAAAGAGAAGTCAACTCATTTTTAGCTTTTCAAGAAAAGTAGCTATTAGTCTTTCATCAATCCCTAATGAATATATCAAAGTTTTTTTTCTTTGTTTTCCTATACCTTTAAGTTTAACTCAAATAATAATTGATGCAAACAAATCATGAAGGTGAAATATTTATAGAAGAATGTGAAATATTTATAGAGGTTTATATAATATATTTCATGCTTTAATTACTCATAAGAAGAACCATAAATTAAAAAAACACAAACACAAAAATAACAAAGAAGAGAAACATAAGTACAATAATATGGATGGTGACTTTGATAAAGCATTCTACTACAAACAAAACCAACTCAAATAATAACTAATGACAAATCATAAATGTGAAAATATTTATATAGGCTTATATAATGAATTTCTTGGATTTAAAATTGACTTTATGACTCATAAACAGAACCATAGAAAACAAAAATAAAGAGAATAAACATACCTGTAATAGAGTGGATGGTGGCTTTGATAAAACATTCTACTACAAACAAAATAAACTCAAATAATAATTGATGCCTGACAAATCATAAAGGTGAAATATTTATAGAGGTTCATATAATTGATTTCATGGATTTATAATTGTATTTATGACTCATAAGTGAAACATAAAAAAGAAAAAAGAAAAAGAAGCATGCCTGTAATAGTATTGTTTTAATTAAGCGTTCTACTACAAACAAAAAGCGAGATACAAACTTATTATTAATAATGGGGAGAGAAAAAATCGATTAGAACAATAAGTAGTGTTTCTATCTCCATTAAAATAAATAAAAAAAAGGAAAAAAGAAAGAAAGAAAGAAAGAAAGAAAGAAAGAAAGAAGAATACACTAAAAAAAACCATATAAATAGAGAATTTTCAATTGTGAAGGTGCTAGATTTCTAGTCAATTTAGGAATTATAAGAGAAATAGAATTATTAGGAATAAGATATGTATTAAAAAAATGATCACAATTAACATTTTAAAAAAAGAATAAGAACAAAATGTAAAACTCATCACTTAGGATGCATGTTTATCCAAAAAACTTGGAAGTTAGGACTTGGGAGAGTTCAATTAGACATAGAGTTTCAAATTATATTGAATTTAAATTATAAGAGAAATTATTAGATGGTTTGGAATTAAAGAAACACCAATTCTATGTGAAATTTTAATCAACAACGTGTATTTTTTTTTTTTTCTAAAGTTATTTTTTATCTATAATTTTTAATTTTTAATTTTAAATAAAATATTAATGGTTACACGATCCTAATCTAAGTAAATTAGTTATCTTATCCATGTTTCCAAGGTTTTTTCTTTTTTCTTTTTTTAATTTACGTGTCTTATCATTTTAAATCTAAAAAAAAATTCTTCCTAAAAAAAATAAATCTCAAAAAAAATTCTGCAATATGGATTACACCTTTTTTAGTGTAGTAAATAAAAAATAAGAAGAATTGGATTACACTATGTCTCTACATTTCTGCAATTTAAGATGCATTAGACCTCTTTTTTTTAGTGTAGTATATGTTACTGCAATTTATGATGCATTAGATTTTTTTTATATATATATAAATGTTTTCTTTTTATGTGTAGTGTAGTAATTAAAAAATAAGAAAGTTGCTACATTTTTTATAATACACTACACGTACAAAATAAGAATTACGTGGATAAGATGAAAAATTTGGATTGTAATCAAATTAAGATTTTTATCAACTTAGAAATTATAGGAAAAAAAAATTATATATATTTTTTTTAAATCTAAAAATTTTTAAAAAAAATTCTACAATATGGTGAATCCACTTGGTGCAACCACGTTATCTAAACCTAACTTTTATTACATAGTAAATGATATTATATTTGGAGTTCAATGGTGTTTTCTTAGAGGAAAAGGAATATTACGTGACTTATTTGTATTAGTTAATTATTTGTATAAGCAATGTTTGTAGTCACTTGTGATTCATTCAAATTAGTTAGATTAGAACCACAAAATCTAACTAATTTGAAATGAATCACAATTGACTACAAACATTGCTTATACATATTCAACCAAAAAAAAAAAAAAAAAAAATCAGTTAGATTAGATTAGGAATATGGAGCTAAACCCTAAACAATTAGTTTTCTTGATAATAAATTATATGAAGCTAGTGTTTTTTTTTTAGTTGGAAGCTAGTCTTGTATAAATTCAAATGTGGACAATAAATCTCTCTAAAAAAAAAAATGATTTGGACAAAAAAAAAATATAATTATGATTTTCCAAATTACGTACAAATGTTTAGCTAGTCTTCTTAGATTTGTCCAAAAAATTTAACATAACACTCACAAATCAATACATTACTCATTTCGTTAAAAGTAAACTCAGATCTTTACTCTGAAACACCCATAGAGCTTAGATTGGGGCAGGAAGGAGCTTCTATTTACCAAATTTTTTTTCTTAGAAAACGATACTATGACTTCCTTTTATGCCAATAAGAAAATTATGATTTTTTTAATATTTTGTCACTACCTAGAAATGTTTGAATTTGTTGAAAAATATTGCCGTAGTAAGGTTCACGCAAATAAAGTGGTCAACGTACAGTAGTTCAACTTCCAAATTCAAGAGTAATAACTTCCGCTGACTTCGAAGGCACTAAATTTTAATCTTTATGAAATGGCAATTGGTACGAAAAAATGAAGGAGATACCCCCCTCTTCTTTAAAAAAGACAAACTCTCACACACATAGGTTGGATTGAAAAAACATTCAACTCGACCCATGTACACTTCTTCCTTCATGTTAGTAACATTTAGGATAAATTACATATTTGACCTCTATCTTTTACACCATATTTCAATTTGGTCCCTAGCTTTTCAATTGTGTTAATTTGGTCTCTAACCTTTCAATTTTGTGTCAATTTAGTCGTTGCCCGTTATCTTTTAGATGAAAATTAAAGATTACAATTGTGTCAATTTGGTCTTTAACCTTTCAATGCCGTGTTAATTTCCATACTGTTATATTAGCAATTTTCATTTAAAAGATAACGGCAAGGACTAAATTGACATAGAACTAAAAGGTTAAGGATCAAATACAAATTAAAATATGGTATAAAGGATAAAGACCAAATATGTAGTTTATCTTAACATTTAAAAGGGAAGCCGAAAGTTCTAACTTTGAACATTGACTTTTCAATCTCCTTCACTCTTAACGCCACATGATTTATCATCTAGGTTGTTTTTTTTTCCTAGGTACATTTTATTCTTATTATATATATTTTTAAAATGTTAATTTATTATTAATATTATTATTATGACTTAGAGATTAACACATTAATTAAAATATGGCTTATACTTTTAAGAGCTCTAATACTTAGTTTTGATATAGAGTAACAATAATTCCGACACGACACATTAAAATAAGTTGGTACTTAAATATTTCTTTTCAATAAGCAAACCGGAACATGGTTTGAAACGGTAGCCGTAACTTTGGACTCTGTTACTTGTTAGTTGTCCCCGAGCAGCCTTTTATATTTCTCTCTCCGTGTTGTTCAGATCCGTTACCACTTCTAGTTTTTTGCCCCCTCTTTCAAAGCTGTTTGTTTTGGAATGAATAACCACAAGGGGCAAAAACTATGAATTTTACTTAGCGTTGTCAGATATTGGGAGTGTTAAATGCTCTAACATGCATGGTACAATATGTTACTTCCACCTGATACGTTCAGTTTAGACTTTAGATAACAACTTGTATTTGAGTTTCGCGACCTGTTATTCTTGGAAGTTGCATTTGTACGTGAAACTTGGAAGTTGGAAGAGCGCATTTTATAGTAAGTGTGCTTGGTGAAAATAGCCAAATACCACGTTTTGGTAAAATTTGTAACAAACTAGTACTTTTTCGGAAATATTTAACAATCTATCACTTTTTTAGTACTCTGAACTCGAGTTCCTAGTGAGTCGCTAGTGTGACACTGCTGACCTGGAATTTGTGTAATTAAAAAAATAATGTGGTACTCGATATTACTAAAATTGAGTTTCTTTATAGTACTCAAGCGTCATGTAGTCGAGTACCCTTTCTTTTTCTTTTTTTTTCTTTTTTTTTTTCTTACAAAACTTTTTACTTAGGAAATGCTGACTAGTTTTCCGCACAACTACTGTGTTGACTCTATCTTTATATACAACTATATATGCTATATGCCATTCTCATCCTTGACACATATTAACTCAATGGCTTTCTTTGTTTGCTTCTTTCTCTTGTGATCGTTGTGTCCACCAAACTAAGGTTGCCTATTTCTCCAAAGCTTTAGCACTTTCATGAAACTTGTCAAGTCAAAGAAAATGGCAAGCATTTATGGCCAAAGTGTCATTCATTTCGGCTAAAAGAAAAGAAGCATGAATTTGGTTTGCATGTCAGGTGTTGTTCCTGACCATCTTCTTTGACAATTCATGAAGAACATTTAATACAAGTTCTTGCATTTCTTCATGCATAAAACTTTTTGAATATCATGCATCTTCCTGACATGGGCATGCAAGCCATTTAATGGTTTGTTGGCTAATGTCAAGCCACTAAGTTTGACTATTCAAGCCATTCCAACATAAACAAAAAGTAGAAAAAGAAAAAAAAAAGAAAAGAAAAAAAAAGGTGCTCGACTGCACTAAGCTTGAGTACTATAAAGAGATGCTCAATTTCAATAATATTGAGTACCACATTATTTTTTTTAATTACACAAATTCCAAATCAGCAGTGCCACGCTGGTGACTCATTAGGAACTCGAGTTCACTGAACTTGGGTACTATTTAGAACTCGATTTGGTGGAACTCGAATATTAAAAAAGTGGTAGATTGCTAAATATTTCTAACACAGTACTAGTTGCCACAAATTTTGCCAAAATGTGGTATTTGGCTATTTTCACCAGGTGTGCAAAATATTAATTGTACATCTCATTTTTATGAAAAAAAATGAAGAGTAATAACTTCCACCAACTTCGAAGGCACCGAATTTCAATCTTTATGAAATGGCAATTGGTACGAAAAAAATGAAGTAGATACCCCCCTAAAAAAAAGAACTCCTTTTCTAATTGGTTTGGGTAAGTGGATTTAGGATTGACAACTCTGCCTAACCTAACCAGACTCTCTCTCTCTCTCTCTCTCTCTCTCTCTCTCTCTCTCTCACACACACATATATATATATTATTATTATTATTATTATTAATTACTCTTTTATCCTTCTTATTATTTAAATGTCATTTGGTTTCATTATTTGTTTATGCTGTTATGCTTAGAATTTTTAGATGATGGGATGGGGACAAAAAACACTTGTAAATTTTTATACAGTCAGTTGTTGTTGTTCTAATGCTCATTTTTTTTTTTTTAATTAAAAAAACTGTCAAACCCAGCCCATGTGGATTGAGTTGGACCCATGTGATAGGTTGGAATGAAAAAACCATTCAACTCGACCCATCCTTTCCTTCACGTTAATAACATTTAGGGTAAACTACGTATTTGGTCTCTATCATTTAGACGATATTTCAATTTAGTCTCTACCTTTTCAATTTCGTGTCAATTTAGTCATTGCCTGTTATCTTTTAGATGAAAATTGCTGATTTTAAATTTAATTGTGTCAATTTGGTCCCTAAAATGTCAATGTCATGTCAATTTAGTTCATGTCGTTATATCTTGGATGGAAATTGCTGACATCAGCAATTTCCATCTTATGTCTTTCTCCTCATTATGACTCCACTTTGTTTCTTCTAAGAATTGAATGCTTCAACGTAATGAAATTAATGGAATCAATTCAGAGGATTGGAAGATCTTTTAGAAACAGGTTTTCCAGTTGAAGCATGACAATGAGCAAGAACTTACTGGAATCAATTCAGAGGAGATCAAAAATTAACAATGCCATTCATATTCAAACCTGGCAAGGGAATGACGTCATTCCCCTAGGTTCTTTCTTCTTCTTCTTCTTTTTTTAATTAACATTTTTCAGTTTTTTTTAATTAAAAAATTTTTAAAATCCGAAACGGCGTCGTTTTGGTTAGTAGACGACCACTGTTAACCGAAGCTTAACAGAGGACTAAATTGACCAAATTTGAAACTTAGAGGACGGGAATGACAAAATTGAAATTTAAAAGAATGAAATGACAAAATGTAAAATTTAGAGGGTTAGTTTTGTATTTTAGCCTATTTTTTAAAAATAAAACGACAGATAAACTGTTAATGTTTGGCATGAGAAAAAATTAATATGTTAATTAGAACATTTGGTTATTCTTAGATTTTTCATCATTATTGATTCGAGCACTTTCACACCAAAGATGCAAAATTAGACTGGAGTACTGGTATTGATTATTTTCAAGGAGGGTATTTATACCATGCTTCACACACCATTTCACAGCCCCGTAACGCATGAACAATATTTTCTTCGTATAGTTTGCAGTTTTCACACCATCTTTCCGCTACAACGCTTCTCTTTGCCAAGTTAAAATTAGTTGGAAGGAGATTCTTTTAGGCTAGCCACGCAAATCATTTAACTTTAGTTGGTTTCTTGTCTTCCACAATTCCATCCTCGCTTCACCGCTTGAACTTCTTTGTTCTGATCCTTTGTTTCTTGTCTTCCAGAGTTATTTTAGCATATTGTTTAACTGGAAAGCACGGACACGGTAGAATTGCCAATGTATCGCAGACATGTATTTGATATGGACACAAACGTGTCAAGTATGCACTCAGGAAGAAAAAAAAAATCAATTTTTAATTCAGTTGTTCACTTGTTTTATTTTGATATTGAATATTGGTTATTTGAACTCTTTTTATGGGTGTTTAGTTTATTTGAACTCTTTAATTCGTACTTTAAACAATATTTTATTGCTTAAAATTAATTTTAGATATATTTCCAAACATTTCATTGTTGTTACATACTTTGTAAATCCAAAATAAACACAACTTATTTGAAATATAAAATATATATACCTAAAAATAAATATTAATTAATTGTTGTATCATCGACGTATCACATCCTAATTTTTCAAGAAATGCCATATCATTGTACTACATGTTGTGTCCGTAATCATGCTACATAGCTATTTAACCTATTATATTTACTTTTTTTTTTTTAACTATATCTATCCTCAAACCATATTTACGCTCACACTTGCTTTTTACATGAAAAGAATGATGGTTGATCAGGTAATGGTGCGGAAGCTCTCTACTTGTAAGGCCATGGGCTCTGCCACTACCATTTGTAATGATAAAACAAGCACTCTCACGTTAAACCAAATGAAGGTGATGAAGTTTTGGCTAGGAAAAGTCTCTTTTGCACTAGATGCTCATCAATTCCAGAGGTAGAGACACGTTGGGGCCGAGGGGGGCCTTGGCCCCTCAAAATATATAATTTTTTTTTAAAATTGAAATATATGCACTCATAAATGAAATATCCGAAAATGTTAGAAGATTTTTCAAAGAAGGTAGCCTTCTGCGCCCCCCCCCCCCCCCCCCCCCCCAATGTTTTTCAAAGAAACTCCTTTGGCATAACAATTTTATGAAGAAAGAAAAATAATTTCAAAAAATGCCCCTTTCTTGTTTTTTGAAAAAATAAATAAAAAATCTCCCTAGCTTACTTTGGTATTGATAGTTGAAGGAGCCTATGTTTCACACTTTTTTTTTTCTTCATATTCAAAAAATTACGCCGCCAATGCCATTGCTAGTAGATTTGTAGTTTACGTTCTCTTAGTTTTCTCCTTTGTCTCTCTGTCCCATTTGTCTTTTCCTTCTCTTTTTTACTTCAAGTAATTGATAATTAGGGTCCGTTTGGGTACTGCTAAAAACTGAAAACACTGTAGTAAAATAATTTTTAAATATGTGAATAGTGCCGTGAGACTCATTTTTAATGAAAAAGTTATTAGAAAAAAAAAGGTTTGCGAGTCCTATGAATAGTGTATAAGACCCACTAGTGTGACATAAAGTTTGAGAAACACGCTTCTCCAAAAAAAAAAAAAAAAAAAAAAAAAAGAGAAAACATAGACGCACAAACCTCAGTATCCAAACAGATACTTAGGGTTTATTTGGATATAACTTATTTTTATTGAAACTGAAAACTGAAAACACGGTAGCAAAATAATTTTTAAATGTGTGAATAGTGCTGTGGGACCCATTTTTAATATTTTTTTGAATAAAGTGGCCGTGGGTCCCATGAACAGTGCTACTACAGTGTGTGAACAATGATAATTGTCTTCCTGAAACGCGTGAAAAAAAAGAAGAAGAAGAGAAAAACGCTGAAAAATGAAAATGCAAACGCCCGCAAAGGTGAATCCAAACACACGCTTAGATTAGTGCTATACAATTTACAGACTCCAAGACTTCTACACTGCTTTCTCTAATTCCAATACAATAAAGCTATCAAGAAAGGACCATATGTATGGTTCAAAAACATACAAGTCAAAAGCAAACTTGATATATCACTTTAGTAGTTTAGTTTACTCCCAGGTGTGGTACGGAAAAAAATATATTACCACAACTTATTTCATAACTTTTTTGTTACAAGATGTAGTCAAGTGTGATTGGTGGAGAAAAAGTTGTGAGTTCATATATAAGTAATAGACAACCACTCTCAACCTGTCATGATAAGTTGTGGCAAAAGGTTATAAAATAATTATGGTCCTAGAACCACTATGGCTTGTCTTCATCTATTCTTTATTTTTTTAATTGATAAATATATTATATAACATATAAATATAATAACTTATTATTAATTTGACAAAATATATCCCTAGATATTTTGATTCAATTTATTTTTATGCATTTTTCAATGATTGTTGTCTAATTTTTAGCTATCTTTTAACCTATTAATAATATTCTTTTATCTTAATCATTATAATTAATATGTTGTAATTTAACTTGAAAACCTAGGTTGATAGGCAAATTAAAAACTATATTGAGTTATAAATTAATCCACTTAATTGTGTTATATATACGTATCACAAAAAAAAAAACACGTATTGTATATTGAATTGTGTTTATGACACTACTATATATTTTAGATAATTATACATGGTATCGATATATATTAAGAAAGACAAATGTAATCCTCTTATTTATTACTCGGCCCCCCCCCCAACTACAAATTCCTAGCTCTGCCACTGATCAATTCCTCCATCTATTCTCCGACTGCTACAAGGAGTTGCTTTAAACAAGACTGGTAGTAAAATCTTAATTACAATTAATTTAGACTCATAAAATCTTAATTATAAGCCAGTTGTAAGCAATGATATATATGCTTCTAATATTTTGTACCTGATGTCATGTACTCTCTTTTTTATTTTGTTTAATGCATTATTTGTTGTGAAATTTTAAAGTACTCGCTAGTGTACGAACCGTACCGAAGTATAGTTTGACAAGAATGAGATCGAACCCACAGGGACTTGTATGAACGTAGGAAAATTAATCAAATCTTAACCAAATTAATCCTAATCTACTTTAATAAAAATAGGTTGCTTTGAAATTAAATAAACTAAGCAAATAATTAAACTAAGCAAAAGATATAATGCAGTAAAAAGATGTAAACAATCAAGAGAAAGGAATTAAGATTTTAGAATTCGTCTTGTTAATTCATATCAGCATATATTTACGATCATTAATTTTTCCCAACCATTACATGATAATCTAGAAATCAATCTTGCTACTATGGAGAATATTATCTGTACGGCACACAGTAAAGGGCCCATTTTCCCGAGCCCAAACTTGAAGAGGTCCATAAGGCAGTACCTTGCCTCCAGGCTCACCATTTCCAATGGTTGACCCTCAAGCGGCCCAAAAAAGTGAGCCCATCATTTAGGAGTTCGGTACTGGGGCAGGACGGTCTCGCTGATTAGTGGGTATATCGATGATACTCGGTCATACAACTGTTGACTGGGAGTGCCTTGGGGGACTCCATTGCCAAATAGATTTCGACGGCTAGCACCAACCCCAATGTCACAGCTTCTATTCCCAACAAAGCATAATTTTGTCAGGAATAATCAACTTGGGTCCCACTCACATGAGTGGTATTAGAGGACAATCATAACCCAATCCACTATCTATTAGCTATAAATAGATGAAGAGAAGGAGGAAAAAAGGTTGGACGTTGGTGAGATAAGATAGATAGAATAGCCGAGCATATGAAAGAGAGTCTTTAAGAGAGAAAGAGAGGAGTTAGCTTCCGTATTACACTTTAATGGACCTGCCTAGGGACTACCCATTGTAGGATACCCAAAACCTACTAAACAAGTAAATTGTGAGCTCAAACACTGGACCCAACCCTTTGTGGAAAATTGGGCTCGTACATTATCATTAAAACTTCTATTTAAATATCTAAAGCATGCTCTTCTTCGCTTCTTATGTATAAAATCAAGAAATAATAAACCAAGCATTTAATTAATTAAGACAAATCCTAAATCATGAGAAAAACATGATTGAACTCATATCTAGAATCTCATCTTAGTCAATTGATATGAAGCAAGAACAATTTAAATCATTAAAGAACAACTATTGTGGGAAAAATCAAATCACATAAATATTACTGATAATCCTTAACAAGGTTTCTTCCTCAACCCTAATTATAAATTTAGCTACTCATGGTAATTGAAATAAAACACAAGAATAAAATACTAAACATTAAACTAGACAAATAAAATAGAGAAAGAAATAGTCACAATGCTATCATGGAGAAAAGCTATAGAGAAGCCATATGCGGCACTATCTCTTGCCCCAATTTTCTGTTTTGCATCACAGCCCTAGCACTAGCCTCCCTGAATTTTGCCCTAAAGAGCCTTTAAATAGGTCAATGAATCCTATTACAAGTTGAATTTTCGTTTGGAGAAAATCCCAGATTTTTAGGCTTCACTTATCCGACGATTTTGGCCCATTTAACATCAGAATTCGGACTTTTGGTAAACTAAAAAGTTGTAGCCCTTTAAGTTAAATTTCCAGCCCAACTTGAATCATCTCAATTGGACGTCTAAGCCAAAAGTAATGCTAAAAATACTAACTGATGTGCAGGCTGAAATCCTAATCCAAATTGGACTTGGATTTGGTGCAAATTTCCTTTGATTCCTTGCCCCAATTGGACTTAAATTTAATTGGGTTGGCCTTCTTTAACTTCATCATGGCCTTTGTAAAAGTAAAGTCCACTAGCTTTCTTCTTTGTACAAATCAACTTATTTAATTCCATTTTCCTACAAAAGACAAATTCACGTAATAAGATTCAATTAAGCACAAAATTGATTATTTAGCATTTTTCCAAAACCAAATATAAAATGCATGAATTAACTCAAAATAAGTATGATAATGCTTTCCAATATGATATAAATATGCAAAATTAAGTTATTATCAATGCACATCATTATTCTTTCATCCAATACCAAAAAACGAAAGAAAGAAGAGAAGTGTTTGTTGCGTTTTGTAGAAAAATTTCAATGTTGTAAAAAATCATTCTCCATTTACTTAGAGTCGAATGTAATCTGCTTAAAATAGTGAAGATTAATGGTCTTGACTCTAGGAACAAAACTCCATTTATGGACTGATTTTTACATTAACATAAACATCAACTCCGGTTCACATTCTTTGAAGTTATCTCAGGTGCTATAGTCAACTAAACCAACACAAAATATACACATGCACTACATTCTATACATATTGAATCCTCAGATAAATACCCAAAATTAAAAAATACTGAGAGCGGAAATGAACCCAAAAAAGAAAAGAAAAAAGAACTAAGAACACCAAAGCTCCATCGACGATGGTTTTAGCCATCAATCCCACCTCTGGGCTTCACCTGACCTCAACACGACCAAGAGCTCCTTTGATCATCACATCTCTCTCCGATCTAACAATCCCGTGCTCCGATCTAACAATCTCGTGCTCCTTCGTGACAAACAGCAACCACCACGAGATTCGTGCTCCTCCATGAAAAATAGCAACCACCACGAGATCCGTGCTCCTCCATGTCAAATAGCAACCACCACATGATGAGAGTGAGGGTGAGGGTGGGTCGGTGAGTGAGTGAGGGTGAGGGTGACTAGGTGAGACCGTGAGGGGCAAATGAGAGTGAGAGTGAGTGAGGGTAAGGTGAGAGAGGCAGTTGAGTTGAGGGAGGAATTAGAGAATGAAAGAATGAGATATTTTAGGGTTAGGGTTATGATATATATAGGTAGTTTTTTTTTTTTTTTTTTTTTTTTTTTGGGTGGTAATTTTACTTATAGCTAAACGGATTAGGTTCAGGTTTGGGGCAAGTTTTAACAAAACCCAGACCCGACCTAGACTTGCTTCAGGTTTTATTTTAAAAACCTAGATCCAACCCTACTGTTTATCAAGTCAAGTAGGGCCGCGTACCCGCGGGTTGGGTTGTTATTGCCATCCCTACTTGACTCCTACATTGAGAGTTAGTAATTCTCAATACTTGCTCGACCAATCAAGCTATGGGATTTTGAATTGAATTTTTAAGTTTCAGCCCATGATGAATTGGCATATCTACGGATTCATGCATAGGGTACTTAAAGGTATAAATTAAAATATATTCTTTTTATAGTGAACATTATATAGAGAGAATATACACATATTAAGAGCAGTTATTGTGACCTTGTGCCCCTTGGGTTTGGTATTAAGCTACTTCCAGTTCTCCGTTGGAATGTGTTACTATAAAGAACTTTGCACCAAGGTTAATGTAATTAAGTTGTTGTTGTGGTGAACTCAATCATAGATTTGAGATTTGTGCACATTGAAGAAGGTAGCTAAGAAAAGTAGTCCAACTAGATTAGAGTTGCGCTTGGATAGCTCAATAGGTTCGTAGGTAGATATTTTGGGATCAAATATATTCCTTGTTCATGTAACCTCAATTTTTATTAGTAGATTTTTCAAGGAATGGTAACCTATATATCACTCGTTGGAGTTTTTTCTACCAATGTTTTTCCCATTGTGATAATATCATTGTGCCTCATAATTTACTTTTTAGCTACATAAAATTTAGGTTTAGTGATACAGCTGTTCCCAACACTTTATAATTGGAGCATTGCATAAATTGAATTTAATTAATCAACTTGGGTAATTGGTTTATTTAACCCCCTAAGTTAAATAAACCCAACACATTTTATATTGCAAAAAATTTACACATTCTACTTTTTTTTTTTTAATAATAAATGTAGGAACATAATTAATTTCAAAACATCTTGCCTGCTTCTATGGTCTTACCATTCTTTGTTAAGCACTTATAATTGCACAAGTCAAGAAGTAGTGAAATTAGGGGTAAAAATTGGGTGTATATCTCCTAAGTGTTATTATTGTTGTCTTTGCCTATGAAGCCAAAGACATGATAGGAAACACTATATTGAAAGGAATATCAAGCTACATATAAGAAACAACCCCCAACGCTGTCCAAGAAGCAATGGTCGAGACAGCTATCAAGGTTAAGAGTCTGGGTTTTAATCAAATTTTATTCCTTAAGGTTCGTTTGGTTAGAAGGGTGGAAAAATTGGAGGATAGAAAATAGTGAGATGATGGAAAAGTGAGAGGATAACAAATATTTTAATTTTTCTTCTCTTTGTTTGATTGGAGTGGAAAAGTGAAGGAAAAGAAAAAGTGAAATTGTATAAATTTACTCATACATTGTTAGTGATGTTTGGCAGATTGGTCTCACTTAACTCAGAATGGATTAACCTATCACTCTGTTTTTGTGCCCGTTTTGTAATTAGTGATGTTTGTAGCCTAGCTATTTTGGCAACTAGAATGCCAATTCACTGCTGTATGGTTAACCCAGCTTTTTTGTAAACTCTTTTCTTGGAATGGTATAAAAAAAAAAAAAAATTGTTGTTGTTACTGTGCTTAATAAAAAAAATTATGTTACATTATGTGCAAGCTCATTGGACCGACATTCAATGAGGAAGCAGGTTTCTCCAAGAAAAAAAAAACGAGGAAGCAGAGGCCTCCTACAGTCCTACTTCCTTCCCCCTCTTCGGCATCTTCAACATCCGTAACTGCTAGGTGAGACGCCATGACCAAAGCCAAAAGCGTGTCATTGGCAAGCTCCACCGACATTATCTGAACTCCTTCTTCGAAGCAACCTTGGTGAAGTTGGTAGCTCCTCCGTTTGTTCACAATCATGATCATCCAGAAATGGTCGTATCTCATTCTCAGCTCAGGTCAGTACATCTTATTAATGTATCTATCTTTTGATCTATCACAAATTGTTTTTACTAGAGCGTTTCATACTGCTTTAATATGTTGGGCTTCCTTGCTCAGTGAGGCTGCCCCGACATTCTACGAGGAAACTGCGCGTCTTAGGCCGTGATGGTTAGCGTCTCGAATACTCATTCTATCTCTTTTAACATGCTACTTTATATTGCACTCAACATGGTTCTATTTTTTACCATTTTAAATAAAAATAATATAAAAAGCTCACAACTAACCACAACAACCCACCATCAAAGCCACAACCCACCGCCACAGTCAAAGTCAAAATCCAAAAAACCCACACCCAAAATGGCAAAATCAATCACCACCACCAAACCCACATCCAAACTCACAAAATTCAGCCACAACCAAAATCAATCACCACCACCGTAGCCAAAATCCACAAAACCACAACCAAAATTAACCACTACCACCAAACTCATAGAGATGAAGAAATAGAGAAGAGAGAGAAAAAAATAAAGAACCGGTGAAAAAAGAAAAAAGAAAAAAGAGAAAGAGAGAAGAGAGGAAAGGTGAATAAAGAAAAAAGAAAAGAAGAAAAGAAAGGAGAAGCATCAGCGAAGAAAGACAAAAGAAGTGAAGAAAGAAAAAAGAAAAAAAGAAAAAAGAAAAAGAGAGAAAGAGACGAGTCCTGGAGACACACCAATACATGAGAAAGAGAGAAAAATTGAAAAGTAAGAGAGAGAAATATTTTTTTAACTGGTAGTAGAATAAAAAGGTACGCAGTATTATTTATTATCGCACATGAGCTATATATATGACACTTTACTGTGTTTCAATTGCTAAAAAACAGTTTTATCTATTTACAAAAATATCTTAAATAATATAAATAACACAATAAAATAATATATTTATTACACTAAATAATAACCATTGTTACTATCACAATCACATAAAATATATTATGTTGCTTTACCATTTAAGCTATAGTGCACAGCTATAGGTGACTGTGCAATGTAGTTAATGAGTTTAATTTTTTAACTTTACCATTACCAATATAGCACAATTTCTGTATATTATGGTGCTAAAAATAGCATTTTAGGCTTTTAGCCATTTCACATTACTAATGTACGTGGATGCTAGGTTCAAACAATTTTTCATTAATTAATTAGATTGGTATTTGTTTACTTTTCCCTCGACTTCATCGTATGAAATGAAGTGAAACCATATCTTGCTTCAACCAACCAATGGTAACCCAGATTGTGTTCAGATGCATGGATAGCAGTAGCACATATAGCTTCACTTGTTGCAAGACTTTCCCAACATTAGCTCTTGTAGTGTTGATGTGATGCCACTTAGACATGGCAAAATGGTTCAGAATTTTCTGACTCGACCCGAAAAATACCTGACCTAAACCCGATTTTTTGACCCGAAGCAAAAACGGGTTGACCTATGACCCGATTCATATTTTTTGTGGGTCAACCCGACCCAACTTGTGACCCAACCCGAACTTGAACAATTTTTAAAACTTTTTTTTTTGGTAAAAATAAAAAAATAAAGACAATATTGGTTTAATTGTTTTTTGTGAACTTTAAGGAAACAATTGAAAGATATTTACATAACTGTATGCAAATTAATTGAAAGATGAATGATTGAGCATTCTGTAATGAGTAAAGATTTTTAGATATCAAATAGCAAAGTACATGTCAAGATAATTTGGTTACAGTACAGTTAAAAATATAGATTTAAAATTGTAGACATGTGTGAGAAGTATTCACAAGTGTGAAACTAGAGAAGCCAAAGTATCAAATTAATATAAATTATGAATGCTTAGACCTATTTTTTAACAATTTATGTCCAAAATAAATGGCTTTTCAAAATAAATTATGATATTTCCTAGAGTGTGTGTTGTTTAACAATGATATGATTTCCATAAAAGAGACCATGTATAAATAAGTAAACAATCAAACTTTAATATATATCTCAAATTGAAATAGAGTGCCAACCACAATTGACAATAAATTATAAAATTAAATTTCAATATTGTAAATTTCTTATATGTTTTTATTCTTTGTCAAATGAATTATCCAATAAGTCATTTATAATTTTGTTTTATATTTTGGGATGTTAATATTGTGTAGAAATAAAACTTGTGTATTTTTTTTTATACTTATCTTTGTGTTATTTTTTTGTTTTAGATAGCAATGTTAGGATTTGTATAATTTTGAAATTATTGAATAAGTATTAATAAGTGTAATTCATTCTTGATATAAGTGGTGAATTCAAAGTAATGCATTTTACATCAAGTAATTTGTTGCATGACTTTATAAATAGCAAATACATGTTGTTTTCTTTAAAAAAAAAAAAAAAAAAAAATCATGTGAAAAATACGGGTCAACCCGCAGCCCAACCCGACCCGAACCCGATTGACCCGAACCCGTTTTTAATCCGTTTAAAATGACTCTTTTTGACCTGCAACCCGATTGACCCGACCCATCCCGCCCATTTTGCCATGTCTAATATTATTGCCACTATCACTAGCTTTGTGCAAATAAAGAAGATAATAACAAGTTCCGTATGATTGTAAATTTAACTTACATTTAAGCAATCCCAAAAAAACATGACTGAAACTGTCCCTAGATTTGAAAAGAACAAATCAATAAAATATTTTTCTTAAAAGATACATCATATACTAACAAATGAAATATCTACAGACAAGGAAATTTTTTTTTCCTAAAAGAAAGCTATACAAAATTGGTAAGAGTCCTTGTCTTTTTTTCATTTTGAGAAATATTATGTCCATAACATTTTTATAATATTTTCACAATAAATCCTAAGCGGTTGGTTGTTATTAGTAGGCCAAAAAGTTAACTTTAATGATAGATTTAAATTATAACCAATAATAACTAACCACCTATGATTTGTTGTGAAAATGTTGTAGACATAACAGTAGCACTTCTCTTTCATTATAGGTAGTTAACAGGTATCCACTTGACAATCAAACTGATTGGCCAAGAAATTATTGCAAATCCAACACATGTTCCCCATTGCCCCCAATTCAACCTTTGAACTTGAAAACTTTTTCACAAGTTCTAGCATGACCACCTGAAGGACTATGGTTATGGCAATGATTTCCATAAACAACTTGCTCCTAAGTATCCCTTCAAAAATATTCTTCTTCTTGAGCTTTCTTGCATTGAATTCATTGAAGACCTAACAAAGGACGAAAGTAGTGGAGATCAAGGTGTCATTTACCTTCTCAGTCACACTAAAAATTGATTCACATTTGAATTGTAAGATCAGAAGGACTACAATCTGATATAAAGCTTGGGCTAAAAGGTTTCTCCACATAATGTTGGTAATAAGTGGCTTAGTTTGATCTACCGATGGCTTCTTCATTAGTTCCTTGGTGGGTTGCTCTATTGCTAGAGCTAAAGTGCCTAGGATATGCGTAATTAAGTTCACCCATAATAACTAGACTCCTGTCAATGGGCCTGATGAGTCAGAAATTTACGATCGTCATTAAGTAGAGATCATCATTAACCAAGAGAAGATGTTACACATTTATTATGCTCATTGATGACAAAACGTAATGGATGGAGCAACGATCACAGAGTGAGCTGTGAACTTCAGACAAAGATTTTGTAACGCACTAGCTGTTGAGCATAAATATAGCGATTCATTGCCCATTAATTAGGCACACAACTATAAAAGAGAAGGCAACAGAAGTTAAAGGTACACACAAAATACTCTACAAAAATCACTCTCCAAACAATTCTCTCTAAAATCTTTCTCCCTTACTGACTTAAGCATCGGAGGCGGTTTGGTTAACGCCACATCGACATGTTACTCTTCCACTCAGTTCGTGTTTTAGGTTTTCCTCCAACAGAGACGACCCTAATCACAACTTCGTCCATCTGCTATGACGAGGAGCTCAACTGCTAATTTTTTGCATCATCAGTTTGGTGTCGTCTGTGGAGAACGCTAATCATTTGAGCCATCTTTCCTAGTGACAAAAAAGTTCCTCGAAGTACGAGATGGAACCAGAAATTGCATAATAGCTAGACGCTGTGCAACAACAGCAAATCCAGGCTCTCTTGGCTAATGTGGAAGAGCTGACTCGCCTGAATGAAGAGCTGCGAAAGACAATAGAATCCCAAAACGCAGAACGTCAGCGAATAGGAGAAAACCGAAATGAAGAAGAATTAAACTCCCAAGCTAATAGGCGAGATAGGACCTTGGGAAAAGGTTCCTCCAGGATGGAGAATGAGCTTCATAACATGAGGAAGGAGATGGATGAGTTAAAAAGTGCTATAAAGGACAAAGCGGGGAGAATTTGGATAGGATGATTCGAAGGATGGACTCACCATTCACCATTGAAGTACTGAACCGTCCCCTCCCATTGAAATTTCGTCTCCCACAGTTGGAATCATATGATGGTCCCAAAGATCCCTTGAATCACATTGAATCATTCAAGACACTAATGCTATTGCAGATAACTCCAGATGAGGTGATGTATAGGGCATTTTCAACGACGCTGAAAGGAGTAGTCAGAGTATGGTTTAGCAAGATACCCTCAGGAATTATTGCAAATTTTGAACAACTCAGCAAGGGTTTTGTTTGTCATTTCATTGTGGGGTAAAGACATAAGAAGCCAACCAGTCATCTTTTCAACATTCAACAGGCAGAAGGAGAATTGCTAAGACAGTATGTGACCCAATTCAATAAGAAGCTACTGTAGGTAGAAGAAACTGAAGATCAAGTCATCCTAACAACTTTCCAAGCAGGATTGCTACTCGGAGATTTTTTCTTCTTAATCACCAAAAGCCCACCAAAAACAGTCGCAAAATTGCTCCGAAAAGCTCAGAAGTACATGAATGCAGAAGACGCAGTGCTTGAAAAAGAAATGAAAGGAAAAAGAAAGAGAGACGAAGGAGCAAGTAGCAATCACGATAAGAAGAAAGGGACATGAAGTGTTGGGCATACCAGAGGAAAAAAGAAGGAACTTTCGGATAGGAATCCAAAGTTTACTAACTTTACTCCTTTAATAATGCCAATTGAGCAAGTCTTGATGTAGATAAGGGATGATCCCTCCCTACAATGGTCGGAGCCAATCAGTACTCTAGCAGAAAGAAGGGACAAGAACAAGTACTGTAGGTTCCACCAGGACCACGGGCATCGCACCGACGAGTGTAGAAATTTGAAAGATCAGGTGGAGACTTTAATCCGGTAAGGGAAGTTACAGAAGTATGTCAAGAAAACGAAACCCTACAAATACCAACGGAAGGACGATAAAGAAAAAGATCGAGAAGCAGGAGATAGCAAACCTCTCGTAGGAGAGATAAAAATGATCTTAGGAGGATTGACAACAGGCGGAATGCTGAAGTCCCTAAAAAAAGCCCATGAGAGAGAAATAAATTATGTCCATTCGCAGCTCCCTCCAGTGAAGATGCCAAGGAATGACAAACCTGATATTGTTTTCTCAGAGAGAGACGGTCGCGGCATCAGGCAACCCCATGACAATCCACTGGTAATCATGCTCAGAGTAGAAGAATTCAACATCCACCGGGTACTTATTGACAATGGAAGCTCAGTAGATATCATCTACTTACCTGCGTTTCAGCAAATGAAACTGGACAAGTGAAGGATCAGACCTTTCACCTCCCCTCTGGTGAGCTTCAGTGGGGATAGAATCGTCCCTAGAGGCATCGTTACTCTAATCAAAATTGTAGGCACTTACCCAGCACAAGTCACCAAGGAAATTGATTTCCTTATAGTTGACTGTCCTTCAATATACAGCATCATCTTGGGAAGACCTGCACTAAACAGGCTAAGAGTAGCAATGTCAACATATTACTTGAAGGTGAAATTTCCAACAGCCTATGGAGTAGGAGAAATCTAATGAGATCAAGTTCTGGCAAGAAAGTGCTACCAAGCTGCCTTTGCATCTGGGGAGAACCACACATGGGTGATTAATGAACCAGAGCCCATCCCTGAACCATCAGAAACACCACAGGAAGTTGAGATCATCTCAAGAGATTCGACAAAGATATTGAAGATAGGATCATCACTCCCAACTCTGGAGAAAGAGAAGATGGTTTCCTTCTTAAGGGCAAACATGTTTTCGCTTGGAAACATGAGGATATGCCTAGAATTGATAGGAAGATCATACAGCATCATCTCAACGTCGACCCAGAATGCAAAACTGTACAATAGAAGTGGAGAATATTTGCACCAGAGCGCAACAAAGCAGTAATTGAAGAAGTAAAAAAGCTATTAGAAGCTGGTTTCATTAGGGAAGTCTTCTACCTAGATTGGCTAGTAAACGTGGTAATGGTAAAAAAGAGTAATGGCAAATGGAGGATGTGCGTTGATTTCACAGATCTGAACAAAACTTGCCTAAAAGATAGTTTCCTTTTGCCAAGGATTGATCAACTGGTAGACTCAACTGTTGGACACAAGCTCTTAAGTTTCATGGACACATTTTCTGGATACAACCAGATCCTCATGGACGAAGAGGATCAAGAGAAGACCTTGTTCGTCACCAGCCAAGGGTTGTACTGCTACAAAGTTATGCCCTTTGGATTGAAGAACGCATGAGTCACATACTAAAGATTGGTGAACCGCACGTTCTCTCACTAGATTGGAAGAAATGTGGAAGTATACGTAGACAATATGCATCAAACAAAACAAACAAAACTACTCATGACTTTTTTATTTCAAAATTTGCTTTGTTGACAAAAATTCAGACCTCTATCTTCTTCAATTTTTTTGATTTAAAAAATTCAGATTTGTATCTAAGGAAGATACAAACCAGTTTTTGTTAAAAAATTCAGATCTGCATCTAATGAAGATGCAAATTAGTTTTTTGATAAGGAAAAATTCAGATGATTTGCATCTAATGATGATGCAAATCATTTTTTTTTTATTTGAGAAAAATTCAGATCTACATCTAATGAAGATGCAAATTAGTTTTTTGATTTGAGAAAAATTCAACTTTGCATCTAATAAAGATGTAAATCAGTTTTTTTTATTTTTTTATTTATTTTTTTAAAATATGATAACAAGTAGATTTTTGAAAAAAAAAAAAAAGATCTTGACAATAAAAGCATCATAAACACATTCTAATAAAGAAAATATCAACAACATATGAGATGAGCATTGCAAAATCAAAACTAAACACATATTTATTCATGCATCACAAAATTAAAAGAAACAGAAGAAGAAGAAGAAGTAAAGAAAAGCTACCTCTTATAGGGACGTACTCTTTTTCTCAAGAGAATATTTTAGGGTTCAAAGAAATTTATGCAATTGTCTTTGAAACCTAAAAATCCTTGCTAACAAAAAAGAAATTTTTAAGACTAAAGCCTCTAGAACCTCTTTAACGTAAAAGAGAGAATATCAAAAAGGGGAGTTAGAAAGAGAGGAAATCTAAGAGCGTCAAAAAGTGTGCTAAATTTTGAGATCTAGTCTCTATTTATAGAGGCTGGAAGACTCAAAAAAATAGCTTAGACAATCAGAATATGAACTGGGATGCGTCCTTATCGCTAAAAAATTGAAAATGATATGTTTTAACGTCACCCGAATGCCGTCGGGTCAAAACCCTAATGTGTGCCATTTGGCACTTTGAAAGTGCCGATCGACACTCCAAAAGTGCCGAATGGCACTTTTGGGTGCCAATCCCACTTTCGAGTTCGGGTGCGTTTTGGACTCCTTTTTTAGGATTTCTTGAGCTAAGACTTGCACTTAGACGCGCTTTTAATCCGTATTCTAAAATTTAAACTCTTTTCTGAATAATTCAGGTCTTTTCAGTAACAATTATCTTGTAGATAAATACTCTAAAATAGATCTTGATAAAGTCTAGATTATCCACAATTTTATCGTTATCCAATTACCTCTTTATTTCCATGCAAGCAATCCTATTTTTGACACTACGTATCAACCAATTACAAAATTATTTAATTAATTTTAATTGTTTAACCAATCAGAATTAATTTTAAATTAATCATGCGTGGTCAACTCTACTTAGATACAATATATGCTGACCGTGCAAACTTAATCATGCGATATCTTTCGATCTGATTGTCCGATTTGGAAACCGGGCATATCGTCGTGACCATTAAAATCTCAAGATCATTTTTATGATATGCAGTGAATGAATTAATGCATGTAAGGCAATCATGAATTTTGGGTATATGATTGGTCACTCCAGTCATCTTCCTTGATTAAATCATGGGTGCAAATTCGAGTCTCTACAAGTATATTTGGAGACACGTGATTTGTAGTTTGTATTACTTGTAAATGTGTCATAAAGCTCTGTAGGGTCACAATTTAGGGCTCAAGCCCAAAATGTATGGAGTCTTGGTCCAATGAGCTTAATACAATGAATTTGTAGAGAATGGGTCAAAGAACTAGGTCCTAACGAGGTGGACAACGGCTAGTATTGAATTGCATGACGATCAAACAAAAATAAAAGATGCTGATATCAATAAACTTTCAGTCCGAGGAGGTTAAACCTGCATATAATTATCACTCTTGGATATCAGAATGATTTAGATTGCTATACTATTTTTTCTCTCTCTTTTTCGATCCCCTTCCATGAGGAGTCTTTCACCTTATATATCCTCTTTTGAATCATCTTCACCCTCCACTTGTTGATCATCTGAATCTCTACTTGAGTATTTATCCCATCAGATACCCTCTCTAGCTCTCTGTGAGTTGCGGTAGCCAAGGTAGCACTGCTCAGAGGTCTTCTCCACATAAATACGGCCAGAAAAGTAGCTGTAGTGCATTTAATATGATGGTGTCAATCTTCCCTTAGATATTGTTAGGTTTTCTTCCTTCTTATATGTCCATGAAGCAGATCCCTATCATTGAAGCTTCCTGGAAGGTCACTTTAATTGCTGGATTATATATTTTGAACCATATTCATTAAGTTTGAGGAGGATGTACTCCTCGGACGACCCTTCATTTGCTCTGTACTAATGGGACCTGGTCTGGGAATATCTCATAATTATTTGCTTCTCCTCGGACTCATTTGTATCCTCGGATAAAGCCCAAGACCCAATATACGATCTTGGGCCCTTATCTCTACAATAGCACCTCAAAACTTCGGTTTTTTCCCCATCCAAGGAGAAAAGTGAGGTTTTGATTTTCTAAGAGCTAATACCATTTGAATTTGTTTATCGCACGTGTGAAAGTTCCATTTTTTGTGCATTATGATTACCCCTGATGCTTCGCAGCCCACGAAGCATCATTAATTGCTCCAGGCAGCCTGTTGTCCCCCAAATCCAATGGTGAAGCTTAGATCCAACGGTTGAGCCTCTTCTTAGAAATTTGAGCGGGATAACTCTCACTCATTTCCATTCCCTATATAAAACCTCGAGGGAACTTGTTTTCCCTTTACTTTACCAATCTTCAAGCTCTCTAGTGATCTCCAGCACTCCAACTCACAGAACTCTCTAAACTACAAAGCTTTCGAAACCTTTTCTTCGAGATTTCTTTGAAAGTCTTTTAAAAACAACAGAGATAAACATTCTCATTCTTGCAAGTTCTTATTCCTTTATATTCTCCCTTTTAATCTCGGCCATCCTCGTCGGCCTTTTTTCTTTTGTTTTAGAAATTTCTTTTTGCGTCATTTTCGTTCATTCAAATGGGTAGATTCAAGTATTTGGTAGACTTCCCAGCTAGTATGGAGAGCTTTAGGGCCAAGTACCACATCCCCCCAAGAGTAGGCTTACAATATTGTCCCCTAGACAGTGTACTCACGGATAGAAAAGAAGGTGAAGTTGTCATTCCAATGATCGCCTTTATAGAGGGAGGAATGATGCTTCCTATAGGTAGAATAACTAGGGACTATCTGCTCAATCATAGGTTATGCCCACATTAATGTGCCGCCAATATTTTTAGAGTCTTAGGATGTGTAGATGCGCTAAACAACCAGATGAACCTCGGTCTTACATGGCACGACGTTACCCATTTGTACAAGTGTCACTCCCTTTCAGGGGGATACTACCTCAAATCTTGGTCCGACGAGGTGAGATTGATATCCTGCCTCCCTAAGTCCAACAAAGGCATGAAGGACAATTACCTAGTTGTCTCCGGGGGATGGCACGACGGTTTTCACTGCCTTGTTAGGGCAGGAACACCAGGTGGGGTACCTTAGGATCAGGTCTCTCGGCCGAGACCTAAGCTCTCTTTATTCATTTTTGGTAGTCTGTCTTCTCGGATAATGTTCATTATTGGTTTAATAATGTTTGCCTTCTCGGATGTTTTTGCAAATAAAGACCATGTTTCTTCAAAGCTCAGTTTTGTCAACGTTCCCGGGCTCAACTTTTTACTAAGATCGGAGATATTCGTGAGTGAGGATAATCAACTACGGGCTGCTCACCTTATCCTAGGTTATGAGCCCTTGTCGCACATATATCGGGACGCAGGCCAAGCGTTGAGAGCAGGTAACACCCGTCTTGCTCGAATAGATGTTTCCAAATCGGGGTTCCTCACGAGGCGAGATCTACCTCCCGTGGTATTGCCTGCTTAACAAAACCCTCCACAGTTTGTGATATCACTCCAACAAGTTCCGTTCGCAATCGTAGCAGCAGCGGAAGGGATAGCCTCCTCCTCGCATTTGTCACTTGAGGAGGAGATAGACAAATTTCATTTTACCGAGGAAAAGAGAACACTCGAGAGGCCTATGGAGCTTTTGGACTCTAAGACCGAGTCTGACAGGCTTTCTACAGCTCATCAACCAGGACAGACCGTCGCTTTGGTTGAAACCAGTTCCGAGGAAGCAAAGATCATGAACCTTAAGAAAAGCCGAGCTTGCGGGGTTTGATTGCTAACAGGGATAAGGGATCAACTCCACCCGAAGCTTCTAAGACCCAGACTTCTGCCAACCTTCCTCTTCCCCTTCCTCTTTCTCCTGTTGACCAAGGTTCGCACGTCAATCCTGATCCGAAGAAGAAAAGACCACCTTAGGAGCTGGAAGAGTGGGAGGTGCTCCCACAGAGGGGCGTAAAACAACATAAGACCAAAGATCCTCGAGACAAGAGGTCTAAGTCTGTGGATAGCCGAGACGATGTTGAGGTATACCGACAGCAGTGTACATGGGCACCCGTAATAGAGATGGACGGGGCCCCTATCCCTTATGACTCTACGATAAGGGAATCTAGTAGGGGGCATTCTATGTATTTGGCACAAGCCTTAGAGTAGCTCCTCCTCTTTCCAAAGGATATGGAAGCCCTCAGGCGGATGAGGTAGCCTGACTTGTTTATGTCTCTAAAAAGAGATTTCGCAATGGTGAGTATAGTTTCATCAGTATTTTAATTCATTCCCCTTTTCCATTCGCATATATTTTTTATGTAATCCCCTTGTTGCTTTTATGCAGGTCACTCAACAAGTCTATGTGGCCGAGGAGTGCGTTAGGAATGCCCACAATAAATTTGAGGCCGAGTCTAATTTCCAGTGCGAATTAGAGAGGACACTCGGGTCCGTGAAGGAGGAAAAGACTCAACTGGCCGAGAAGCTCATGACCTCTGAGCACGAGCATTTAAGCGCTTTGGCAGGGCTCAAGACCGCTGAGACCCAGCCTGAGGACCAGAGTAAGCTTATCTTCGCAACTAAGCTGAATCTAGCCACAAAGAAGGCGACGATCCTAAGTCTAAAGGCCGAACTGCAAAAGGCCAAAGAAGAAGCCCAGGTGTTCAAAGAAGCTGCTAAAACTGCAGAGATAGCAGCCTATGAGCAAGGGATGCTCGAGACGAAGTAGAGGCTGGCCGAGGAGGTGGCCGAAGTGTGCAGGGACTATTGCACTATAACCTGGAATGAGACCCTTAATAGTGCAAGGGTCCCGGCAGACTCCGTGCTGAGGATGGCGGAGAATGTATATTTTCCATAACACATCAGAGAGATCCCAACTGACCCTTCCTTAATTGCTTTTCCCTTACCCTCTCTTGAGCAGGTTCCCAGTGTTCAAGATCTTACCCTTGATGTTGGGACTTCTACTGGAGCAGGTATGGGTAAAGAAGGCCTTCCTCCGGCCAGTGGTGCTCCATTCGAGGATACCCTCACTATTAGGGATGTGATCTCCCAGGCTAAGGTAGCCGAGAAGCCTAAAGATGAGGATGCCCAATCCAAGACTGCCACTAAGGAGGATCCCCAGCCAAAGAAAAAGTAGTTGTAGGATTTTCACTTTCTTTTGTTTTCTCTTCCCGAGATTTATTTTGTTGCTTGTAATACATCTTCTTTGAAGTTAATGAATGATCCTTTCCTTCTATTCTCTGAATCTTTACTTTTTGCGCCTTTTGAACTTATTATTATTATTGCAAACGAGTTTAAACTGTTATTGCTCTATTTCCAACATATCTTATCAACAAATCATTATTGACATTCCGAGAAATCTATCTATGTATTAGCAATAGAGAGTTATTATCCACTTATACTGTGAATTAACCCTCATACAATGAATATTGAATCTAGAGGAGATAAGTAATCTAGAGGAGATAAGTAGTTAATTTCCCCTAAGCCTGTGGTCCGAGGGGCCATGCAGGACTTAGGTTCTGTTTAATACTTGAAAAGATGTCAAAAGTAGTTAATTTCCCCTAAGCCTGTGATCCGAGGAGCCATGCGGGACTTAGGTTCTGTTTAAATACTCGAAAAGATGTCCAAAGTAGTTAATTTCTCCTAAGCCTGTGGTCCGAGGAGCCATGCAAGACTTAGGTTCTGTTTAATACTTGAAAAGATGTCAAAAATAGTTAATTTCCCCTAAGCCTGTGGTCTGAGGAGCCATGTAGGACTTAGGTTCTGTTTAAATACTCGAAAAAATGTTCAAAGTAGTTAATTTCCCCTAACCCTGTGGTCCAAGAAGCCATGCAGGACTTAGGTTCTGTTTAATATTTGAAAAGATGTCAAAAGTAGTTAATTTCCCCTAAGCCTGTGGTCCGAGGAGCTATGCAAGACTTAGGTACTGTTTAAATACTCGAAAAGATGTCCAAAGTAGTTAATTTCCCCTAAGCCTGTGGTCTGAGGAGCCATGCAAGACTTAGGTTCTGTTTAGTATTTGAAAAGATGTCAAAAGTAGTTAATTTCCCTTAAGCCTGTGGTCTGAGGAGTGATGCAGGACTTAGGTTCTGTTTAAATACTTGACTAGATGGAGAGACAAGAAGCATGATGCCTTTATACAACAAAAGAACTTATTGAGAAAGGAAATCTTCATTAATAATAGTACATTTTCAGGTTATTTACATTCCAAGGGCGTGGTATTACATGCTCATCTAAATCTTCTAGAAAATATGCCCCTATACCAGCCACTAAGGTGACATGATATGGTCCTTCCTAATTTGGTTATAGCTTTCCCCATGCTGGGTTTTTCGCAGTGCCCAAAACTTTCCTCAACACTAAGTTGCCAGGCACTAGTGGCCTTAGCTTTACTTTGGCATCATAACCTTGCTTGAGTTTGTGTTGGTAGTACACCAATTGGACCATTGCTCTTTCCCTTCTTTCTTCAATAAGATCTACGCTTTTCTCTAGCAGCTCATTGTTGTTGCTTGGACAGAATGAGCTTTTTTTTAGCGTTGGAAAGCTCATCTCTAGAGGAATAACAACCTTAGCCCCGTAAGTCATTGAAAAGGGGGTCTCTCCTATTGAACTATAGGTTTTGGTTCGATACGTCCACAGGACATATGGCAGTTCTTCCATCCATCTTCCCTTCGCGTCGTCTAACCTCTTCTTAAATCCGTTCACTATGACCTTGTTAACAGCCTTGGCTTACCCATTCCCCTAGGGGTAGGCTTGGGTAGACTATCTATTCATAATTCTCAATTCGCAATAGTACCTCCTAAAGGCCTTACTATCGAACTGAAGACCATTGTCCGAGATAAGGGAGTGAGGGACCCTGAACCGGGTAACAATGTTTTTCCAAACGGCTTTTTGACGTCCACATCTCTGATGTTCGCTAAAGGTTCAGTTTCAACTCATTTAGTAAAGTAGTCAGTGCCGACGAGCAGATACCTTTTGTTCCCTGTCGCCTTGGGAAAGGGCCCAACGATATCCAAGCCCCACTAAGAAAATGGCCAAGGATTGGACAGTGGATTGAGGATCCCTCCTGGTTGATGTATGTTTGGCGTAAATCTTTGACATTGGTCAGACTTCTTCATGTATTCATGTGCTTCTTTCTGCATGTTTGGCCATTAGTAGCCTTGGGTGATGGCCCTATGAGATAAGAACCTGCCTCCTGTGTGGCTTCCACAAATCCTTTCGTGTAATTCCTTCAGGATTAGTTCTAAGGCCTTAGGGTGTACGCAGAGCAAGTATGGTCTAGAGAAGAAACGTTCATACAGCTTCTGGTCCTCAGATAGCCAGAACCAAGAAGCTTTTCTCCGTATCTTGTTAGCCTCGGTCTTCTCTTCGGGCAAGATGTCTTCCTTCAAAAACAGTACTAGAGGGTCCATCCAGCTAGGTCCCACTCTAACCTGGTGGACATGGATCACTTCTCTCTTCGTCACTGAGGGTTTGTACAAATCTTCCTTAAGGATGACCTGGGGTAAACTTTGAGCCGAAGAGGTGGCAAACGTGGCCAAGGAGTCGGCGTGTGTGTTTCCACTTCTAGGGATATGCAGTAAGCTAAAAGAATCGAAACGTGACTGTAGGCGTTTAACTTGGTTTAAGTATCCCTGTATTCTTTTGTCTCTTGCTTCTAATTCCCCATTCAATTGGCCAACTACCAATCTTGAGTCCAAGAACATATTTACTGCTTTTCTGCCCAGTTTCTGAACCATAGACATCCCCTCCAGTAGGGCCTCATATTCAGCCTCATTATTTGTGGCCGAGAAACCCAGTCTTAGCGATTTTTTTATGGTAATCCTTTCAAGGAAAATCAGAACTAGCCCCACTCTGGAGCCCCATTGGTTCGTTGCGCCATATGTCCATGAAGCAGATCCCTGTCATTGAAGCTTCCTGGAAGGTCACTTTAATGGTTGGATTATATATTTGAACCATATTCATTAAGTCTGAGGAGGATGTACTCCTTGGACGTCCCTTTATTTGCTCTATACTAATGAGACCTGGTCTGGGAATATCTCATAATTATTTGCTTCTCCTCGGACCTATTTGTATCTTCGGATAAAGCCTAAGGCCCAATATACGATCTTGGGCCCTTGCCCCTACAAGCTCTAACTTGTATTGTGGAGAGATCAATATATTTATTTATTTTATCAAATGGAAAGAAAAAAAAAATCCCATACAGTTTCTCTTAAAGGCTTGGTTTTTTATGCTCTGGACCTTTTTGGGTTTGGAGCGTGACAATCTTCAAGGGTAAATATGAAGGAAAATGTTTGATGATTCAAACAAATTCCTTACCTTATAAATCTGTATTTACCTAAATTAGACCATATTTCTTTTCGCTGTCTTATTCATTTTTTTTTTTCAAAAATTTTAAAAATGTGTGCTGGGTATACTGTTGGTGATAGGCCACAAACTGAATGACCTCTTGTGATAGAAATTAATTAATTAATTAGCCAAGTTATTAATTAATCAATTTATCATGCAAATGCGTGGTAGCACAAACAAATCACCAGTAAACTAAATATGCAGCGGAAAATAAATAACACGGTGATTTGTTTACGAATGGGGAAAACCTAATGGCAAAAACCCCACCAAGTGATTTTCAGGTCACCACTCCCGAAACTCCACTATTATCACAACAAGCAGTTACAAGTAAAGGAATCCAAGTACCTTACCAACCTACAGTTGAACCCTTATCCCAATACCCAATTGGACTTATTTTGTAGTAACAGTTCCCCTTTCAGATGCACGACTCCCAGTACGTGATTAACCAATTGCGCAGATCCCAGTACGCGACTTCAATCACCAACTAAGAAGGTTGTTGGTTGCAAAGTTCTTCAGTTCATTCAAACGATGAAGATCAAGAAGATACTTGATCACAAAACCTTACGGTGCACATACACAGCAACTTCTTCAAGAGAAAGAGATGAACTAGGGCAAGAACTTCGTCTTTGGTCACAATTTGCTTGAACAGAGTTTTCTCAAAACTTGTGCAACTTATGAACACTTTGACGGCCCTTAAATTGATCCTTTTATATGTCTAGGTTTAGGAGAAAAGAAGGCCCAAAGACACATTCACGGATCCTAAGAAAATCATATTGAAATTCTGAAAATCTTAAACCTCGACAGATAGCAGGTGTCGAGCAGCTGTCGAGCACACTGAATGAAGAACAGCTTCCTTAAGCTCGATAGATGCAACTGTCGACTAGCTGTCGAGTTTTAATGATTTTGCACTCTGAACTTATTTTCTTTAACAGACTTGAAAGTTTCAATACTTGATCTTGAAACAAGGTTTCTTGAAGTATTTAAAACATCTTAAATCTACCCAAATACAAGTAAAGTGCATTTTGTCAAAGGATAAGCCAATTATATAAAATCATGACATATGTTCTTAACAAATGAAACACATATGTCCTAACAATCTCCCATTTTGGCAATCCGTGACAAAACCACAACAAACAAATGAACATATGAGAGAAGTCATAAATCACTCAACTCATATTTACTTGTTGAATACAATAAAATCTATCCTAACACAAACTCTTGAAAAATTTTGCAAGAAGAGAGTTCATGACAAGTAGACTTTGACAACCTGTATTTCTGAAACACTTTAAACAAAATTCATCAAGGCATCTTTGTGTGAAATAGAAATAATAGATTGCATACAAGAACATGTGTATAAAGAGAGAAAAGAAACAACACATGAAGGGGTAGGTGAAAGAAAAACATACATCAATATAAATAAAGAGATAAGTACAATATATGTCTAGAAATGGTCACAAGACCTCATGTACAAGAGTAATGTATCTAAAAAGAAAGAAAAGAAAAAATACATACTATCCTCACTACATCCCTCAAAATGTATCAACACGTCCCCTAACAAAATGGTCCTATACTAACTCTCTCCCTATGATGGACTACTCTTATACCAAAACTACTCCCCCTTTTTGTCACGAATGACAAAGGGTAAGAGTGTCAAGTAGACATCTCATCGGCAGAGCTAGCATCTCCATCATCATCATCACCATCATCATCATCCTCATCCTCAGAAGCAGAAGCCACGGGAGAAGGTGGTGAAGGAGTAGCCTCAGGAGCAAAGCCACCCATAGACGCCTGTCATCGTGCAATACGACCGACACGAACGTTCACCTGATACAACTCTGTAGAGAGTGTATCGAGACGAGCATCCATGCACTGCAACTGTGCCATGATATCTCCTAGAGACACATCGCTCGAAGAAGAAGGAGGAGTCGATGTGGATGGAGCCAAACGGGATGGAGTGGAACGGGAGGAAGGAGCCGCTAAATCCGACTGTCACGACCGAAGCTGGGCCTCGCTACGTTTAACGGTAGCGTAATCTATGGCACACATGACAGTAAAGTGGTCGGAAGAGGGAAAAGGAATAGAAAAATGGCGTAGAATCCTCGTGATAGCGGAAGGAAAGATGAGCGTATCACGGGTCATCGAATCTAGATGAACATTTATAATAGACAGAATGAAATGAGAAGGGAAGTCTATGGTAAGATGCTTAAGAAGAGACAACAAAAATCGAGTACGAGGCTTTGTGATGGAGTTATAGTGAAAGAAGGGATGTAAAACAAAAGTCATCACCATGTTCAAGAATCTAAGACCTTTAGCAAAAGGTGGACATGGTGTAAAAAGACGCTCACCCCAAAACGTAGGGTGCTCACAGAAAGCAGACATAAGCTCATCCCTAGACACAGTCCTTAGACGCTCACAACCAGGATAGTCAGGAAACTCTATCCTAGGAACCCGAAGCACATCCGCAACCAACTGTGGTGTGATAGGAATGCGCGTACCCCGAATGTGAGTGAAGAAAAGAGGTACTGACTGACCAATCCCGTGCATGTTGGAGTAGAACTCCTGGATAAGCACGAGAGGACAGGTGACTGGGACGTCACACAGTGACTCTCATCCCTTACTGTGAATGACAGAGGGAAGGTCGGTGTCGGAAAAATCCGTCAAGATGACTTGGCATTCCGAATGAATGCCTCGTCTAGAAAAGTTCTCCGAAAATGCCTTAAAGGCATCATCATCCATCACGGAACCGGATATAAGATAAGGTAGGATCAGATGAAAAAGAAGCATCGGAACGAAGAGGGTTCCGGGCTGGAGTGGATTTACGCTTAGGTGCCATAGACATAACTAATGTAAACAACAAAGAGAGAGAGAATGAAAGACAATCAGAAAAGTCCCAAACATTTTCAAATATATCAAATATATTGAAAAGAAGTACGTATGCATGGGAAATGCATGAGCATGTGACATGCAAAGGAAACTGCATCATGGGCTCAGCCCAATCCAAACCTATCAGCACACAAACATATAGCACACATCTAAATGCATGGCAATACCATTATAATGCTAATGTGATGCAATGTATGATGTTTTAAACACATTTAAGTGAAAACCCAACCCAAAATTTCAATGAAATCTCATCAATTTTGAAAAACCCCAAAAATTTCCAAAAACCCCAAATCCTAGGTTTCAAAACATGAAATGAATGAATGAGAAAAGATTAGAAGCTTACCAAGTGAAGAAAAACTTGAAAAACCTTGGAAAATCCTTGAGAACCAAGATAGGAGTGAGAATGGAGTGTTTTTGGGAGAGAAACAGAGAAGTATCGAGAGAGAGATCGATGGAAATGAGGACCAGATCGCGCAGGGGCTTTATATAGGAAAGCTAGTAAATCTTTACAGATGCAGGTATCGAGAGGTATCTAGCGATTTGTCGAGGAGGTGTCGAGGAAATACTCGTCGACAGTTGAGGTGTCGAGGAGGTATCGAGGATCAACACACCAGATTTTAGAACAGAAGCTCGATTGATCCACCAGGTATCGAGAAGCTATCGAGCATACAGACCCAATCTCAATAGATCCACTAGGTATCGAGGTGCAGGCGAGATTGCGATAAGAAAAAGCTTAAGGAAGCTCGACAGATAGCCAGCTATCGAAGAGGTATCGAGGAGGTGTCGAGCCAGCTTTTAAAAACAGTTTTTCGAGATGTAAAAAACACAGACATGAATGCAATCCAACATGCAACTCAACCAACGATCCAATCAACATATTAAACTCTTAAAAATATCTCTTAAATGAGAATTTAAGCACAAGGATCTTCAAAAACACACACACACACTAAACAAGTCTAACCAATTTTATATTTCAAAAACAAGTCTTAGACAGTTTAGTGAGCATACATTAATACATGTAAAACTTTGTGATGGCCAAATCACATTGTACCTGCACATGTATCAAGAATAGCAAAGAATATTGCGTGTCGTGTGTGAAAAATATCGCAAGATTGCATAAGTATATGCATGTTATGATGATTTGAGATATGAGAAAATCACTTTAACTCACACACAATCATAACTGCTTAATGGGGACTATCACCTTTGAGATACATCCTATAACTCCCACATCTCCTAGAATACACGCTTGCAATCATGTTTAAAGCATTTTTGATCTTTTTGCTTTTGATTCTTTGCATATTTTTCTTTTAAACATATCATGCATGGGCTTATTAGATAGTGCAAAGAAATACCCAATGATATTTGACATTTTAATTTTGTTATGCCTAGCCACACAAATGTCATTGACATTGCACTTTTACTATGCCGAAGCATATAGGTGTCAAATAATGATTGGCGGGCAACAGTGTTGAGATGATTATTTATGTCTTTCTCTCAAAATTTTTTAGTCATTCCCGTCAAAAAGAGTAATATGTGTGTTAAGTTTAAGAGACAACTTAATCGTACTCATCACAAACACGAGCCACAAAGCTCACTTACTTAGTTGTGCATAGAAATGCTCATCTAAGCTACAAATGATACAAAGTTTAGAAGACTTTGTTTTATTGGCCATTCAAGGTACACAAGTACCAATGTACACAAAACACACATTGTTTTTGTATTTTTCTGATTTTTCAATTTTGTATTTTTTATTTTTATAAAGAAAAAAAAAACAAAGTAAAAATTGAAAAATAACCAAACAAAAACATGTCAAACAAACAAAGCATAAAAACTAAACTGACTCAAAACATGAAAGCCAAAACACATAAGTAATGCACACACAAAAACAAGAAGAGAGAGAGAAAAGTGACAGAATCACTTGGAGCCCTTTTCCTTTCACACCTTGGAAGAACCTTTCCGTTTAGCATACCCTTGAACCGACGGTGAAGGGGAAGAATTAAAGTCGTTCAAGTTCGAAAGGAACATTAGGGCTTTGAGAAGATCACCAAGGGGAGCGAGAGAGGATTGAAGCTGATTTTGGTTCCCAGATGCTATCATGCCGTTGCTCTGTTGAGTGGCAAGCCACTTGTAGCAATTTGGTCCAGTATGACTGGCAGCTCCACAATGATGACAGAGATGCTGCTTCTTTTGTTTAGGCTTTTGAGAGTTAGCCTTCTTAGCCCTAGGGTTTTTAACATCTTTCTTCTTAAGCTTAAGGGGTGCTCCTAAGATAGATTTACCCTTGTCTAAGTTCTCACTAGCTAATTCAGTTTTAATCTCATTGTTCTCAGTTTTAACACTATTAGCAGGAGGAACAAAAACAGTAGTACTAGAAGAAGCAGTATTAGAAGAAGAAAGTCCATACCCTAAACCTGTTCGATCTGAAGTAGATTTCTGAATGCTCAGCATCTCATCTAGCTTTGCGCTTGAAGTCCTCTCCAATTGAGCTCTGACTTGAAACAGTTCTGCTTCAAGCTTCTTGGTCTTCTCAGCCAAGAAATTTTTTCTTGAATCTCAGTGCTCCAATAGTCTGATTGGCCTTATCAAACTTTGTGGAAAGCTCCTCACGGTCAAGTTCCACATCACTGAGCTTCTTGGTGGTTAGCCTACATAATTTCTCATGCTTTCAGAAAGCTTATACAGCGTCTCATAGGCAGTATGGATGTCATCTTGATCATCCATCTTCTCAAACTTAGATTCCACCAGTTCCTCTTCTTCAACCACATCTTCAACAATCCCATCAGTAGGATTGACCGTGGCCGTGAAGGCATTTAAGATTCTGTCATCCTCATTGTCGGAATCATCCTCAGGCTCAGTGTCGCTCAAGGTAACAGCAAGTGCTTTGCTCTTCCCAATGCTCTTGAGGTATGTAGGACACTCATGCTTCATGTGACCGAAGCCTTGACACCCAAAGCACTTAGGTCCTGAGGGAACAGTGTACTGACCACCTTCCTTAGCATCCTTCTTCCCTTTGTCTTGGCCTTTAAACTGAAAAGAGCTAGATTGCATACGGTCCTTGTCGAAACCCTTCCTATTGGCGTTCTTCATAAACTTCTTGAACTGCCTGGTGATGTAGGACTTCATCTTGGAATCTTCATCATCAGAAGATTCATATGTTTCACTGCACTTGACCTTCAGTGCCATACTCTTGCTTTTACCCGACTTGCCTATTCTTGTCAACCCTAGCTCGTAGGTCTGCAAGTTTCCAACCAGCTCAGTCAAAGGAATCTTGTCAATATCCTTTGATTCCTTTATTGCCGTAATATTGGTATGAAATCTTTCGGGCAGAGATCTGAGCACTTTCCTCACAATCTTGGGTTCAGGAATGGTTTCCCCAAGATTGAAGGCTGAGTTCATTATGTCTTTTAGCTTGGCATAGAACTCATCGAAAGACTTATCCTCCTCCATCTTTATCTCTTCAAAACTTGTAGTGAGTCTCTGAAATTTTGAGTCCTTGACAGCCTTAGTACCCTCATAGGTTGTCTGGAGAATGGTCCAAGCCTCCTTGGCAATTTCAGTGGAGGATATCTTCTTGAACTCCTTATTGGTGACAGCACTGAACAATGCATTCAAGGCTCTGCTGTTGAACTTTGCCGCCTTAATCTTGGCATCATCCCAGTCGGCTGGCGCTTCTGTAAGCTTAATCCAGCCTATCTCCACAGCTTACCACACTTTCTCATCTAAAGACTACAAGAAAACTCTCATGTGTACTTTCCAGTATGCATAGTTAGTGCCATCAAATAAAGGAGGTATGATTAATAATTGTCCTCTATCCATGACAAACAGGGGTCAATAGATCAACACATCAAAAATTAAACCCTAATCAGAGTGTGTCTGCTTTGATACCACTTGATAGGCCACAAACTGAATGACCCCTTGTGATAGAAATTAATTAATTAACCAAGTTATTAATTAATCAATTTATCATGCAAACTCGTGGTAGCACAAACAAATTACCAATAAACTAAATATGTAGCGGAAAATAAATAACACGGTGATTTGTTTACGAATGGGGAAAACCTAACGGCAAAAACCCCACCGGGTGATTTTTAGGTCACCGCTCCCGAAACTCCACTATTATCACAACAAGCGGTTACAAGTATAGGAATCCAAGTACCTTACCAACCTACAGTTGAACCCTTATCCCAATACCCAATTGGACTTGTTCCGTAGTGACAATTCCCCTTTTAGATGCACAACTCCCAATACGTGACTAACCAATTGTGTGGATCCCAGTACGCGACTTCAATCAACAACTAAGAAGGTTGTTGGTTGCAAAGTTTTTCAGTTCATCCAAACGATGAAGATCAAGAAGATGCTTGGTCACAAAACCCTACGGTGCACATACACAACAACTTCTTCAAGAGAAAGAGATGAACTAGGGTGAGAACTTTGTCTCTGGTCACAATTTGCTTGAACAGAGTTTTCTCAAAGCTTGTGCAACTTGTGAACACTTTGACGGCCCTTAAACTGATCCTTTTATATGTCTAGGTTTAGGAAAAAAGAAGGCCCAAAGACACATTCACGGATCCCAAGAAAATCAGATTGAAATTCTGAAAATCTTAAACCTCGATAGATAGCAGGTGTCGAGCAGGTGTTGAGCAGGTGTCGAGCACACCGAACGAAGAACAGCTTCCTTAAGCTCAATAGATGCAGTTGTCATCTAGCTATCGAGATTTAATGATTTTGCAATCTGAACTTGTTTTCTTGAACAGACTTGAAAGCTTCAATACTTGATCTTGAAACAAGGTTTCTTGAAGTATTTAAAACATCATAAAGCTACCCAAATACAAGTAAAGTGCGTTTTGTCAAAGGATAAGCTAATTACATAAAATCATGACATATGTTCTTAACAAGTGAAACACATATGTCTTAACAGTTGGCTCTGTGAATATTAAAGAAAAAAATGTTGTTTATACTTTGCTGGTTGAACTTAGACATTGATGCTTAAGATATGTGTTTGCATGAGTAGACAATATCAGCCCAGTCATAAATGGTTACTTTCCTGTGCATTGCACAGGTTAAACGCTAATAGAAATTAAGGCAGAGGCTTCCTTCCCTACTTTGGCCCAATATAAAGTATAGTCCCACTCCCAACTTTCCACTTTCTTAACCCACTTATTATTTTGTGACACACTACCCCATATCTTCTTCCCAAAAAACCTACTCGTATTCTTACTCATTAGTTATTACCCTCATCCTCTCTCTATCAGAGAGAATGGCAGGTATCTAGCACATCTTAATATCTATCGTCTCTGTCAATATTTCTTTTTGCTAATTAGTCAAATTCCTTTTGGTGGGACTGGGAGCTCATTAATTTTAATTGTTGTGTGCTTTAATTTGTTGGCCTTCCATCCTTTTCTTGCTCAATTTTATTGGAGGTTGTCTTGTTTGTCATTGTCCCCTCCACCTTGTAAGCATTCAATTCATGAATATATATATATATATATATCAAACTCTCCATATATTTGAATTGAAATACATCATCATATACTAACTAAATACAATACATCATATACAAACAAATGAAATATCACCCACAATCTTCGTAAAAAAAAAAAAAAAAAAAATCTACTTAGTGACTTGGTCACCTGGCTACAATACATAATTACAAGCAATCAAACCCCAATCAACCTTGGGCTTGTCTTCAATCTGAACAAAAATGGGGTTAGAAGTCCTTACATCTTTTTCATGTTTAGGTAACTCAGAAATGGTCTTTTTGGAACAGGTATCCACTTCACAATCCAACCAATTGGCCAAGATATTATTCCAAATCCAATGCACTCAACCCATTGCCCCCAATTCAACCTTTCTGTACCTGCAAACTTCTTCAAAAATTCTACCATCACCACCTGAAGGACTATGGTTATGGCTATGATCCCCAAAAACAACTTGTTCCTATGTATTCCTTTAAACACATTCTTCTTCTCAAGCTTTCTTGCATTGAATTCATTGAACAGTTGACAAAGGACGGAAGTATTGAAGATCAACATGTCATTTACCTTCTTAGTCACACCAAAGATTGATTCACCTTTGAATTGCAAGGTCAGGAGTACGATAATTTGATACAAAGCTTGGGCTAAGAGATTTCTCCACATTATGTTGGTAATAAGTGGTTCAGTTCGACCTACTGGTGGCTTCTTCATTAGTTCCTTGGTGGGTTGCTGTTGCTAGAGCTAAAGCACCCAGGGTATGCGTAATTAGGTTCACCCATAATAACTGGACTCCTGTCAACGGGCCTTTACTGACATAAATGACTGCCACTAAGTTGATAGTAATAGCAGCAACATTCATGGTGAGTTGAAACTGAATGAACTTTTGAATGTTTTTGTAAACACATCTTCCCCACTTTAAATTTTTTGGCCACTGAAGCAAAGTTGTCATCCAAAATGACAATATCTGAGCTTTCCTTTGCCACCTCGGTGCCTTGAATTCCCATAGAAAGTCCTACATCAGCTTCTTTCAGTGCTTGTGAATCATTTGTGCTATGCCCAGTGACTGCAACTACATGACCTTTTTGTTTCAAACATTCTACCATCAGTAGTTTGTCAAAGGGAGATGACCTTGCCATCACACAAATTTTATCAACTTTCTTCATTCTCTCCTTTGGTGTGTAGTTTCTGAATTCAATGCCTTCTACCACTGCTCCACTCATGTCTTGATCAAATCTTAATATTCCACATTCAGTGGCAATAACTTTGGCTGTGAAAACATTGTCTCCAATGATCATTTTGATGTTCACACCTGCATTTTGGCAATCTTCCACAGCCTTCTTTACCCCTGGATGACATGGGTCCTTAATACCCACCAGTCCTAATAGGGTCAGACCATCTTCTTTTATCTTCTTTTGCTCCATATCATGTTCTTGATCTTCTTCTGAAATTTGCTTATGTGCAAAAGCAATGCACCGGAGGCTGCTAGCTGCCATACCTTGAATTCTTTGTTCGAATTTCAACTTTTCACTATCATCTAGATCTTTCATAATTCCAGAAGCATCATAGTAACTTGAACACATTTTCAATATCATTTCTGCATCTCCTTTCCAGTTTACGTGGATTGTATCGTCTATCTTTCTCCTTGTTATGACTCCGCTTCGTTTCTTCTGAGAATTGAATGCTTCAACGTAAAGAATCTTACAGCTTTGCTTCAATTGTTCCATTTTCATGTTTAGCTCCAGAACAGCCCATGAAAGAATTGCTTGTTCAGTGGGACTACCGGAGAACTCAATTTCAGAGCCTGAAGTAGGCCAGTAAACATTACCGGTTGTGTTTAGAGCAACTCCTTCTTGTAGCAATTCAAGAATATATGGAGCGATTGATGTGTAAGTAGTTGGTGCTTTGCCTAGCCAGAACTTGGTCACCTTCATTTTATTCCGCTTGAGAGTCCCTGTTTTGTCTGTACAAATGGTGGTGATAGAGCCTATGGTCTCACACGCAGACAACTTCCGCACCATTGCCTGGTCAGCCATCATTTTTTTCGTGGAATAAATCTGTGTAAGCTTGACAGCCATAGGAAACCCTTTTGGAGTTACAACCTCAACTATAGTAATAGCAGCCGCTAAAATACCTACCACAGCATTTAGTATGTCATAAACCTTGGTGGTGCTGCCATTGAACACTTTATTTCCATTCTCATCTTTTATATTCCCCATGAAGTATCGATAGAACAAGATTATGAGAACGTGGAAAGCAACCAGCAAACCAAGCTTTCCTATTGACGAAGTTAGCTCTTTAAGCCGAGTTTGTAAAGGTGTCTGGTGATTGGTATTACGGCTGCTGATTGAACTCATCATCTCGCCCCATTTAGTGTTCATTCCAACTGAAGTGACAAGCATTCGAGCATTGCCATCAATCACCTTTGTTCAAGAAAGCAAAAATGGATGGCTGCAATTTACTTCTACACGATCACTTTCCCCTGTCATGCTCGATTCATCCACTTGTAATGAGTGTCCATTTAAGAATAGCCCATCTGCTGGAACTTGATCTCCAATCTTTAAGAAAATGACATCTCCAACGACAATTTCAAATATTGAAATTTGTTGACGCCGCCCAGCTCTCACAGCGTCAATTTGGATTTTGTTGCTGACCTCAGTTAACTTGTCAAATTGTCTGTTTTGCCTAAAATGAAATATGGCAGAAACAACAATGACAAGAAATAGAGCAACAAATATGCTACCACCGTCATACCATCCTTGTTTTATTCCATTCTCTTTGATGCCGAATGCAAGAGAAGATGCAGCACTGCCTAAGTTGATGAGAATGCTATGATCCTTGAATTCTTCCACTACAAAATGAAAGAAGCTCTTTGTAGGTGGGGTTTTATACTTGTTTGAGCCGAAAGCCTCATGTCGGCGAGCAATGTCTTCAACATCACCTTGAATCCCACGTTCAACATTGGTTTCAAGAGTGGATGCTACTTTAGAAACCCCTCCAATGTTTTGGAGGCTTTCAATTTTTTTTCTTCCACAAGTTTAGTGAGTGTTGCTTGATCAACTTTGGACTTGATGTCCGGTTTGAGATCCACATCCACGAAAGATGCGTCTTTCTTATCGGGTAGAGAATTATCTTTGAAAACAGATAGTAGGGCTCTAGAGCAATATATGTAAACAAAGGCGGAGTGCCATCTCTTGTTGGGTACGCTAAGCTGGGAGGAGTGTGGTGCTCCAACGCTTTCCAAGTTTTGTAGGATAATCATAGTCAACATAAGTGATTAGCAAAGCACAAAATATAGGAGTAAAGAAGTAAACAAGAAAAAGGATGATCTTTAAGATTAAGAAAGCAAGGAATTTTCTTTTATGAGTAATCCTAATCCTATAAAAAATAAATAGAAACAAATTAATGGAGCAAAGGGGAATGGAGATAATGTCGAAATGGCATGGATAAAAATTGATCGAGTTAGAATGGGATATTTTAGTTTGGAAGGATAGTATTCATAGGTAGGTGCATGGAGCTTCGTACGTACGTTCATATTTTCCGTATTCGAGAGATTTCCAGAAGGATATGTTATGTTGTGTGTCCGTACTAACTGCTTTCTTCTCACACTCTCACATATCACATTTGATGGATGTCGATCGGTAGTCTGCTACTGCCAGCTGTTGCAATACACTAGTATGTATGTATGTATGTATGTAGTACTTTTGGTTTTCGGCTGTCAACAGCCTGGAAAGCAAACTGAATTTTTTACAACAGGTCAACGCAGCGAGAATCAAGGAAGCTCCCATTGCATCTTAAGGTTCCTACTTTCGTCGCATGTTCCACGCTGCTTGGATTTGGAAACACCTTACGCTTAGTGTCCATTTCAAAAAG